>NC_073233.2:139992500-140318214 GCF_029281585.2 Gorilla gorilla gorilla | reverse complement strand
GAGAACATGTTCCGCGACTCCCAGTGGATGACTGAAATCTCAGATAGTAGTCTGAAACTCTCCATACACTACATTTTTTCCTCTGCATACATGCCTATGGTAAAGTTTAATTTATAAATTAGGCACAGTAAGAGATTAATAACAGTAGCTAATAATACAATTTAACATTATAATAATGCTAGCATCGCTACTCCTGTGCCTTGGGACCATTATTAAGTAAAATAAGGGTTACTTAAACTGCAATACTGTGACAGTTGATCCGATAACCAAGATGGCTACTATGTGACTAATAAGCATGCTGAGTCTGCAGCATGGAGACCCCAGACTAAGGCATGAATCACATCCCAGGTGTGACACAGCCAGGCAGCATGAGATTCCACCACACTACTCAGTGCCTTTTATTAAAGTACCTGTGCACAATTTATAACTGATAACTCATAAATTATCTGTTTCATCAGAAAGCAAAACAGCAGATAAAGGGGAACTACTATTGACAATTATAAGCCCCAAATACTTTGAGTCAGTCTTGGTTAAAATTAGAAGAAATCAAAGGCTACTAGTTTCAATGTTAAGTAATAAGAAATTTCAAGAAGTTTTGAAGATATCAGTGCTTTTTAGCCAGGTGGTGTAAACTTTTTTTAAAAAATTTATCTGTTTTTTAACTTCTATTTTGTCATAAAATTGCTTTCCTGGCAAGTTTATTGAGAAGAAATTATCCTAAGGGGTTCTAAACAAAATGATGTATATTATGCTATAAAATCAAACTCAGTTTCAAGGCTGTGATTACTGTAATATTTGTTTTTGTTGTTTGTTATGAGAAATTGTATTTACTCATTTGATATTTGTTAAAGAAGCTTATATTTACTGATAAACCTTGTAATATATGTCCACTGATTAAGTCTTCAAATATATTATTAGATTTAAACTCAAGCTTATAAGTTATCTTGGAATTAGAGTAGTCATCTGTGAGCTATTTCTTCTTGCCTTTGTCTATGTAAGTAAAACATAAATGTGGATAAAATTGATACATAAAACATTGTATGCAAATATATATTTTCTAAGACAATGATGATGGAAATGGATGATATAATCTCAGATAGAGTTAAGACAAGACTATAAACAACTTTCCTATCACCATTTTAAAAATAATGTGATATTATTTTTCATAAAACAATATATATTAAAAATAATATAGTATATTATTGTATCATATGCATATTGTGTTTGTGTATATATAAGTATATATATACATATATATATTTTTATATATATGTAAAACAATACTGACTCCAAAAGAAGTACAAAATCTAAATTTACTAATAATCATGAAGAGATTAAATCATTAGTCTAGAAACTTCTACCTAGAAAGGTATCAATCCTGAATGGTTTTACAGGTTTCACCAAATCCTCAATAAAGGGATAATTTCTGTTTTATACAAACTGTTTTAAAGTACAGATTTTTGTTTAAGGCAAAACTATTCAAATAATTTTAAGTAGTAATACAATATTTGACCAAAAACTAGACAATAATCATAAAAATATAAGCTGATCTAATTTAGAAACAGAGAAGCAATACTCTTAAAATATTAAAAATAATAGTACATTAAAAATCCATCAAGACTAAGTAGTATTTATCCCATGTATGCAAAGATGTTCAACATGAGATAAGCTAGTAATTTACCACATTAATAAAAAAGAAAAATATTGTGATAATCTGAATAAGTGTCAGAGAATAATACGATGTAATATAATGCTCAGTTATGATTAAAATAAACTCTTAGCAGAGTAGAATAGAAGGAAATTCTCATGACTTGATTAGAAATTCCTTATTAGCCATATCTAAACCCATCTCTCCAGCTGCGTGCTAGATCTCATTCTCTCTCACTTACTTGAAGCCATTCCCTCTGCAATACTCCTTTTTGTCTCCTGTATCACTATTTTTTTCTTTGTCTATTGGATATTTTTTCATCAGCATACAAACATGTATTTCTCCTCTCCCACTCTCTCTCTCCTTATTATAGCTACAGCCTTGAATATATAGAGTTATGTATATTCACTGTGTAGATTTCTCTTTCCATTTTCTCTTCAAATCTTTCAAAGAGGGCTTTGGCCCCCTCATTTTATTTAAGGTGATCCCCTCAAGGTCACGGATGACATCAACGTCATTGCAGTCAATGGTTAATTCTTAGATAAATTGTCCTTGGCCTGTCCATAGCATTCGATACCATTAATCACCCTTTCCTCCTCTTTATATATTGTTCATTTGGTTTTTAGAATATCACAATCTCTCAACTTTCCTCTTAACTGGCTGTTCATTCTCACCTTTGCTGATTCCTCATCTTCTCTACAATATCTCAGCCTTGGAGTGTCCCAGGGCTCAGTACTCAGTACTATTGAGTTCACCTAGTCTTAGGACTATTACAGTCTATTTGCCAGTGACTCTCAAATTTATATCTCTCATCAGATTTCTCTTATAAATGTTAAATTGAATATCGAAATGCCATATCAACATCTTTATGTGGATGTTTAATCGACATCCCAAGCCTTCCATGTCCAGAGCTGGACTCTAGAACTTCTCCGCCTTAACCTGTTTACCTTTTGTCTTTTTCTGCCCAGTTGAGAGAAGATTTATCTGTCTAGTTGTTTAGCCCAAAAGTTTTAGAATTCTTTTTAATAGTTTGCTTTTGCTCAAAAAACACACCCAATCCAACAGAAAACTCAAAATCTGATCACTTATTTCTCACTTTCTCCACTGCCTTGAATCTTGTCTGAGAATTTCCCTCTTCCTGGAACATTCTTCCCCAGATATCCGCAAGGCAAACTCTGTCTTCCAAGTCTTTCCTCAAACCTCACCTGCCTGTCCCGATAATTCCACTTAAAGGCACAGCCCATGCTCTCTGTGGCCTAAGCCCACCAGTTCTTCTTCATACTTCTCTCGTAGTATTTATGATTATGTAACATAATGATGGGGTTCAGGATGTGCTATCCAAAATCAGGCGCTTTGGTATACTGAGTATTTTAAGCTGAAGGGAATTGAGGAAACTGCAGAAGTAGGTCATAGAAATTAGAATCACCCTTGCCCCTTCTCCCCTGAAGCAGGCCTTAAACTGAGCTGACCTTCTGCTGACGTAGGCTGTTCCAGAAATGTCACCGAAGGACATAGAGACCAATTTGAACAAACACGCCTTGCTCAGTTCCCCCAGGTTTATTATCATCAGATCCTACCCTTTTGTCCTCCAATCATAATTCTGCATGACTATCCACAAAAGTAGTTCTCCCTGTTCCCATGGGTCTTCATTTCTGAAGGCTCCTATGTCACGTAAAACTTAAATAAACTTGTATGCTTCTCTCTTGTTAATCAGTCTTTTGTCATAAGGGTCTCAGCCATGAACCCTATGATGGGTGAGAAAAAGAATCATTTGTTTCCCCTACAATGCCATATGTTATTTATTTATTTATTTTTGTTTCCTTTGTCTCCTTTTGGTAGAATGTGAGGTACATAAGAGAAATAAAGCTTATCCTTTTTGTATACTACGTATTTCAAGCATCTAAATGAAGAGGAGAGCCCTCTTTATCAAAAAGATATTAAATTTATAGTGATTTTAAAAGTATGGTATTGGTGCAAGAACAGACAAAACTAATCAACTGACTAGAAGACCTAAACACAGATCCAAACATTTTAAGCCTTATTATTTAAAAGAGATAGTTTTTTAAAGTCAGTGTGGAAAACATAAGTGGTTAAAAATGGCACAAAAATAACTTCCTTTCTAGGCCAGGTGCAGTGGCTCAAGTCTGTAATTCCAGCACTTTGGGAGGCTGAGTCAGGAGGATTGCTTGAGCTCAGAAATTTGAGACCATTCTGGGCAACACAGTGAGACCTTGTTTCTACTACAAGTCAAAAAATTAGCCAGGCATGGTGGTGTGCACCTGTAGTCCCAGCTACTTGGAGGGCTGAGACAGAAGGATGGCTTGAGCCCAGGAAATCAAGGCTGCAGTGACCAGAGATCGTGCCACTGAACTCCAGCCTGGGCCACAGAGTGAAATCCTGTCTCAAAAAAAAAAAAAAAAAAAAAAAACTAATCATATGTATTATACCTTCCCCACCTCATCTGAAACTCAACTCTACATGGATTTAATCAAAAACCATAAAGTTATTAAAAGAACAAGTAGGTATATATCTTACAAAGTTGGTATAGAAAATAATTTCTTAATTGGTGGGTGAAGCCAAAAAGTTTACATATTAAATACTTTAGAGAATTGGCAATTTCTAGTGAAATTGAGAAAATGTATATTAAATGAGTTAATAACTATTTCTAGGTAATTCTCTCATATGTGCATAAGGAGTCATATACAAGAATCTTTATAGATACATAGATTTTAATATTGGAAGCAACTCCAAAAATCTACTGATGGGAAATGAAAAAATAAATTCAGGTTTACATACATAAAGAAAATTTATGTGTAATTTAATACGTATTAGTTTTACTAAATAAATAAAAAATAATTTTCTATCTAATCACACATGCACAAAGATTTTTATCATAGTAAGAGTACATAACTTGGATAAGGGAAGCACATACCAAATTCATGGTAGGAAAAGCTAAGGCAAAGTAAAATGGAAAGAGATTAAAAACAAATTCTGACATTTCTGAGTTTGTAGGCTGTATAAGTTATCTATACAGCTGTATAACAAAACATCCAAAAGCCGAGTAGCTTAAAACAACCATGTATTTTGTTCACAATTCTGTGTATCAGTAGGTGGTTGATCCAGGCTAACTTGGTTTCGGTTCACCTCAGTTGGACTCTCATAACAGGTCAGCGGGTGAGTTGGCTATGGTGTGGATGATATAGGCTGCACTCAGGTCCATGTCGGGCAGTTGGTGAGCTAGTTGAGTAACGGGTGCCTTGAGTGGAATGGCTCTTCCTGCTTATCTCTTCATGAGGCCTGTCATTCTTCCCCAGGCTAGCCTGAGCTGCTTCCCATGGTGCTCATAGGATTTAAAGAGGAAACAAGCTCCAGGGCACAAACACTTGTAAAGCCTCTGCTTTGTCACATTTGCTGACATCCGATAAGTTAGAGCCAGTCCTAGCTGAGCACAGATTCAGAATGAGAGGGCTCTCAGAGTTATACACCTGAAGGGAGCATGGATGCAAGAAAGAGGGATATTTATGATTTTGAAATAACCCAAACAACAGTGTATAATTATGTAAGATGGAACTCATTAAAGAAATACAAAAATGCACACACAGACACATATGTTTTAAATAACAAGAAAGACAAAAATCTAAGATCACTTAAACCTGGGGAAGAGGGAAAACTAAAGCAATTGGTAAAGAGCATAAAAAATAACTAATACCTTTTAGAAAAGTGTTGTGTGGTGTTTCTAACATGGTTAAGGGTTTGGTGAGGAACCAAGAAAGGAAACAGACAGATGGCTTAATTTCTTCTTGTTTTCTGTTTTCATCTTGGTATCACCAGAAGGTGGTACCTTCCAGACAGCAGATTTTCTCCAAGAATGGAAACCTAGAAGGCATTTTACATTTTAAAAAAATAATGAGAGTAAAACAAATTAAGTTGTAGTAAGCAAACAAGCAATGCAGGTGGGAAGGGTAGATGAATGAAAAGAATGAGGACAGGGTAGGGCTCGAGGTTCCCAATGGCACAGCTCACCCTGGATGACATGGAAGCAAAACAATTTTATACATCCTTCAGCATCCAGGCTTTTAATTTACTCTGAACAGAATTTCTCCTATTCTTAAAATCTGTAATGATAGAGATTTCATATCCTGCTTTGAAAACACATTCCCTGCATCTCACAGTGCTCACAATCAGGAAGTTTTTTCTGTGGTCTAGCCTATATTTGCGTTGCTGCAACATGCTAATTTCCTGTGAGGCTATGACCTCGGTGGAGATGGTGAATATAACCATCCCTATAATATTCTTTCATAGATCAGATATAATAGGCTGAATCCCTTTCACATTTCTGCGGATTTCTCTTAAAAGACTAAGATTCAGACTAGACGTAAGGGCCTGACCAATAGCACAAAGCAGTAAAAAAGTAAAAGTATAGCCAGTTTTTGTAGGCAATTCACACACTTATTAGCACAAGTGGCCTTTACCTTGGGCTTTCTTTATAGCCCTGGGATATAACAACCTCACTTGTTACCTACAGTCTCTTCAATGTCAAATGTTCTCACTGTAATCTAGAGGCAGTGTGCAGGAAGGTAGGGATCACTGTGCTCAGAACAGGGATCCCAGTTTAAGTTCAGGTTCTACCACTTATTTTTTTGTATGACCTTGGCCAAGTGGCTTAAGTCTGTGTCTGACACTCTTCACTGTAAGGATAATAAGATCCACCTCTCTCCTCTCTCAAACTTGATGGAGAAGATTTAATAAAATAATGGACCAGAAAAGGACCTTGCAAACTGTAAACCAATAAAGCCATGTAAAGCATTAGCCCTGTTCACAAACTTCTAGGCAAAGGGCAGCTGCATCATGGTTCTTTACAGGAAATTCTAAAAAATGTTCAAAATCAAGCAATCTTTATCCCAGGGTTGTGAGTTGAGTGGGTTAAATAGTTTAAAAATAAACTATTATTTACAATGAAATTTTTTAATAGTTTTCTTTATAAATAATTCTATCAACAGTATGATCTTAAGGCATCTCACAAAAGTCTATTTCATTTAAGTGCCTACTGCATGTGCACTGTGTTAGATATAGGAGATAATAAAGATGCATAAGTCAGTCTCCACCCTCATGGATCCACAGATAAAGGGGAGAGCTTGAGAAGTAACTTATCATATAATGTGCAAAGTACCATTATCAAGACATACACATGTGCTAAGCTATTCTACTGCCCTTTATTGCAAAAACAAGAAAAAAATGAATCTCATTAAATATGGCATAGAAAGCCTTCCGAAATTTGAATCTCTACTGTTTGCTCTCACCCCCTTGTACGTTTACTTCTGCTATGTCTTGGCCAACCAAAGTGACTTACAGTGTTTCAAATGGATGTGGCTGTGTCTAGTCCCTGTGAGTTTGTCCATCGTGTTCTTCTTCCCTGGCATGTCCTTTCCTGCTTTACCTATAGAATAACCATTCATCATTTAAGTCCAAGCTGAGTCCTCATTTTTTTAAACTTTAATTCCCTTCTCTTTTGTCCTCTGCACCCCATCGATCCCCACTGGCCTAAATTATAACCTGAGACTGCAGGATGTTGAATGAATTGTCCTCGTGGCTATGGAATATGAAATAGAGAGAATCACAGTGAAGCAAGTACTGGAACCTTTAAAGAACAAGGGGAAATGATCAGTAGGTCAATGGGTGAGGAGAAGAGAGAGGGACGGGGGTGGACATGGTCTAATGGCCTGATTCCAGAGGCTTGGAGATTTTAAGTAAAAACGAAGTGGTTTGCAAGCAGCAATGGAGGACCACGAGTACAGTTTCAGACCTACAGGTGTTTGTAGGGGAAGTGAGAGAGAAAAACAGCATCCATGTGAGAGAGGAACTGGAGAAGTAATATCTTCAAGGGCAGTTAGGAGAACAGCATCAAAACAGCACTTAGGGCAGGAGTTCAGGATGCACTGAAGATTGGACCAGAATCCAGAGGGGTGGAAGACTGGACCAGAGTCGTGGCTGTGTGACTGGAATGTGATATGGGATATGTTCACTCCGCAATGGCATCTGGCTATCCGGTCTGGGTGACACAGGCTTATCTGGGAGGCATGGATTTCTGTTGCAATGAGATGAGTAAGAATGTGACACAATTTGGTTGGCCACAGTTGGTTGGTTGTTGTTTCAGTGGTGGCTGCACGACCGAAGACACACCTGCTGAACGTTAGAAGTGTTCAGACTGAAACTTGGAACAGAGATTCAGGATGTTCTAGTGTCAAAATGTGTGAGGTATGAGGCTCATGAACTGTTTCCAGCTGTGTCTCCTGCCATGTGGAGGAGCCTATCCTGCAGCAGGAAAGAATCCCACAGGCAGAGAAAAGTAGATTTGGAAAGGGGAGTGGGCATGCCCTGCGGATGTCAGGGTCCTGGTTCTAGGTTCCCACCGAGCTGTGTCCCTGCTCTTGCAGTTACATAGCACTTGCAATACGCTCCTCTTCCTACCGAAACAATTTCAATTTGGCTAACTCTCAGTTACCACCAAAGAAGTCTTAATGCATGAATCTAATTTAAAAAGAAAGAAATCATCAGCAAAATTTGCTGCTGTATTATTACCAAGAAATCGCTTGTGACTCATCTCGAAACTGAATGTGACACTGCTAATTAGGACAGAGAGTTGAGAGCAACTTGCCTCACAAAAGTGGGGACTCCAGCCACGACCCCAGAGAGCCAAAATATTATGCCTTTTCTTTTTTTATCTTCTTCAAGCCATGCTGGGTTCCCAACAATCCTGTTGTCTGAGTCCCTTTTGCTGGGGCCTTCTACTTATCTATTTGTGATCAGTTCACTGTTTCAGTTTGGGCCTCGGTCTGATTCAGTCCCCTGATGACATGCCTTGGCCTGGACTCTCCTGCAGAAACTCTTAACTTCTGTGTTCATTCCATAGCCCCAAACACTCCCCTGAAACACTCCCAATCCCCTGTTTTGTGGCAAAACACACTTCTTGAGACCTTGCCTTAGTGGGATAATATTAAAAGTTGTCACCATGGTTTTGTTGAGTTCAGTGCACAGTGATCCTAGCTAATGACACACAAACTTCTTTGTGAGATTAATTAATGTGAACTTAGGAGCAAGAGTAGCAGGCCACATATATCTCTGAGCATCTGTAGTTATTGCAGGGAGAAGGGTGACATGTGTCTGCTGTAGTCAACCTGCTGCCTGGACACACGGGCAAGAGGAGGGCATCATGGGATCATGCCCCTGAAACCAGAACTGCCCTCCTTCAGTATTCCCTTTTCTGGAGAAGTTCATTCTTCCCACCTCCCCACTCTGCATACTCATAACCTATATTCTTTGAACCTCTTCTATTGAAAGAAAATTAAATAACTTCTCTTCCACACTTATGAAATGAAGAGTAGTATTAATATTAATTTGGTATTAGGCATTAGTGATGATGTCCATTTGAATATCTAAATGTCATCTTTAGGACTCATCCCATCAGTTTTGGTTGCAAATGCATTCATGTCTCTTTTATATTTTTAATTCGTTATCCAAAGATCCTCATGCCCACATTAATAGAAAGTAGTGTCTCACTTTCTTAAGGGCAACCCCTCCTCAATTATCCAAGCCCCAAGGAAATCACTCAGTCCACAGAAGGAAGGAGGGGAGGGAGCTCTCTTTCTCACAAATGCCAGACAGAGAACGAATGGAGTACCCTACTGGTCTTCTGCCACTCCTTCTGGTGGCTGTATGTTGTCACTGCTAGGAATGACAGTGCTTGCCCATGCTGCTGAGAGGCTTTGCCTGTCAAAATCCCTGCTGGCTCTGCAATAGGACTGCATGCTTGGTTGCCAAATTTATGGCTTCCTAGTTCACATGGACAATCAGTCACTTTCCTTCAAAGCATACCGCAAGCCAGGTAGCTGGTTCCAAGAAGTTTGGCATCACTGCCACAACCACTTTTTCCAAGGATCCCTGGTTTAGAGCAAGTGTTTCATGTCTAGATTTGATTTTTCTTCAGGTTAATACCCTTCTTTGCCATGGAACCATGCCAGGTCCATGTGTGCTCCTAACTTCAGATCTCACGGAGCTTGCTCATGTGTCTCTAAAACATGTTGACTTCCATTAAAATAACACCAAAGGGTGCATTGCTTGGGGGACAAGGTATTTATTAGGGATTGAAATCTGTGAAGGCAAGGGGTAGGAAGCAGAAGGAGAGGTCAAACCATGATTCAGGCCCAAGAAAGCCTTGGCCGACCTGGTGGGGAGCTCTGGAGAAAGTCTTCTGTCCAACCTCGCTATGCGCTTAGACCCTGCATCATTGAGTCACCACATGGGGGCTGTTCCAGGAAGGTGGTGGCCTTGAGCAGAGTGGCTTTTTGTGGTGTGGCAGGACTGGAAGGAGCTGCCAGCCGTAGGCTGCCTGCTGAGCACACTTGCTTGCCAGCCACGCTGGTTTCAAAGGGCTCCTGGGCAATGAGTCTCCTCATCCAGCACTGGCAGAATCACTGTAAATCAAGCTGAGTACAAAGCATAGAGCTGACCTTCCCAAAGGGAACTACCTGAATAGACAAGGTTCTTCAACCCCCACACTGGCTTTTCTGGTGTGAATGCCACAATCATTGACCCCTGTCCTTATCTGGGAGAAGTCCTTTCCAAGGCCTCTGTAGCTTGAGGCTGGCAGCTGTTTTGGAATCTCAGAGAATGATCCTGGAAATGAGTTTTGACTGGATGGATGAGCATGGTTTCTAGACCCAGTCTCAAGCTCTCGTTCTCTTTATAAGAGCTCTGCATTTTATGCTATGACCTCTCTCTCACTGCCCCATAACCCACTCTTAGAATTTAGGAGTCTTAATAAGAACAGCAGTGCAGTTCTCCACCAACTCTGTCCTAACACAATGCTGAGTTACCCCTGAGTGCTGATGCCTGGCAGACAGCAAGAGCACTTCCTTCTGCCCAGTGTGCCCAGATCGTTCATGACCTCACTAGGGCTCCTTTCATTCAGGAAAAGATACCTTTCAATAAACTGTTTTCTAAATTCCCTCACTTTAAGGTAACAAACCGGCTTTGGACTTGGGGGCTTCGGGTTTACTATCATCCTTCCAGGAGGACATGTGCTTCAAAATCGTGAAGTGTACATTCTCAGCCTCATGCTGTCCGGCCACATGCAGCCTCCTGTGGAGGCTGAAAAATGCTCCCATACACCCCCAAAGATCTCCACATCCTAATCCCCAGAAATTGTGAATATGTTACCTTACTTGAAAAAAGAGACATTGCCGGCGTGATTAAAGTTCAAACGCTTGAGATAGGGAGGTCACCTTGGAGTATTTGGGTGGATACAATGCAGTCATAAAGGGTTCTTATGAGAGGCAGAGGCAAGAGGGTTAAAGTGAGAGAAGGAGATGTGACAGAGGAAGCAGAGTCGGAGTGAGAGAGGGGAGAAGACGCTGTGTTTTGAAGATGGAGGAAGGCTCTGCAAGCCAAGGTGGACAGGTGGCTTCCAGAACCTGAAAACATCAAGGAAATAGATTTCACCCTCAGAGCCTCCAGAATGGAGCCAGCCCTGCCTACACCTGAATTGAACCCAGCGAGACTGATTTTGGACTTCTAACCTCCAGAACTGTAGGATAATCAATGTGGATTGTTTTAAGCCACTATGTGCTTTGGTGATTTGTTACGGCTGCAACAGAAAACGAGTACATCTACTTTACTCAAAACAGGCAGTGATTGCACTCATTGCCTTAAGGCTTTCTAGACATTTCCCTCTTTGAGAACTGAGTGCAGCCTCTTCTTGAAGTGGTTGCCATGGAAGTAGCTATAAGGACATCCCCTACGAGGCTGAACCCTTGGCCCCTGGAATCACTGTGTCTCTTCTTCAGACTTGCCTCCGCAGAGACCATCGTTGAGAAACAGTGAGCACTGGAGGATGGTTTTCTTAGCAGACTTGCCTATGCTTGGATTCTAATGGAAGAATAGTGGGTGTAAAAGAATTCTGAGTCAATCTGGAGGACAAGATTGACTACTGCCTCCCTCAAGAAAGCCCTCAGCACTGATCTCGAGGTGCTGTGAAACCCACGTCAACTCCTGCCCCTGAGGCCAAAGCTGGGACTTCAGGTGGGCTTCAGAGCCCAGCTTCCGCTGACCTCCTGTTACTCAGGAACCTTTATTATTGGTCCTCTCTCTGCACTTTCCAGAATTAACCTTACTCACTACCAGTGGAACACTCAGGTCCAAATGTGGACTCTCAGCATGCCATTCCAGGGTAAGGAGTCTTTCAAGTCTGCAGGTCATGTGGAATCCTTTGTCTGCTTCCATCCCGTGCTCCCTCCTGCACAACCTCCTGGAGCTGCTCCTCTAAAGTCAACACCTGTGCGGAGCCTCCTTGGCCCCATGTTTCATGGTAGAAAAAATTGACATGCAAGTTCTTACAGCCTCCACATGACCAGCTACTGTTTAAGTGTTGTTAAGCCCTTGGTGACAGGGACTGAGGCGTTAGCAGTTTTGAGGTCACAGATGACCTTTTGTGCAGGGTCTTGTAGACTTTTTAAATTATCATCCTTTTTTCTTGCCTCAGGGACCCGCCAGCCTAGTAATGTCTAAATGGCTTGGTAGAGTCACAGTTTAAAATCTTTTCTGTCACTGCACTTAATAAAATCGCCTGCAGTGTAGATATTTTGGGGCATTTCTCTGGACTTCACAGCCTGCCACTCGCCCACACAGGTGTGTTCACACAGTATAGACACAGCCTGACGTCCTCTAGGTACATCTGGCACAGACCTCCCTTCTAGTTCAAGCAGTCTTCTATAGTTTTAGAAACTGGGTGTACGCAGATACTGACATACATATTATCTTACAGGGCCCTTTCTCCTCTGATGCTTTGGAGAGATTTTAAAATATTTTACCACTTTAGACAATTCATAAAAAAATTGCATGGGTCTTACTCCCTGTTTGATATAGCTGGTTTCTAATAGGATATCCCTCGGGGACACTAACTACATCAATGTAGTTCCAACAACCTGTCTTCCTTCTGTGAGGTGCCAAGGCCCCGCAGATGCAGGCAAGTCTGTGCTCCCCCGGGCGGTAGGGCCGCCATGCAGAAACGTGCTTCTGACTCTGTTCTAAAACCAGCAGGACACACACGGGCGCTGTATCCAGATCTCCCAAATCTTGCATCAGACCACCCAAAATATAACCAAATGCCCCGAGATGTGTGCCAATGCCTGCCCCATGAATGTGAGCAAGAGCGCAGCTGGCCTCTGCTCCTATCTGAGTGAAGGCAGAACCCACACCCTTCCCTGACCAATGTGGGAAGACTGCACTTTCCTATACATAGCTCCTACTCCAGTTGTGTGAGGCTGCTGGATCAATCCACTCCTGGTTGCTCTACCAGCACTGAAGGTGGAAGTCTTTTATTTGTATACTCTTCTAAAACTAGTTTCCTTAACTAGGACATTGTCCTCAAAGCCTTTGAATCAGGATTTACCATTAAGATGAAACGAATGTGCACAATTCTTTTTCTTTGTTGAAGTAGTGCCAGTTGCTTCATGGTATTGGCTCAGTCAGAAAAAATATCCTGAGAATCACTGAGCGGCCTCTCTTAGACACCGAAGAAGTGCGTGAGTGATGTCCTTTAGAGAGAAGGTCACTCTGGAAGCTCTGAGTGCAGCCTCCTTTAGAAAGGTAAAGATATGGTCGATAGTCCTGCCTGTCCTAGAGAGAGGATGGACAAGACCTTTTGTGTTTTGCGAGGACAAATACAGTGCTCCTGCTTGGGGCATGTGGCTGTCTGGGAGGAGCAGGGCAGGTGCCCGGCCTGAGCCTGTGGGGGCTGGAGGCTGTGCTGCTGCCGTGCTGCAGTGCCGGTTCCCTCTGGTGTCACCTGGACAGTAGAGCCCCAGCACATGAACACACTGGACACAGGCCTGGGGGTGCAGGGCCCTGAGTGATGATGGCGGGGAGGGACCGCCTTTTCCTTGAAGACCCTTGTGAGTTACCTCTCATCTGGGAACCGAGGTAGCCAGGCAAGTGACAGCCACCACTGCTTAATTCCAGTCCTGGCTTTAAGAAGGCTTTGCTGTTGTGGGAAAGCTGCTGCATCCCCAAAAACTGCGTCTGCTGCCCATTTTTGAGCCACTTCAAGGCTTTCCTCAGAATGGCCCCATTCGTATCAGGCCGTGAGCTCCTTCTTGTTCCCCGGGCACAGTTCCAGTGCCAGGCACAGAGGTCCTCCACAGCTCGGCCCATGTAACTCACATCTCTAAGGCCAAAGCCTGGCATCTTCACTCCAGTGCTTTCAATGCCTCGCTTGACAGGAAGCTTAGCTTACCAGGTGAGTTTTTATAGGAATGGCCTTGGACAATTTGACGGGGGCATGTCCCAGTGAGGACAGCATGGCGGGTGGACTGACCAGCGTGCAAATATGCCGCTTTACAGAGAGTGGCCCTGCCTTTGTCCCCACAGCTGTGACTGGGGCCATACCTAGCTTCTGTGCTCCAGACGAGACTTGTTGCAGGCGGGTTCTACTCATTGTCCAAGGCCCATACACCTGGTAAGCACATCAAGAGAATCCTAAGTCAATCTGGACTCCCCTTCCAAATAGCGGCCCTAAGCACTACAGGAGGCCACATGCCTAGCAGGAGGGCCTGGGATGTTCCAGGGAAGTAGCTGGAACTTGTGCTGTCAGGACTGGACTCTAGTCCAGCCTCTGTCCAGCCTGTGGGGCTCTGCACAACCCCCTCCCTGAGGACATCCAGTTTCCTCCGTCACCATGCCTTCCAGCCAACCCTTTGTACTTCAAGCTGTTTGCTGCCATGGTGTCTGCACGATGTGGATTCCTCTGCCTGCAAGTCTCTCCCAGCCTTCCCCAACCTTTGCCTGATTAACCCCAATTCTGCGTAAATGTCATTCCCTCCACGAGGTCTTCTCTGACCCCCAAGAACAGTTTGGGTCCCCAGTTTTTCCTCTGCATTCACAATGTACCTTTCCTTCTACACTTATTAATCACTTATTCTAGGTCAGATGCTGGTCAAAGTGCTTTATATATAGTAACTTACTTACTCCTAACAAAACTCCTAGGCCATAGGTACTACAGTATTTGCATAATTATTAGGAAATGTTATTGGTTAACACCATCCCATTACTGGAGTGTAAACACCATGAAGAGAGTAGCAGAAGCTACCTTGTTCATATCCTGAGCTATTGCAATGTAGTAGGTGCTCCCTGAATATGGGAAGAAATAATCCACAGGCAGTAGTAATGTTTTGCAATATTTATCCTTTTTTTTTTTTTTGAGATGGACTCTTGCTCTGTCACCCAGGCTGGAGTGCAGTGGCGCAATCTCTGATCTCGGCTTACTGCAACCTCTGCCTCCGGGGTTCAAGTGACTCTCCTGCCTCCGTCTCCTCAGTAGCTGGGAGTACAGGTGGATGCCAACAGGAGTACAGGTGGATGCCACCAGGCCTCGCTAATTTTTGTATTTTTAGTAGAGATGGGATTTCACCATGTTGGCCAGGATGGTCTAGATCTCCTGACTTCCTGATCCACTCATCTCGGCCTACCAAAGTGCTGGGATTACAGGTGTGAGCCACAGCACCTGGCCAATATTTATCCTTTTTTAAGTGGAACACTCCTGGTGGACAGGGCTGATACCATATTCATTTCTATGTCCTTAGTCCCCAATGGTGCCTGAAACATAGCTAATGCTTAACATCTGTCTGTTGAGTGAATAAATGACTGTGCTGGAATCTATTAAATCAGACCCTCTTTTTGTTTTCAACAATGGAAGGTGAGCCTGCAGGCTTTCCATTCTTGGCCATAATGCTCCACTTGGTTTGCCTTCATTTTTAATCTGTTTTCTCCTGCCTTGTCTGTATTTGGTTTCTTTTGCCCCCTGTGTGCACAATGTGGCACCAGGCAGAGATTTGGATCAAACAAGAGAAAGTGTCTTCACACTGTTGGGGCTGCAGAGCCCAGGACCGTCCAGGGGACCTGAGCACAGATGTCCATGGGAGATGCTGCTGTGATCCTCACAGTTCAAACTCAGCACTGGCTAGAGACAGGGATGAGTGACAGGACTCTGATAGCCCTCTTGGTGCTGATCTGTGATTTCATATAGAAAGAAGAGGATCCCTTATTCTGTCTGTATGTGAAACAGCAAGTGATCACATCGAGCACAGAGCCTCCATGAATAAGTGGCTATTAATAGACATTCGCTAAATGCCAGAAAACATGTTGGACATTGTACCAAAACAAAGAATTAGGTAAGGTCTTTGCTAGGATAACAGCTCTTCCTAGGGAGCACAGAAAATAAATTCATTGAGTAAGTGACCAAAAAAAAAAAAAAATCACAGGTAAAGAACATAAATGCAGTCAGGGTTCTGACCCTTTTGAAAAAATTTCTTACATATTTCTTTTATATGTCATGGTTTATATATAGAATGTGGCATTCACTTTCCTAAAAGGATTCATAAGCTCTTACCCAAAAACCTTTGCAGACAGGAAAATCATGATGGGCCATTTCATTTGACGTTCCTGAGTCTTGGTTTCTTTATTTGTAAAAATGAGTCAAGTGCGGTTAGCAATCAGGCCAAGAGTGATGGGACAGCACCCCTTTGTGTGATTCCAGCAGCTACTGACAGATTGAAATGCTTCCCTACTGGCTGTCCCACTGAAAGCCCCCATTGTCTGTGGACACTCTGGACATGCCCCCCAGGACCCCTTGCACCTCTCCATAATCCAGCTGTGTAGGTATCATTCCGGAGTTTTGCAGGATGCAGGTGGCCTACTCAAAAGTGTGGTTGAAGAGAGATTAATGGGAGCTCAGGTACAATGATGTGCTTGAGGTTAAAGAAAACAAGCAAGGGATGGTGAGATGCCCCAGGTCTAGCAACATTGGGAAGTTGTTAATACCCCTCTGGAGTTGTGGAAAGAATGACATTTAAGCAGAGTTGGGGTTAATCAGGCAAATGTTGGGGAGTGCTGGGAGAGACTTTGAGGCAGAGGAATCCACATCATGCAGACACCATGGCAGCAAAGGTCAAAGTGACGGAGTGTTTATGAGAATCTGGTTAGATTTGTGGCCATGGAAAGAAACCACTGATGGGAACCGAGGATTTTATAGAAAAATAGGGACTCTGCTGACTCCTGCCCAGTAGGAAGGGGCCCAAGGGAGGAGTAGCCCAACTTCTCTTTTCTCTCCCTTCCACTCTTCTGCAGGTGTCTCCCATTAGCGAGATCCAGCCTGGAGCTAGACAGTCAAGGGGTCTGTTTGAGGCTGGCAGTTAAGGTCAGCCTCCTGGGTGCAGAGCAGGATGGAGGAGGATGAAGAATTGATTTGGAGAGGCAAAAGAAGGTGCTCAGTTCTAGTCAGTTAATGCTTAGCACAGCTGGTTCTGCAGGCCTGCTTCTGGGGGCTGGAGTCTGCCCTGATCCCTTGGCATACCAGCTGCAGAGGATTTGTTTGCTGTTAAAAAGCTTGGTCTTAGAATATAATGCCCTCTTTTCGTCTTTGCATTAGAGAGTCAGGTTTAGCCTGAAGAGAACAGGAAGCAACCCCTTCTGCTCTTAAGGCAGTAAGTCATTTTTTTTTCTTTTTTTTTCTTTTCTTTTTTTTTTTTTTTTTTTTGAGACAGGGTCTCACCCTGTTGTCCAGGCTGGAGTGCAGTGCCGTGGTCACAACTCACTGCAGCCTCGAACTCCTGGGCTCAAGTGATTCTCCCACCTCAGCCTCCCAAATAACTGGGACTACAGGCATGTGCCACCTTGCCTGGCTAATTTTTATATATGTTTCATAGGCACAGGGTTTTTGCCACATTGCCCACGCTTGTTTCAAACTTCTGGACTCAAATGATCTACTCACCTCAGCCTCCCAGGGTAGTAAGTCCTTAAGTGAGAGATGGAAAAGGACTGTGGCTCACAGGAGATCCAGCCCAGCTCCTGGGCTGGAGGTTCTACCTGGGTGTTTGCAGTCAAAGCTTTACAGGAACAAGCTGAGTGTATTTACCTATGATATTTCCTTTATCTTTGCTAATATGCGTTAGAGGCAGGCAAAAATTGAGCAGTGCACGGGGTTTCAGCCATCTCTTTCCGCCACCTGTCAGTAAAGAAAGGTCTAATTGCTCTGCTCATTCCCACCGCAGGGCTTCCCTCATGTGGCTTCCCTTGCTGAGAGGCCTGACCGTTTTTCATCCACATCTTACTGTCTCCCAGCCCTTTCCTCAAGTCCTGGCTTTCCCTGGCCCTCCCAGCTGTCCCCACGCCGCTCTGTTTGTTTTGACCTCCCTCCATCCAGAGGACATGTGCACACCATTTGCCATGTCCTCTGGCTCTGCTGTCTTTTTAAGAAACCTCTGTTTAATGTATCAGTATGTATCAGTGCTGTAGCGCAGAGGATGCCTTGCAGAGGAGACCCTGAGCAGGTCTCCTGCATCTCCCAACACACCGGGCACAGTACTGAGTCCACAGTGGGGCTCCTGAAGGAAGACGAGGCCACTGATGGACTGTTGTGAGCTCCTCTGTTTCGAAACCACCTAAACACCAGATGCCAGGAGCTCTGCACTCATATTCGCCAGAGTCTGAAGGCTCCCAAAGGAAGAAGTCGCTTCTCTTCACAATTTCCTTTCTCTAGATGAGGACAGTGGAGGACGTGCCGGTGTGGGAGCTACTTCCTCCACACGGCTCACCCCTCCCCGACAGAGGAAATGTGGTGCATTGAGGATACTCTGAGGACCTCATCCTTCAAGACAGCTTTGCTCACCCTGCAGTTTGCCATATTCCTCACTATTCCCCCACTGGATGCTTGTTGAAGGAACTGCAATTGTCTATGCTTATTGCCTTTCCGATATTAGGCGAATGGAACGCTAACCCTGGCAAACGCAGCCTAAAGCCGAGAGAAGCTGTCATGTCAATTTCAGTTCAACCAGGTGTTGCTTTTGCGCTGTCAGTTGCCTCCCTGAGACTGCCTTTGCTTAGCAACAACCTCAGCTTTTCATAACAGATTCTCCCTGAGTCTCAGCAGTAACTCTGGAGCTGCCAGCGGGGAGGGGAAGCCTCTCGGATTTAAATGGGATAGAAGGTAAAAATTCCCAGAGGCTGTGGGTTCCTGGAGGGTCATAAAGCCTCTGGCATTACAGCTCTGTATAATGGCTTGGCTGCTAATCTCTTTTAACATAAAGGACTGGTACCCACATTTTATTGATGTGGTTCAGCTACCTGCTCTTACTCAATAGTGCTGGGTTAACCAGACAGGATGTGTTCTGGGCACGCATCTAGTCCTAGTGCTATTTGGCTCACCAGGAAATCTCACTTAGGAAGTTCATCTTAGCAGAGTGGGGGAGTTTGTGAAAGTGTTTTCAAGGCACTGGGAGATAAAGAAAAGGCAGAGTGTGGAATAGGCAGTATATTCTTACTCTGAGTTTTGTTTCCCCAGAGATCATTATGTTATTCCTAGAAATTTCCCAAAGCCCTAAAGCTTTTCAAAAGCCCCTGGATTAGCATGGAATCCCTGGGAAAAGGGCAGCATCCAGGCTGGGATGGTGAGTGAGTCTTAGCATCTATGTTGCAGTGAGATTCAGGGCCCCAGCACAAAGCCATGTGTGTAGTGTACACCTCAGCTCCTGTGTTACCTTCCGCAAGTAGATCGGTGGTCGTAGCACCACCTAAATACGTGCAGTGACACACATCAGGATTGATAGGGCCCAGACAGAAGGGTCAATCTATTCTGAAGTGTGCAGCATTGCTCAACCTTTCACACTTCTTAACACACATGGAGCATGTGTATGTGCATAGCACAGTGGGGCGAATGGACAAAGCTGTTCACAGTTAGATGTCCCAGGCTAAGGGGTTCCAGCTGCCCAGGTTCTGCTCCCTAGATTTTCTCTAACCCAATTTTTTCATGTTAGGTGCCACAAAAGACATTAGTGAACTCTGGTTTGCAGTTGCAGACTCATTACCACTCAGAAAAGCACTTCCAGAATTCGCTAAGACTCTTGACCCTGTATCTCCTTGGCTAATTCATGACTTTGGGCCTATCTGAAGTAGTCATTTCAGAGCCCTGAGAGTATTTAGAGGGAAATACAATTAAGAAAATGCGGAGTGTGAAAGGCCATGTCTATCCTTACACAGTTATGGAGTGTTTTAAATAAGATTAAGTGAGATGGAGTGTGTGAAAGCATTTTATAAACCACAGTGTAAATTTTTATGTTTAATATTACTACTAGTGCATGACTGATTAGGCAGATATTCCTCATTTACTGATTGTAATGCTGCAAATCCCCAAATGTCCAATGCAAACCATCCACATAAAGTAAAACACATGCAAAGAGAAGGGCAAGCATTCTATTTTTTTTCTCCTCTAACACAAGAAAACATTGGGCTATTTTTAGAAGTGTATGATTCACAAAGAAGAATAATAATGGTCCCTAAAATTAGGAACATCTAGTTCAAACCACCTAGAGTAATGAAAATGGGTTTGTTTAATGCCTTAAAACATCTCACGATAGCAGTTTGGAAGAAATAACTCAGTGACTAAATTTTTTAATAGTTACCAGGAAATGTTAAACAAAGGTGGGTTACCCTAATGTAACTTTATCTTTAGTTCTTTTTTTATGTAAGTTAAAATAAGATTAATTGGAACCATAAATAATGATGATAATAAGAATGGTTATAGAGGTCACTACCATCTTTTTCTGAAGTGTTCAATGTGTCCTGTATGTGGTGCTACCTTGGAGACAAAGCCTAAATAAAGCAGAGATGTTCAGGGTAGCTCCCCTGACCTACTCTCATTCATTCATTGACTCATTCCTTCAACAAATACTGTATTTCACCAACTCTAAGAGTTGTCAGTTGTAAGATATGCAATTATTGTATATACCACAAGGAAAAGTTGATGTCAATTAAAGTATGACATGTCATTGATTGCAACACACAGCTCCAACTTCAAAGACTTTTAATTAAAAACACATGCATCTTAGAACCAAATAAAATAATAAAAATAATACTTTTTAAATGTAGTATACCTTAGGGAGCAGGCTTGCAAGTTCAGACAACTGGGTTAAAATCCTGGTTTGACCTCTAGTAACCTTGAGTGCTCCCTAAGTCTGACTTTCCTCACCTGTAAATTAGGGCCAGAGAAGTAGCTTCCTCGAGAGAGAGTTGTTAATTAAATTAAAATGAGTCAAAATCTACAACAGGTCATTGCTTTTTAAAAAAGTCTCACTCCAGAACTACTGTGTGATGAAAGTTCAACAACAGGAAGACTAGCTATGGGGCTGTTGTGGACTAGATAGGGAACTACTATAGAGCGGTTGGAGCAACGATGGGGGCTTGAATGAGCAAACAGGACATAGACAAGACACAGGTTGGAAATGACGGTTTTCTGATCGATTGCATGGGGGTGGGGAGAGAGCAAGAGAAGTCAAGTGTAAGTTCTAGGTTTTTGGTTTGATCCCAGTTTGATGATGCCATTTATGGAGAGAAAGAAACTGGGAAGAATTACATGTTCTGTTTTGGATTGACTCCTTTTGAAAGGTCACCAGGGAAGCTTGTTTAGAATACTCATTCCATGGCCCTTCCCATGGAGATCCTAATTCTACAGGGGTCTCCTCCAGTGAGTCAGATGTGCTGCGGGAAGTTTTGAGAACAGTCTAAGTCTTGGAAAACATGGATCCTTCATATTTTAAAAGTTCATTGGTGCATTGTTTTGTGTGAATGTGTGTGTAAAAAAACGCTCTTGTACTGGTTTGAATTCAGCTGCATATGTAGTAAAGGCACCCAAACCTGAAAAATGTAGTAATCCATAGAAATAATATATATGAGAATACATTTGAGGATGATGGGTTTTTTGTTATGTTATTCTTCCTCCTTTTTTAGGGCCTTTGTACCTGTGGTTACTAAGTTCTTCCTCCCTCTCTCTCCCAGTCTGCAGTTAACTCCTCCCCATCTTTGTAGCTTAGTGCAAATCTCACCTCATCCAGACACCCTCCTGGTCTCTCAGACAGGCTCCTTGTGCTGTGTGTGTTCATAACACCCCATGTATAGCACATTGTGTGTGTGGGATATAATTTTATTATTAACTTTCTTCCCTGCTAGATTGAAAACATCTTGGGAGCAGGAAGCATTTTTATTTTGGTCAGCATTTTATCCACAGCATGGAAAAGAGTGCCTGGGTATATTAGGTCCTCAATAAATAGTGGGGAATAAATAAATACCTGTGGGTGTTTTTTAATCCAGTTCCATGTGTAATTAATTTTCTCCTCAATGGTGGCAGTTTTTGCTTCACTAATTTTTAGGAGGGTCTTTGGGGACCCTAGGAACAAATGGACCAGAAAGAAGATAAAATGATTCAGAAATATAAGGAAATAGAATTGGACTGAAAAAAGTCCTTACATAGACTTAAATGTCAGCAACAACATAAATCTACTGAATTCCCCTCTTGACTCTCTGTGGAATCCTGATGTTCCAATAGAGTTTTACAGTCCTGATATGAGAGTAGTGCTAGAGGGAGAACTGTCTCCAGCCCGTGTTGGGTATGTGCCAGAAACCTCCAGCCACGGGGAAGCTGGAGCTTAATATGACCCACTCCCATTCCTCAAGGAACTATTGAAGTAATCATCCCTGGGGCTTCCATGGCAAATGTCCTTTTCTTGTGGCTAATCTGGGTTATTCATCAAATGGCTAAAGGTGAATACATGGGCCTAAGTCCAACCAAGTTTCCTGACTAGTTTTCCAAATGGTTCAAATCTACTAATGCAATTCCTAGCACAGAATTGCCTCAGATGTCCATTAAACCCTTGCCAATGATGTAGCCTGTCTATTTCAGGGCACTGTATGTTTAAGCCAAGGTGCAGGTAATGCATATTCCCAAGTACAGCCCAACCATATCACATTTCTTTCCTCCAAGTCATAATGTCACTCTCTGAATGACTAATGTAAACCGAGGGGTATAGAATAGCCCTGTGCAACTGAATCTTTTTTTCCCAGTTGGTTCTTAGATATCTTGCTTCTTAGGTTACTACTGCAAAGGTAGGCTGTACTCGGGGGAAATAAATGACAGAGAAGAGAGGAGATAATGGGAAATGTATAGAAAATGCTACTAAGGGAATGTAGTGAACTAGGTTGGTGAGTTATTTAGTCAGAAAGACTTTCTCATTGATAGTTCAGGGGCATGCCTTAACACTGCTGTTTGTCAGGAAATAGGCTATACTGCTACTCACACATTCCAATTTGATCCTCGGTGTTCCGGGAGCTCAGCTTATCCTATGCTGTGGACTCCATTTGACTGATTATTCTTTCATATTTTTGAAAGCAAGGAATGATGAGACATTAATATAGAAGCTCCTAGTGTGCCAGTATTTAGAGGAGTGATTCTATATGTGGCTGGGCAAAAAGACATGCATGAATGCATAAATGATTCAGGGCCGGGGTATCTGAAGTTTTTGTAAAACAGCAGTGTTGAGGTGCATGTGAGAAGTGGCAGCAACCTCGTTGTAATGAATTTACTGCCCTTGTGCTGCCATGAGGGAGGACGATCACTTCTGAGTAGTGAATTACACTGTGGAATCCTGACTTCCTTGCTCAGGACTAGGGCTGGGCAAATGGTTTGCCTGACCCTCTTGTGTGCATGCTGTGGTAATGTCGGCTCCATCAAATGCTTAGTAGATGAAAGAAAAAAATGTTTCAGACTTGAGGTGGGGAGCAGCAACTTGCACTCAGGACACAAAGAAGAAAGTGCTGGCGAGAAGGATAGAGCACCTTAACATTCTGGAGCCCTGACACAAGGGAGTGTTCCCTGAATTAGGTGTTATTAGATCAAATGTCTTGACTACCTTGAGCGTAATGGGCATGGGAAAACAGTGCTGATTTGATTTTCTTGACTTATTGTAACTAGGAGCTCTCTGGTGGACAGCAAGAGTTGGTATCACTAGTTACTGTAAATAAAATACAAACTTGTTTGGTTTTATCTAAGCTGGTGTAATTGTCAGAGGTAGAAACATATGCCAAGAGGAGTCTGTCAGCAGAAAGAGTTTGGGGCAAAGATCTTGTGCAGTTAGATCATTACAGGTTTGATTCCCAAAGGATTAGATTCAGTCTGTATGGAATTCCCTGGGGAATTCAGAAGGATGCCCTAGTTGTTGTTTATTTAGTTAAAAATTAAAGCCTGTAGAACACAATTCTTACCTATTATATTTGAGAAATGTAAGCAGCCTATGAGACAAATCCAAGGTGAAATTTCACAGCAGGGGTTCTTAACACTGGGGCTCAATAGTGAGTTTTAAAAGCTCACAAACCACTGGAACCTATGTAGAACATTTTGTGTATTTATGCTTGAGTGTCTGTGTTTTTTCTTCAGATTCTGAAGGAACAGGCTTACATCCAAGGTGTCAGGACCATAGCCTTTCAATCTGCATGTCATGTCAGAAACAAAGGGCTTTTCCAGCCAAGTCCAGTGTGAATAGAGATATCTCCTATATAGCTCCACAAAGCCAACACCACATAAAGGTTTGGCCTTGGTTTGAATTGTATAATTTTATTAGTTATGGAAATAGATACAAACTATGGAAGCATGCAGGTGGAGACCCAGAAGATTTCAGATCTCGGGAGGCCTTCTGAGATCATCTTGTCCAACATTCATTTCATCGATGGGGAAACTGAGGCTGGGAGGTGCAGCAGCCTGCTGCAGGTCCCCTAGCAACCCAAAGCTGGGTTTGGGTGGAAAAGCATCTCTTGGCTGCCTGCTTCATATTATCTGTACTCTATCTATCTCTGATCATCAGGAAAATAGGAAGACATCGGTATGCAGTGAGAGCACATGCTACCTCTAGTATTCGAATCTGACTGTTTTGCTGAGAGCATATCTAGGAATGGCGCTCCCTGTGACCAGTGAGCAGGGAGCCAAAACCTCAATTCTTCTCTCTGAGATCCTACTTGTAGCATCACAGAAGACATTTGATGCACGTCTATGCAGATGTCTCGCACTTAGATACTCACTGACAAGTTTTAACTGTCTGGATGTCTTTTATATTTTCTCATTTTCCTTTTTCTTGCCTGTTAAATTGTAATATGAACACTTAGAGAAAAAGGAATTTTGTATCTGACAGACAGCATCTGTCGCCACAGATCTTAGCTCCTTTTCGAGTAGCCAAACACAAATGAGAATTATGGACACTGGCGAAAGTGATGTGGTGTGGGGTAGAATCATTTATTTTATTTTCATTTCTCTTTCTCCGGCGTCCTTCCACAAGAAGATGAGGACCCCTCATCCACATGTGCACTCTGCAGTCTGGGCTCCTCTTCCTAACACCTGTCTCACTTTTACAGTTAGTCTAGTGCAGGAGGTACAGCTTGATGGCTCTGTCTGACCTTCCATCAACTCTGAAAGTGAACCTTCAGAAGAAATCAAAGCTGAAGAGGGTGGTTGGGCACAGGCACTTGGGAGAAGGGACCAGGGCTCACCTATCTTCCAACCCCATACTCTTTCTGCTCCAACCCCACACTTTTACCTCTTCCTCTTACATCCTCAAGCTCTTCACAGAGGGGTTGGAAATGAAGCCCAGAGTCTAGGGGCAAGAGAGGAGAGTGAGAAGGACTCAATGAACTTGGAATTCAGCCAAAAATACACAAATATGTCCAATGAAATCTGCATGTACACTTCTGGATCCTTGATTGTAATGGTCAGGATGATGAGAAATCATTGTGAACTATATCTAGAGACCCCTGTTTTCATCACTATTTCTTGTTATTTTAAAGATGAATCTTAGGTATAACAAGTGTCATCTGTTTTGAAGAATTAAATAATTACAGTAAATACTACACACACACGTACATGCACACACACAAACACATACACACACACTCATACTGAAAATTCGGAGAATTTTGCCTACTCCCAACATCTTTTACTTTTCTAGACTTTAGGATGTGTGACAGTTTATTCTCTCTTGTTTTACTTGTGTCATATAGAGGGCAGCTTGGGGCTAACATCATTTCCTGTTCCAGAAAAAGCTACTGTCTTTTATTAAGCATTGCTTCTTTCCAAGTGCTGCAGCGTCCATCCCTCAAGTTGTCCTTAAGGAGCCACTTCAAATATCTGCAGAAATGACAGTTAGGATCATGCATTTTATCTTCTTATGAACCATTCTGGAAACAGAGACAATGCATTGGCTGTGGATCTTGCCCACATTCACACTTTCAATTTTCATTTATCAAAAATACTGCTTCCCCAATTTTTCCTTGCAGAAATCTTATAAAACCTAAAATCACTTAATTATTGAATTCTAAAGCTAGATGGAACATTAGCAATCTTCCATCATAACATCTTATATAAAAGATAAGGAATTGGAAATTCAACTAACTAGTGATAAAATCTGGACTACAGCCTAATTCTACTGATTAGCAATTCAGTTCTGTATCCAAAATATCACAGTGCTATTCAGAAATGCCACAGTTCAAGATTCACTGGAAACAAGGTAAGTGCTATGGAAACTCCAGGAAGTTCTAATCAAACAAATGTACTGAGAGAGGAATAATTCATTTTCAAATAATGTTAACAATCCCTAAAATATTGAAATAAACTCATATACTCTCACATCATGCCAAGAGAAGGGATCCAAGTTATTTGGAGGCTTGCATAGGAGTAAAAATCAACATTCAAGAAACGAAAGTCAACCCAGATCACCTCCATAAAGGATAACGCACCAAAATGCCTCAGACATGAACTGTAAGAATGGATCTTAACTTGAGCTCAGGAATTAGGGAGCCTTTTCTATAAACAGTGTGTGTTTCTAACAACATAATAGCTACATGATGGCGAAGGTATGGCGTTATGGAAAACAGAAAAATCTGAATGAGAAGGCAGAGACTCAGAGAGCTCAGCTATTCACAAGTCATGGGGATATGAATTTGCATTTATAGCCTTGGAGGTGGATAAAGTTGGACACTCAGGGAAATAGTGCCTGAATTGAGAACAGAGAGAGGAAAGAATTGATACTTTAGAATGGCTTGTTTGAGCAGTTGTTATGGGTGACAAAGGAGACATACTCTGCACTCAAGTCCCAATGAGCAAGTTCTGAAACAAATTAGCTCTGGGATTTGGTTTAAAATTTTTAAAAAATGCTGGAAAGAGGTAATACTTCATGCTGCATCAGATACCACTAATCTCAATTATTTTTGACTGCTTCTCTGATGAAGCGTAAGCGACTGGTGTGTGCATGTGCATTTGCCAAATAGTAGCACAACGGCATGCAGCGTTCCACATCCATCCTTTAGCATATATTCTTCTCTTTAGTGAGAAGTACCTCAAATTTTTACCATTGTGGAAATAGGAAGTCCTTACAAATGTGTCGTGAACCCATATTGCATGTTTTAATTAAACAACTCCATCCATTAGATTCCTGTAATGGGTTAGTGCTGCTGTCTTTGGTTCCAAGCTCACAGTTCAGGAGGTATAAGATAAAGATGGAGTCAGTGCAGTGAAATGTGCTGAACCTCAATTAAATTTTAGTGTTAATTCATTTGCCAACTTATTTCCAGCTTGAACAACAATAGCTGTCATTCATCATCACTGTCATCATCACCATCCACAGCAACAAAAACAAACATTTGTGGATTGTCAGCCATGAATATGCTTGGTACATCCCACTGGTCAGAGAGCAGTCCTTGGATGAGTATTCTCAGTGCTTCAAGTTAGACATCTGGACCCACTACGTACAAGCCTCGATGGAGGAATATTTAACAACAGGAGCAGAAGAGCCGCTGCACATTTGCATGGCTGGAAAGGAGTAGATATTCCACGGAAAGAAGAGAGATGTGATTCTACAGGAGTATTTGGCTAGAGTGGCTAGGGACCGTCCATCCCTCACAATCCACCTTGCATTCATGAGATGCTCATGCCAAGGGACATCCTAATATTAGGTGTAGTGGAGGAATCCTAAAGTATGGCAGTGATTATCTCTGAATCACAAGGGGTCCAGTATACTTGGAATCCAGGACAACCTGTACCAATTTTCCTCCACCAGTGCCTGTACCAAGACAAAAAAAATCACTACAGGCTCTATTCAGGGTGGTTTTCTGTGCTCATTCTGATGAACATTCTCTTACCAAGCTCCCATTTCCAGAAAAGGTAGGTCTGTGACTTGTCCCTATAAGCTCCTTTCAAAGCCATGTCCTCCTAGATGGAACTCTATATGTGGTTGAAGACCTGGGAGGCAGAATACCCATTCCTGTGGTGCCCACATGTTTCCTCTAAAGACTGAAACTCAGCAGACTGAGGCTCACACAGCACACTTAGCAGAAGGTGAGAGTAAGCTCCTCTTGAAGCAGGATAGGGAGGGCTCCTATCTGGTGAACTCATCAATCACGGTCAAGCTGGTTCAACAAAGAATGTGCTCTTGCATAACCAGGGCTCTAAAGATCCACAAGGCAAGAAAACTATTGAGTTGGCAAATAGGTAAAATTAAGTCCTCATCAGTGCCCCTTACAAAGTTGGTTCTGACTCAGCACTCTCTCTCTCCTGGGAGGGTGAAGACTGTGATTTGAAGCACGATTAGCAGTAGCAGATATTACTAATGTCTACTGGTGGTCATGTAGTAGATATTGGTAATATCTACTAGTACATAGTAGATGTGAAAGATAAAGCTCCCATTCAGACAAAGGTTGTGTACACTGTGTTCTCTCTCAGCCAAGCCTCAGAACTGCCTCTTTGCAGGGGCCTTGGCACATGGTATTCAGAGGTGTTTCTGGGCTCCAGTTTAGGAATATGGAGCTCACCTATCTTTTCCCCACTCTATTCCAGTAAGCCATGCTTTGCACCCAAACCCTCAGGCTGGTGTCTGCTGAGGTGCTGGGCATGGGAGGGTTAGTCAATCCCAGCCACCCACTTTCATTCTAAGGAGACCCAAAGCCCCTCCTCTTTCATGGTTCCTGGACATAGGCAGGGATAAACACCAGTGCAGCCAAGATTCCTGAGGCTTGGCCAGGTAGTTCCAGACCTTGCTGCCAGGAAAAACTTGGGGCATTTGGGACATGGGTGGGGCTAGGGGTGAAAGGGTAGAAGGACACAAAGAAAGGTGAGGTCAATAGCTTTCTTCAGTCTTGCCGGAAGCAACTGGAAATGACACAGCTCCGTCCCAGTCCTTCCTGGTTCCTCTCAGGTGAAGGTGACCTGGAAATGCAAGTGCCGTCATTCCTGAGTGTTTTGGCTCGGACCCATTTCTGTCTCTCAGTTCCTCTTATGTGGCTAGAGGTGAGGTTTGGAGGTTGGGTTTGGAGGACTAGTTGATGGGAGATTATTTAAAACTAAACACAATGTTTCAAGCTGGCTTTCTGTTTTGTTTTTTGTGGGTAGATTTCTTTTGGCTCTTGGGGGTTTTCTTGTTTTCCGTGACAGTGATTTTCTGCTGCCTCCCAGAAATAACTGGGCCTAAAGTCTTCTCCCTGACTAGACTTGACCTTTGCCCACTTGTGTGGTAAGATGTTTGAGCACAAGCAGGACACTGGCAGCCCTGGCCAGGACCTCCCGAAGGCACTGAAAATGCAGTCCCTATCAGACGCACCCTCACCTTGCCTCTGTGCGGGGATGGAGGAGGTCCCACGTCCTTCCTGTTTGTCATCTCAGCACTTGCCACCACTCCATCCCAGGAGGGTTTAAGAGCCCATCCTCCCCCATTCTTCAAACCTGAGCCAGGCAGGCTGTGCCCCCGCCCCGCTGTAGAATGAGGTACCACACCAGGTGAAGAGGGACATGGAACACTTTTTAATGTCAAGTCAGAGACAACCCCACCCTCCCGGATCCCCAAATCCCCCTTTCCCTCATCACATCCAGGACCCCTCCCCGAGGACTCTCTGGTTCCCAGACTTTCAGGGGAAGGGGAAAAAAAAGATTACCTAAAAATTGCATTTTCTTCTCTTTCATACACACTCACACAAAGGTGGGAAATAAAATAAAATAAACCAAGAGGATTAAACTCTCCAGTGGTCACAAAGGCATCAGAGATTCCCATAATGGGCTAAAGCAAGTGGGTACTGACGCTTGTTCAGCTGCTTGCTGTCTGTTAATGCCACAGGGCAGGATGGAGAAAGCGGGGCCACCTGGGGTGGCCTACGCGCAGAGCCACACCTGGAAAGATGCTGTGCCTGGTATTAGTTGTCTTTTTTTTTTTTATCCTTTCACTTTTTATAAATGTCTCTGACATGTAAATAACCCAAGAAAATAAAAAGGCAGGAGCTGATTACACAATTACCAGTAAACTCTATCATCTTTTAGAAGATCAACACACAGCTAACGCCATATACAGCATGCAGTGATGTCTGAGAAAGGACCCTGCAGAGAAATAAAATGGCTAGAACTCTAACAAAAAAAATATATGTATATATATACTGTATAATATATGTCATCAAAGGAAGCATAGCCAACAAACCCAAGATACAGTGCAGATCACCTTTCCATTTCTAAACAGTGTGTAGAGAGCATAGTATTGTCTGCAAGAGATGTCAGAATCGGGAGGAGTCTGTAGCGCTGGTGGAGATGTTGGTTAAATCGGATGTATTTTTTTGGTGGATATGCCAAATCCTCACCAGGTGATTAGTGCCTGGTGTGTGGTCCACCAGTTGTAAACCTAGTTAAGAAGTATACTATTCATTTTTACTGTTTAACAAACATACTTCTCTTCACCCTTCTCAGTTGTATTTTTTTAGTTTTGTCTTGTTTTTGCAGTAAGTTCTAGACTCATATCAGAAAATATAATTAATGAAATTAATAATGAATCAGAATCCCTTGTTATCCATGATGTTCATGTAGTAAAATGATAAAAAAAAAAAAAAAAGTTTAACGGTATCTTTTGTGACTGTTGTTTGTGGGACCGTTGTTGCTGTCGGACGGTCTTATTTTGTTTCCTTTTTCTTTCTTGCTCTGTCTTTTTATTTCACGTTTCACAACACACACCATGGTGGCACAGTCTACCAAAGTGCCCGCAGCGCCACGCTTGGGCCGGAAGGTCTCACTCTGTTTGTCTCTATGGACTGATTGAATTTGGGATGGCCAGCTCCAGAATGTTCCACATGGGGGCACTCTGTGGGCAGAGCGGCTGAGCCCTTGCCCACACTGGCACCAGAGAGGTTGCATGATGCAGCTTGCAGTGGGTCCAAGCCGGGTGTGCTGTGTTCTTCCCGTTTGGGAAAAGAAAACTCCATTGTACCTAAATATCTGCAAGGCAATTTTCAATTTCTTTTTTAAAACTTTCTTCCCCCCAAAGTATTCTTTGTTCCCCTCCCTCAAATTTCTGTCCCATGAGGCTGTGTTTCTTCTAATTTCATTTGTATATATCTGATTGGTTGCTGTCGGTGTTGCCATTGCTGTTGTGTTGGTGGTGGTGGTGGCGGAAGCCTTTCCCGGGTGGGGAAGTGGCACTCACATCAAAATTTGAGAAGCAGGTGCAAGACCAGAAGAGGCAGCAGCCAGACGCAGCCTGCCCTCCTCGACGTGCTGTTGCTCACCTCGCTGACGGCGCCTGGACCTGTGGAGAGAACACACTCGCCGTGAGTGGTCTGGGAGAAAATGGAAGGAAAGCCCGGTGGTTGCCTGGTCTGCTGTCATTCGGCCTTGCCCCTGGTGAGTCGTCCCTCTAAGTGAAACACATGGTGTTCCAGCCCCAGCATTAGAAGTGAACGTTCTATGGCCCACATCCCCAAGACACACACGCTATACAACAGGAAGCCTTCCCCTGCAAGGAGAGAACATGAGGCTCAGGTTAAAGTGTCCTGGGCCTTCTTCCTTACTGTGTCATAACATGCAAAGGCCATGGCTTGGCTCAAATTCAAGAAGAAGGTGGCAGATTCATTAATATCCTACACAGAGCTTTAATAAAGTCAGACTACTGTGCTGAGTGCCTCATCACCCATCCACTTCTGAGCACTGCCTGCCTGAAATACTCACCCACCCTCCAGCTGCTTGGCCTGTGGCTCAGAAAAGAACCTGTTGGACAAAACAATCTGTCTGCCTGCTGCTTCTGCTGCCTTGGGCACAGAGGCCATCCTGCCAATCACTCTATCTCAGGGCAGGGCACCTGGGTTCCACCTGGAGCACTTGACCTCTTCCCCATCTGGATGGGGTAAGAGCGGATGCAGCTCAAGGATCACATGCCTGCAAGGCCGAAGCCAGCCCACATGGATGGAGGTGAGTCAAACAAAGGAACAGGAAGCCTTCCTGTGCATGTGGATGTAACTGGAGATCAATGAGGACACTGGGATGCAGAACCTGCCCCAGTGTATGGAGATGGAGACAAACACAGGAGGCAGGAGAACTGCAAAGCAGTACAGTTCCCCAGCAGCTTCCCTATTGTTCTGAAACATACGTTTTCTGGCTACCTCGGCCCTTGTGGCCAAGAAACCCCATGACCAGTGGAGCTTTGATTTCTGTAGAGTACATAAGTTTGGATGCCCAGATTAATTAGGTACTCAAGGAACCAGGCCACCTCCTCAGACTGGACCTGCTCTGGCATACTCTGTTGCATTGAATTTAATAGAGGTATTTAAAGCTGGTGGCCTCACTAAGTCCATGTCTTCCTGGATTAGGGAATAAGGAACAAAGCCAGAACCTGCCTGCCTGACTTGGATGCTCAGCGTTGGATACATTTCTGGCTAAAACAAATCAAAATCAAAACAGGCTTCTCAATTCCATGTGGGATTATTCCATCAAGTCTAGAACTCCTGGCTTGGAGACAGTGCCCATATGATTTTATGTCTTGGCCTTTTGGGATAAATCCCTAATTTGGGGGCGTGGCTAAATAGGTAGCCATGAGATTGAAATGCAACAGGTCATCAACCTCATGTTTCCCTGGTGTCTGATTCACAGTATCCCTAAGGCCGGAACTTCTCAGAAGGCCAGAACTTCTCAGAGGTGCAGATCCCCATGCTGAGAAGCCCAGGGGATACTTATTCTCTCTACCCTGCATTAAGGAGAGAACACGAAACCAAAGGCATCTGTGCTAGGATACAGGTGACCAAGGAGCACTCCTGTAAAGCTCCCGCGGATTTAAATCTCAACCCAGAAATGCTTATCATTTAGGATCGGTCACTAACTGGTTGTGTCTTCTAGAATCTAACTACTATGTGTCCACAGAAACCATCACCAGACGTTCCCCCTTTGTAGATGCTCACTCTGTCATCTACAGAGCACATTCTCTGGAATCAAAGGAGAGAAGCCTCCGCCGGATGGCTTCAAGGGTGAGAGATTATGTTTCTCTGCTCTGCCCGTAAGTCCTTCCCCTATAGGCAACTCCAAGATTCTTCCCACCAAGGCCCTTGTCTGTGCCTGAGGCTGAGGACTCTGAGACGACAAGGGTGGTTCTGAGTCCATATGGCCCAGCAGGCCTTTATGGAAGCCAGGTTGAATGTTTTGCCTCAACACTGTCAGTGGTCACATTCATATGAAGATAGCTTCATATGCGTGAATCACACCGTACAATTCCATACGTGTCCTGCACACTGGAGTCCTTAACTCCCGGCAGGGGACACAGCTGTCAGCACACTGCTCTGCCTCTTTCATCCCTTGTGCTCTCCTGAACATCCACACACATCTTTGAAACCCATTTCCTGTTCAATTCCTGCACACTCCCACCTCCCGTCTTCCGCTCCCTCCCTGTGACTAAGAAGATGCCCTGGGTAAGAGATGGAAAACAAGTGCCGCTTCCCTGCACTGAGGTGTTCTCTCCTCTCTTCTGCACTCCCTCCTTGCAGCCTGACCCGCCAGTGGAAGCCTCCAGGGAGGAGAATGCCACAGCCAGGTGTTCAGCCCAGCAGGGGCCTGGCGTAGTTACCATGTAAGGGAATGCTGAAACCTTGTTTCCAGGCTGGGGACTCTGCAGCTCGGGAAACGACTGAGAGCGGGCAAACACCCCCTGTGGCAGATCTCAATGGCCCTGTGGCTATGCCAGGCGCTCTCCCTGGGTGCCTGTGTTTGGTCTCCTTGCTATGCCCCTCAGAGTTCTTTTGTGGATCTGCTCCATGCTGGGAAGCACCACAGAGAGCTTGTAAAGACGAGTCGAGTCCTCACCTGTTGTGTTAGAAAATTCTTCCTATGGAAGACAGAAAAAGGCCACCAAGTGCCTGCCAGCCACTCTCTTGCTTGTAGTATATCTGGGAAAAGCCTGAGCAGCCCCTCTGAAGCTCTCCATCTCTCCATCTCTGGCTGGTGAGTGGCTGGCACTATGTGACCATATCCAGTCCGTGCAGCCCACCCCACGGGTACATGCGCTCGCCACCCCTGGAACCTGTCTCTTCAGCACATCCAGGACACCAGACCTGGACCAAGTTGGACAGAAGGAGAAGGAAACAGGGGCAGCCCCGAGGCAGGGGCATTCTCTCAAATGAGACATCCTCCCAAAGGAGACAGTCTGCACCATCTCATCTTTCAATTCCCAAAAATGTTCACCAATTGGACCTTGCCACCTGTGGCCTTGACCCCTGGAATTTATTCTTTATGCTAATTCCAAGGTGATGTTTCTACCCCAAATCGATCATGATCCTCATTGATTTGAGGCCAACAGGTTAGCACCAATCCCAGCTTCTCAGTGGACCGAGCGCTACATTTCGTGATGTGCCTGCAGTCTGCATCCTTGGTGTCTCTTCTTGCCACACCTAGTTTGGTGCCCTTGCCCCTTGCCACATAACCACATGTGTGCACACAGGGGCGGGTCTTTTTTCCCCACCCTCACACACTCTTCCCTCTGTCCGAAATATGCCTCACCCATATCACTCTTATTCTTCATTCCAGCTCCTCTTCCAGCCTTCAGACACCTCTTGCAGGCAGCCTTCCCTGCCTTGCTCAGTGCCATACACATCCCACTAGTAAAATACTTACCACCCTGTGTCATAATTCTCTTTGCCTAACTTATTTGTATTTCCTCCTCTGTCCTCTGTGCAGTTAGTTCCTTAAGAGCAGAGTCTGTATCTCACTGGCCCATGGCAGGTATTCAACCAATGTTTGTTGAAAGAAGGAGGGGGCATTGCCACTCGTGCTGACATATCCACATTTATTTGTCTTTGTATTTTACTTTTGCTTAACATTGTACTTGAAGAAAAAATAAAACAAAAACTTTTTTCATACCTTGCCCTCTGCCTTACCTCAATTTCCTCTTCCAAATACCTTTCCTCCCCTTTTCTAACTATATCCAATACAAGTTACTGAGAATTCCTGTGGCTGAGTGTCTATCTACATAGAAGCAAAGCCATGTCAGTTAGGATTTCAGATAGAGCGCTTGCATTTGGAAAGCTATCACAACACCTTAATGACACTCATGTAGGAGATGAGAATTATTATCTCCCTTTCTACCGTGTGGAAACTGAACTTCAGAAAGCTTAAGTGACTTTCCCAAGTCTCTTGACTTCTGTCTTCAAATGCAACTATCTTCCCACTATCTCAGAGATGCATCTTCAGAGAATAAAGAGGAGAAGACAGTGTGGCTGCATGGCCTGCTCCACCTGGGTACAGGTTAAGGTGAGAACCGCAGGCGTGCCACTGGGCTGCTTCCCGCAGGCCATCCCACACTGAATGAATGCTATGTGGAAGGATTCCATGAGATGAAGACCTTAGGTCCAGGTGGGCGTGGACCACAGCACCCTGGGATCAAGGCCCTCTCAAAGCCAGTGCTGGTCAGAGCGACAGCTCAGCCCATCTGCCTAGTGACATGGGCCACGCAGATGAGCCCTCCATTCTTCATTCAGCCACGCCTCCACTCCACAGTGAATGCCTTTATTGCCTCTATCTCATTAGAGAGCTGCGGAGGCCTAAAGAGACTAATTACCAGGACAGTTAGGGTCCCAGAGAACCGTGATGAGTGTCAATTATCCACCGGAAACATCTGGCAGGAATGAAAGCTTCAAATAAGATGCATTTTATTCGTAGCCAAGTGACTCACCCAAGAACCTCCCCCTTCCTCCCATCTTCCCCTCCCCTTGCCACTTCCCTTCCAGCTCAAAGTTAGAGAGATAGAAAGAATGGTGCAAGCAAGGGCAGCATGCAGGGCCAAGGTCTGAGAAGATCGCTACATTAGAGCATCCGTGTGTGAGGAAAGAGGCAGGCCTGGTGCAGAGGAGCCCAGAGATGGAGCTATTCTGGGCACTGACAGGTGCTCATTAGTGCCGCCAGCAAAGAGAAGTTAGGCTACTGCAAGTGGGATCTACCTAGGAAGGATTGGATGTCCTTGAGGATGGGGTTAATCTAAATTGACACAGAGATGGTTGAAGGTTGGGGGAGGGTTCCCTCTGCGCTGCTTCCTGGAGTTAGCTCAGGAAAGAAGGCATCTGGGAGGAAGGTGAAGAGTTTTACATACCCCACACCCACCAAGGCAGCAGCTGTCTGAAAAATATACAAACCTTTCCAAGGGGTCAGGGCTGTAGTTTTCACTTCTAAAAGAAATTAAAAACAAGCCACTGTTAAGGTCGAAAGCAGACAGAGATGCTCACTTTGCCCTCAGATGATTTCAGGAAGAAGCTGGCGCTCCTGGCGCAGCAGCATCCCTGCGCCTCTTGCCCGTGTCCCTTGCTGTCCTGACCACTGCCCAGCCCTCCTATGTGACCCCCTCTGGTTTTCTGGTTTACTTGGGCAGCCAGTTGCCTCAAGAGGTGAGCAGGTGGCTGGAGAAGGATGTGAACGACAGTCAGATTGGACCACAGACGGAAGCAGAGCCAAGATGTCCGCCTGATTTTAGCAGGTGACACAGCTGCACCTTTGGAGCCTGAGACACCAAACCAAATAGCCTTTGTAGAACAACTTACTTTCTTTGGTCATCAGGCTATCCTCTAATTAGTTGAAGCCTGTAGGTCTTACGTATAAAGTTGATTGCTACATATGGATTTATACTACAGCATTTGAATGTAGGTGCTCATGCTGTATTTGAAATGCAAAAGTTTGACTGGCATTTAGCTATGCATTTAGAAACACTGGTGAGTCAGCTTCCATGTACCAGAGGGAGACCAAACCATTGACATTTGACTTTTCTTGATGAGCTGGACAATACCAAGCTGGTCCCACAGGGCTTCATCTCTCTGGGGCAGCCTGCGGCTCTGACCCACACCCGTGCTGCTACAGTTGCACTTGCTGGGACCTCCCTGTAGAAATGCTGGGAGGCTGGCCCCTCTCTGCTGCCTAGGCTGTGAAAGGTCTCCATTTCACCAGCTTCAACTCTCAGAACAACCTATGGAGTCTCTCCACCTTTTCTGTGGATAGTAGATGCCTTGTTTGGCCTGAATTTGGAATGATCTCTAATCTTTTACTTCCCTCTTTGTTGTTCACCCTGGATACAGAGAGGACGGAAAATGGCACTAAAGCTTTTTGCATCAAAGTGATACCTTGGGAGTCTGTGTTCTCTGTGCAAAGGTCCTCGCATACAGAAAGACAACCTAGATATAACTCATCCTAAAAGCAACTAAAACATTTGCTCAAAGTCAGATGAATACATACTTGTGCACTCACACCCTCAATCTACTCTTTAAAATCACCTGACACACGATATCCCTCTTGATTTAAGTGGGCATTAGCGACCCTGAGAGGCCACCCTGAAGGTACAAAGAGGGAAAGGGTTTATCTACGATCGAAAGTTTTGTGATTGAGAAAATACCTGATGTACTGCAGGATGGTAGGGAAAAGCCAGGGGTGATGATGCCATGGTGCCTGTGCATTTAACAAGGATGGTCCCTTGAAGGGCTTGCTGGGCCCCAGAAACAAGTTCAGAAGCTAAGGAGGGGGAGGGGCTATTTTCATTAATTGTCTTATTTAGGTACCGGTGATTTTTGAGCCTCTCTGTGCCAAGAAAAAAAGATAACTGGAAGGAGGAAGGACAGACTGAAGACAGACTTGGGGAGATAAAGTAATCATAAAACTTTTACCCCCAAACCACAAGCAGTTTTGGGGGGCTCATCCAGAGAGTGATGGGCGTACTGGTTCAGACTGTGCTGGAGGAAGGACACAGGAAGAGCCTTCACCTGGCAGTTGAGACTATCAGAAAGAAGAATGCACTGAAAGCACAAATTCCTGCTGAAAATAAAAGAGGTTTTCTATAAACAAAGACCCCCCCAAAAAAAAGTTCAGCTTAATTATTCCATCCAGATGGGGTTTTTTTCTCTTCCTCTAAATCTCCAACACACACTACTTGAAAGATGGCCAACTCTTTTTAGTGTCCACATAGGTAAAGAAAATTTGACGCTCATCCTTGACTTTAGCTAGAACTCATCCTTGGGCTTTTCCAGGTAGCAGTTGTTCAACCTTTCCAGTCAACTAGAGGGTCCTTTTGATCCCACTTCTAGCCCACCACAATGAGGTGGAAATGCCAGGATATTTTCGTATATACTCTAAACCCATCATGTTCATTCCAGTCCACCCCCCTTGCTTTGGTACTAAAGAGAAGGTGCACATGCTGGCACTGTCCTCTGTGCCATGCTTGACATGCTTCTGTCCAGGGCGTGTTGTGTCCCGCTTCCAGAAGCAGGAGCCTTGCTTGAGCCACCAAAGCTAGTCCTGGCCATAAACTCAAGTCTTTGAGTAACATTTTGACTATCAGGAACATAAACAATCCCTGAAAATTCAAGCTTGTCAAGCATGCGTTTTCCACACCAAGACTTCAACTGAAATTTAATTGATCTCTTTGTTAATGGTATATTAACAACAGGTCAGGGAGGGTGGGAAAATATGTTGAAAAGAAAGAAAGAAAAAGGATGGAAGGAAGGAAGAAAGAAAGGGAGGGAGGAAGGAAGAGAGGGAGGGAGACAGGAAGGAAGAAAGGGAGAGAGGAAAGGGGAGAGGGGGACAGAAAAGACAAGAAGAAGAAAACAACAGTAAAAAGAACCCTCCCATCCCATCTCTAAGTCAATATTCAATGTCTGCTCAATCCAGAAAGTTATATTTTTGCCAGCAAAGCCAATTTGGCTGAATCCGAGTGTCCAGGTAAGCAAAGGGCTGTTGTCTGGCTCTAGTGGGCAGAGGAGGGCTGGTTTCATGTGAAGACGGATATACAAACCTTCTAGCGAGAGGGTGAGGGAATTTTCTTTCTTTTGTGCTTTCTGTTATCTAGACACACATATACCATAGAAATGCTTAACCACTGGATGACTTGGCCTAATTAACTGTCTTTAATCCTCTGCAGGGAAGAACTAATAATCTCTTCTGCTGCAATTGTTTCCTTCTGATATACAGAGTTTACTTTAGTCCCCCATTCTTTAATAAATTGCTTTGATGGTCACTGTGAGGTTTACAGACATTAATCAGTCAACCTTTACCAGCCCACTGATACCATCAAATCTGACTTAATGCCCAGGAGATAAAAGACAAAGGGCCAGTGGGTGGAAAATGAACAGCCACGGAGCCGCTGAGTTTGCACAGTGGCCTGAGTACAGTTTACTGTGCAGAAGCTCAGTGAGGGATGGTGGAACATCCTTGAGTCCTTATTTATCACTGTGAGAGTCCTGCACCACCAAATATTAATAGGAGAGGTGACATGCAATCTGTTTTGTTTGCAAAAGGGAAGCAGAAAAATACTTCAATGGCGGCAGAAAATGCTGAGGAAGAACGAAATTCTCTTATCAGAATACTTCTAGTCCCTCCAGATACTGGTTAGCAAAATAGCTTTGAACTTCTCTTAAAGCCAAGTGTACTCTGTCAGTGGAAATCCATGCATTCATATAAATCTTTCCTGGTATTTCTGAGGTAAGGTAAGTATAACTTGGAGCGTATTTCCTGAGAAAATACATAGCTCTCTATTGTATCGAAGACTAGCAAAGGAGGCGGGGGAATGAACACATGAGTGCAGTAAATGAGCCCAGGTGCAAGGGCTGTTTTCTCTAAATAATTTCTCATTGTACAAGAGTCTAGCAGCTCTACTGAAGACTGTACTAATCCAACTGTCATAACGCTTTTAGATATCCACAGTCTTCTTTGCTGACCCATTCTCCTGCACGCAAGAAGGTTGCTGAGATGAGGGGCTGAGCACATCCAAAGAATCAGAGTAGCAAGTTGGCACAGAAAGCCTTCCAACCAGAGTCATCAGTTCACAGGAGAGAAGTGAGCAGCCCAGCTTTGTCTCAGCAGATGGGGGCTCCTTGCCCCCTGCTCAGTGACCAGGTAAAGTAACCTGTTTGCTTTCAATTTGTGTTGCTGGTTGGTTTTCCTGCAGTTGACTTTGCTACGGGATGGTGTTCTCTCTGTGAGTTGAGTACACCTTCTGTTAAATAATCTATTGTTAAAAAACCCTACCTGAGTTTCAGAAGCTCCAATTTCCTCTGAGAATGAAGATCTCAGTGGTCAGAACTAGCTCAGTCCTTCTGAAAGCATAGCCATAGCAATGCATGTCCATGCTCTAGGCTCTCTCACTTCCCTGATACTGTATGTTAGCCACTTTTTTTTATTTTTTATTTTATTATTATTTTACTTTAAGTTTTAGGGTACATGTGCACAACGTGCAGGTTTGTTACATATGTATACGTGTGCCATGTTGGTGTGCTGCACCCCATTAACTCGTCATTTAGCATTAGGTATATATCCTAATGCTATCGCTCCCCCCTCCCCCCACCACACAACAGTCCCCAGAGTGTGATGTTCCCCTTCCTGTGTCCATGTGTTCTCATTGTTCAATTCCCACCTATGAGTGAGAACACGCGGTGTTTGGTTTTTTGTCCTTGCGATAGTTTGCTGAGAATGATGGTTTCCAGTTTCATCCATGTCCCTACAAAGGACATGAACTCATCATTTTTTATGGCTGCATAGTATTCCATGGTGTATATGTGCCACATTTTCTTCATCCAGTCTATCGTTGTTGGACATTTAGGTTGGTTCCAAGTCTTTGCTTTTGTGAATAGTGCTGCAATAAACATACGTGTGCGTGTGTCTTTATAGCAGCATGATTTATAATCCTTTGGGTATATACCCAGTAATGGGATGGCTGGGTCAAATGGCATTTCTAGTTCTAGATTCCTGAAGAATCACCACACTGACTTCCACAATGGTTGAACTAGTTTACAGTCCCACCAACAGTGTAAAAGTGTTCCTATTTCTCCACATCCTCTCCAGCACCTGTTGTTTCCTGACTTTTTAATGATTGCCATTCTAACTGGTGTGAGATGGTATCTCATTGTTGTTTTGATTTGCATTTCCCTGATGGCCAGTGATGGTGAGCATTTTTTCATGTGTTTTTTGGCTGCATAAATGTCTTCTTTTGAGAAGTGTCTGTTCATATCCTTTGCCCACTTTTTGATGGGGTTGTTTGTTTTTTTCTTGTAAATTTGTTTGAGTTCATTGTAGATTCTGGATATTAGCCCTTTGTCAGATGAGTAGGTTGCAAAAATTTTCTCCCATTCTGTAGGTTGCCTGTTCACTCTGAAGGTAGTTTCTTTTGCTGTGCAGAAGCTCTTTAGTTTAATTAGATCCCATTTGTCAATTTTGGCTTTTGTTGCCATTGCCTTTTGGTGTTTTAGACATGAAGTCCTTGCCCATGCCTATCTCCTGAATGGTATTGCCTAGGTTTTCTTCTAGGGTTTTTATGGTTTTAGGTCTAACATGTAAGACTTTAATCCATCTTGAATTAATTTTTGTATAAGGTGTAACGAAGGGATCCAGTTTCAGCTTTCTACATATGGCTAGCCAGTTTTCCCAGCACCATTTATTAAATAGGGAATCCTTTCCCCACTGCTTATTTTTCTCAGGTTTGTCAAAGATCAGATAGTTGTAGATATGCGGCATTATTTCTGAGGGCTCTGTTCTGTTCCATTCGCCTATATCTCTGTTTTGGTACCAGTACCATGCTGTTTTGGTTACTGTAGCCTTGTAGTACAGTTTGAAGTCAGGTAGCGTGATGCCTCCAGCTTTGTTCTTTTGGCTTAGGATTGACTTGGTGATGCGGGCTCTTTTTTGGTTCCATATGAACTTTAAAGTAGTGTTTTCCAATTCTGTGAAGAAAGGCATTGGGAGCTTGATGGGGATGGCATTGAATCTATAAATTACCCTGGGCAGTATGGTCATTTTCAAGATATTGATTCTTCCTACCCATGAGCATGGAATGTTCTTCCATTTGTTTGTATCCTCTTTTATTTCGTTGAGCAGTGGTTTGTAGTTCTCCTTGAAGAGGTCCTTCACATCCCTTGTAAGTTGGATTCCTAGGTATTTCATTCTCTTTGAAGCAATTGTGAATGGGAGTTCACTCATGATTTGGCTCTCTGTTTGTCTGTTATTGATGTACAAGAATGCTTGTAATTTTTGTACATTGATTTTGTGTCCTGAGACTTTGCTGAAGTTGCTTATCAGCTTGAGGAGATTTTGGGCTGAGACAGTGGGGTTTTCTAGATATACAATCACGTCATCTGCAAACAACAGGGACAATTTGACTTCTGCTTTTCCTAATTGAATACCCTTTATTTCCTTCTCCTGCCTGATTGCCCTGGCCAGAACTTCTAACACTATGTTGAATAGGAGTGGTGAGAGAGGGCATCCCTGTCTTGTGCCCGTTTTCAAAGGGAATGCTTCCAGTTTTTGCCCATTCAGTATGATATTGGCTGTGGGTTTGTCATAGATAGCTCTTATTATTTTGAGATACGTCCCATCAGTACCTAATTTATTGAGAGTTTTTAGCATGAAGGGTTGTTGAATTTTGTCAAAGGCCTTTTCTGCATCTATTGAGATAATCATGTGGTTTTTGTCTTTGGTTCTGTTTACATGTTGGATTACATTTATTGATTTGTGTATGTCGAACCAGCCTTGCATCCCAGGGATGAAGCCCACTTGATCATGGTGGATAAGCTTTTTGATGTGCTGCTGGATTCGGTTTGCCAGTATTTGAGGATTTTTGCATTGATGTTCATCAAGGATATTGGTCTAAAATTCTCTTTTTTGGTTGTGGGTCTGCCAGGCTTTGGTATCAGGATGATGGTGGCCTCATAAAATGAGTTAGGGAGGATTCCCTCTTTTTCTATTGATTGGAATACTTTCAGAAGGAATGGTACCAGATCCTCTTTGTAGTTCTGGTAGCATTCAGCTGTGAATTCATTCTGGCCCTGGGCTTTTTTTGGTTGGTCGGCTATTGATTACTGCCACAATTTCAGAACTTGTTATTAGTCTATCCAGGGATTCAACTTCTTCCTGGTTTAGTCTTGGGAGGGTGTATGTGTCCAGGAATGTATCCATTTCTTCTAGATTTTCTGGTTTATTTGTGTAGAGTTGTTTAGAGTATTCTCTGATGGTAGTTTGTATTTCTGTGGGATAGGTGGTGATATCCCCTTTATCATTATTTTTTATTGCATCCATTTGATTCTTCTCTCTTTTTTTCTTTATTAGTCTTGCTAGCGGTCTATCAATTTTGTTGATCCTTTCAAAAAACCAGCTCCTGGATTCATTAATTTTTTGAAGGGTTTTTTGTGTCTCTATTTCCTTCAGTTCTGCTCTGATCTTAGTTATTTCTTGCCTTCTGCTAGCTTTTGAATGTGTTTGCTCTTGCTTCTCTAGTTCTTTTAATTGTGATGTTAGGGCATCAATTTTAGATCTTTCCTGCTTTCTCTTGTGGGCATTTAGTGCTATAAATTTCCCTCTACAAAATGCTTTGAATGTGTCCCAGAGATTCTGGTATGTTGTGTGTTTGTTCTCGTTGGTTTCAAAGAACATCTTTATTTCTGCCTTCATTTCATTATTTACTCAGTAGTCATTCAGGAGCAGGTTGTTCAGTTTCCATGTAGTTGAGCGGTTTTGAGTGAGTTTCTTAATCCTGAGTTCTAGTCTGATTGCACTGTGGTCTGAGAGATAGTTTGTTATAATTTCTGTTCTTTTACATTTGCTGAGGAGTGCTTTACTTTCAACTATGTGGTCAATTTTGGAACAGGTGTGGTGTGGTGTTGAAAAGAATGTATATTCTGTTGATTTGGGGTGGAGAGTTCTGTAGATGTCTATTAGGTCTGCTTGGTGCAGAGCTGAGTTCAATTCCTGGATATCCTTGTTAACTTTCTGTCTCGTTGATCTGTCTGATGTTGACAGTGGGGTGTTAAAGTCTCCCATTATTATTGTGTGGGAGTCTATGTCTCTTTGTAGGTCTCTAAGGACTTGCTTTATGAATCTGGGTGCTCCTGTATTGGGTGCATATATATTTAGCATAGTTAGCTCTTCTTGTTGAATTGATCCCTTTACCATTATGTAATGGCCTTCTTTGTCTCTTTTGATCTTTGCTGGTTTAAAGTCTGTTTTATCAGAGACTAGGATTGCAACCCCTGCCTTTTTTTGTTTTCCGTTTGCTTGGTAGATCTTCCTCCATCCCTTTATTTTGAGCCTATGTGTGTCTCTGCATGTAAGATGGGTTTCCTGAATACAGCACACTGATGGGTCTTGACTCTTTATCCAATTTGACAGTCTGTGTCTTTTAACTGGAGCATTTAGCCCATTTACATTTAAAAAGTTAATATTGTTATGTGTGAATTTGATCCTGTCATTATGATGTTAGCTGGTTATTTTGCTCATTAGTTGACGCAGTTTCTTCCTAGCCTTGATGGTCTTTACAATTTGGCATGTTTTTGCAGTGGCTGGTACTGGTTATTCCTTTCCATGTTTAGTGCTTCCTTCAGGAGCTCTTTTAGGGCAGGCCTGGTGGTGACAAAATCTCTCAGCATTTGCTTGTCTGTAAAGTATTTTATTTCTCCTTCACTTATGAATCTTAGTTTAGCTGGATGTGAAATTCTGGGTTGAAAATTCTTTTCTTTAAGAATGTTGAATATTGATCCCCACTCTCTTCTGGCTTGTAGAGTTTCTGCCGAGAGATCAGCTGTTAGTCTGATGGGCTTCCCTTTGTGGGTAACCTGACCTTTCTCTCTGGCTGCCCTTAACATTTTTTCCTTCATTTCAACTTAAGTGAATCTGACAATTATGTGTCTTGGAGTTGCTCTTCTCAAGGAGTATCTTTGTGGTGTTCTCTGTATTTCCTGAATTTGAATGTTGGCCTGCCTTGCTAGATTGGGGAAGTTCTCCTGGATAGTATCCTGCAGAGTGTTTTCCAACTTGGTTCCATTCTCCCCGTCACTTTCAGGTACACCAATCAGACGTAGATTGGTCTTTTCACATAGTCCCATATTTCTTGGAGACTTTCTTTGGTTCTTTTTATTCTTTTTTCTCTAAACCTCTCTTCTTGCTTCATTTCATTCATTTTGTCTTACATCACTGATATCCTTTCCTCCAGTTGATCGCGTCAGCTACTGAGGCTTCTGCATTCGTCACGTAGCTCTCGTGCCTTGGTTTTCAGCTCCATCAGGTCCTTTAAGGACTTCTCTGCATTGGTTATTCTACTTATCCATTCGTCTAATTTTTTTTCCAAGCTTTTAAGTTCTTTGCCATTAGTTCAAATTTACTCCTGTAGCTCAGAGTAGTTTGATCGTCTTTAGCCTTCTTCTCTCAACTCGTCAAAGTCATTCTCCGTCCAGCTTTGTTCCATTGCTGGTGAGGAGCTGCATTCCTTTGGAGGAGGAGAGGTGCTCTGATTTTTAGAGTTTCCAGTTTTTATGCTCTGTTTTTTTCCCCGTCTTTGTGGGTTTTTTTTTCTATGTTTTTTTTATGTTTTTTTTTTATTATTATACTTTAAGTTTTAGGGTACATGTGCACTTTGTGCAGGTTAGTTACATACGTATACATGTGCCATGGTGGTGTGCTGCACCCAATAACTCATCATCTAGCATTAGGTATATCTCCCAATGCTATCCCTCCCCCCTCCCCCCACCACACAACAGTCCCCAGAGTGTGATGTTCCCCTTCCTGTGTCCATGTGATCTCATTATTCAATTCCCACCTATGAGTGAGAATATGTGGTGTTTGGATTTTTGTTCTTGCGATAGTTTACTGAGAATGATGGTTTCCAATTTCATCCATGTCCCTACAAAGGACATGAACACATCATTTTTTATGGCTGCATAGTATTCCATGGTGTATATGTGCCACATTTTCTTAATCCAGTCTATCATTGGACATTTGGGTTGGTTCCAAATCTTTGCTATTGTGAATAATGGCGCAATAAACATACGTGTGCATGTGTCTTTATAGCAGCATGATTTATAGTCCTTTGGGTATATACCCAGTAATGGGATGGCTAGGTCAAATGGTATTTCTAGTTCTAGATCCCTGAGGAATCGCCACACTGACTTCCACAATGGTTGAACTAGTTTACAGTCCCACCAACAGTGTAACAGTGTTCCTATTTCTCCACATCCTCTCCAGCACCTGTTGTTTCCTGACTTTTTAATGATTGCCATTCTAACTGGTGTGAGATGGTATCTCATTGTGGTTTTGATTTGCATTTCTCTGATGGCCAGTGATGGTGAGCATTTTTTTGTGTGTTTTTTGGCTGCATAAATGTCTTCTTTTGAGAAGTGTCTGTTCATATCCTTTGCCCACTTTTTGATGGGGTTGTTTGTTTTTTTCTTGTAAATTTGTTTGAGTTCATTGTAGATTCCAGATATTAGCCCTTTGTCAGATGAGTAGGTTGCAAAAATTTTCTCCCATTCTGTAGGTTGCCTGTTCACTCTGATGGTAGTTTCTTTTGCTGTGCAGAAGCTCTTTAGTTTAATGAGATCCCATTTGTCAATTTTGGCTTTTGTTGCCATTGCTTTTGGTGTTTTAGACATGAAGTCCTTACCCATGCCTATGTCCTGAATGATAATGCCTAGGTTTTCTTCTAGGGTTTTTATGGTTTTAGGTCTAACGTTTAAGTCTTTAATCCATATTGAATTAATTTTTGTATAAGGTGTAAGGAAGGGATCCAGTTTCAGCTTTCTACATATGGCTAGCCAGTTTTCCCAGCACCATTTATTAAATAGGGAATCCTTTCCCCATTGCTTGTTTTTCTCAGGTTTGTCAAAGATCAAATAGTTGTAGATATGTGGCGTTATTTCTGAGGGCTCTGTTCTGTTCCATTGATCTATATCTCTGTTTTGGTACCAGTACCATGCTGTTTTGGTTACTGTAGCCTTGTAGTACAGTTTGAAGTCAGGTAGTGTGATGCCTCCAGCTTTGTTCTTTTGGCTTAGGATTGACTTGGCGATGCGGGCTCTTTTTTGGTTCCATATGAACTTTAAAGTAGTTTTTTCCAATTCTGTGAAGAAAGGCATTGGGAGCTTGATGGGGATGGCATTGAATCTGTAAATTACCTTGGGCATTATGGCCATTTTCAAGATATTGATTCTTCCTACCCATGAGCATGGAATGTTCTTCCATTTGTTTGTATCCTCTTTTATTTCATTGAGCAGTGGTTTGTAGTTCTCCTTGAAGAGGTCCTTCACATCCCTTGTAAGTTGGATTCCTAGGTATTTTATTCTCTTTGAAGCAATTGTGAATGGGAGTTCACTCATGATTTGGCTCTTTGTTTGTCTGTTGTTGGTGTATAGGAATGCCTGTGATTTTTGTACATTGATTTGGTATCCTGAGACTTTGCTGAAGTTGCTTATCAGCTTGAGGAGATTTTGGGCTGAGACAATGGGGTTTTCTAGATATACAATCATGTTGTCTGCAAACAGGGACAATTTGACTTCCTCTTTTCCTAATTGAATACCCTTTATTTCCTTCTCCTGCCTAATTGCCCTGGCCAGAACTTCCAACACTATGTTGAATAGGAGTGGTGAGAGAGGGCATCCCTGTCTTGTGCCCGTTTTCAAAGGGAATGCTTCCAGTTTTTGCCCATTCAATATGATATTGGCTGTGGGTTTGTCATAGATAGCTCTTATTATTTTGAGATACGTCCCATCAATACCTAATTTATTGAGAGTTTTTAGCATGAAGCGTTGTTGAATTTTGTCAAAGACCTTTTCTGCATCTATTGAGATAATCATGTGGTTTTTGTCTTTGGTTCTGTTTACATGTTGGATTACATTTATTGATTTGTGTATGTCGAACCAGCCTTGCATCCCAGGGATGAAGCCCACTTGATCATGGTGGATAAGCTTTTTGATGTGCTGCTGGGTTCGGTTTGCCAGTATTTTATTGAGGATTTTTGCATTGATGTTCATCAAGGATATTGGTCTAAAATTCTCTTTTTTGGTTGTGTCTCTGCCTGGCTTTGGTATCAGAATGATGCTGGCCTCATAAAATGAGTTAGGGAGGATTCCCTCTTTTTCTATTGATTGGAATACTTTCAGAAGGAATGGTACCAGTTCCTCCTTGTACCTCTGGTAGAATTTGACTGTGAATCCATCTGGTCCTGGACTCTTTTTGGTTGGTAAGCTATTGATTATTGCCACAATTTCAGATCCTGTTATTGGTCTATTCAGAGATTCAACTTCTTCCTGGTTTAGTCTTGGGAGCGTGTATGTGTCAAGGAATTTATCCATTTCTTCTAGATTTTCTAGTTTATTTGTGTAGAGGTGTTTGTAGTATTCTCTGATGGTAGTTTGTATTTCTGTGGGATCAGTGGTGATATCCCCTTTATCATTTTTTATTGTGTCTATTTGATTCTTCTCTCTTTTTTTCTTTATTAGTCTTGCTAGTGGTCTATCAATTTTGTTGATCCTTTCAAAAAACCAGCTCCTGGATTCATTAATTTTTTGAAGGGTTTTTTTGTGTCTCTATTTCCTTCAGTTCTGCTCTGATTTTAGTTATGTGTTGCCTTCTGCTAGCTTTTGAATGTGTTTGCTCTTGCTTTTCTAGTTCTTTTAATTGTGATGTTAGGGTGTCAATTTTGGATCTTTCCTGCTTTCTCTTGTGGGCATTTAGTGCTATAAATTTCCCTCTACACACTGCTTTGAGTGCGTCCCAGAGATTCTGGTATGTTGTGTCTTTGTTCTCGTTGGTTTCAAAGAACATCTTTATTTCTGCCTTCATCTCGTTACGTACCCAGTAGTCATTCAGGAGCAGGTTGTTCAGTTTCCACGTAGTTGAGCGGTTTTGAGTGAGATTCTTAATCCTGAGTTCTAGTTTGATTGCACTCTGGTCTGAGAGATACTTTGTTATAATTTCTGTTCTTTTACATTTGCTGAGGAGAGCTTTACTTCCAAGTATGTGGTCAATTTTGGAATAGGTGTGGTGTGGTGCTGAAAAAAATGTATATTCTGTTGATTTGGGGTGGAGAGTTCTGTAGATGTCTATTAGGTCTGCTTGGTGCAGAGCTGAGTTCAATTCCTGAGTATCCTTGTTGACTTTCTGTCTCGTTGATCTGTCTAATGTTGACAGTGGGGTGTTAAAGTCTCCCATTATTAATGTGTGGGAGTCTAAGTCTCTTTGTAGGTCACTCAGGACTTGCTTTATGAGTCTGGGTGCTCCTGTATTGGGTGCATATATATTTAGCATAGTTAGCTCTTCTTATTGAATTGATCCCTTTACCATTATGTAATGGCCTTCTTTGTCTCTTTTGATCTTTGTTGGTTTAAAGTCTGTTTTATCAGAGACTAGGATTGCAACCCCTGCCTTTTTTTGTTTTCCGTTTGCTTGGTAGATCTTCCTCCATCCCTTTATTTTGAGCCTATGTGTGTCTCTGCATGTAAGATGGGTTTCCTGAATACAGCACACTGATGGGTCTTGACTCTTTATCCAATTTGACAGTCTGTGTCTTTTAACTGGAGCATTTAGCCCATTTACATTTAAAAAGTTAATATTGTTATGTGTGAATTTGATCCTGTCGTTATGATGTTAGCTGGTTATTTTGCTCATTAGTTGATGCAGTTTCTTCCTAGCCTTGATGGTCTTTACAATTTGGCATGTTTTTGCAGTGGCTGGTACTGGTTGTTGCTTTCCATGTTTAGTGCTTCCTTCAGGAGCTCTTTTAGGGCAGGCCTGGTGGTGACAAAATCTCTCAGCATTTGCTTGTCTGTAAAGTATTTTATTTCTCCTTCAGTTATGAATCTTAGTTTAGCTGGATGTGAAATTCTGGGTTGAAAATTCTTTTCTTTAAGAATGTTGAATATTGATCCCCACTCTCTTCTGGCTTGTAGAGTTTCTGCCGAGAGATCCGCTGTTAGTCTGATGGGCTTCCCTTTGAGGGTAACCCGACCTTTCTCTCTGGCTGCCCTTAACATTGTTTCCTTCATTTCAACTTTGGTGAATCTGACAATTATGTGTCTTGGAGTTGCTCTTCTCAAGGAGTATCTTTGTGGCGTTCTCTGTATTTCCTGAATCTGAACATTGGCCTGCCTTGCTAGATTGGGGAAGTTCTCCTGGATAATATCCTGCAGAGTGTTTTCCAACTTGCTTCCATTCTCCCCGTCACTTTCAGGTACACCAATCAGACGTAGATTTGGTCTTTTCACATAGTCCCATATTTCTTGGAGGCTTTGTTCGGTTCTTTTTATTCTTTTTTCTCTAAACTTTCCTTCTCGCTTCACTTCATTCATTACCTCTTCCATTGCTGATACCCTTTCTTCCAGTTGATCACATCAGGTCCTGAGGCTTCTGCATTCTTCACGTAGTTCTGGAGCCTTGGTTTTCAGCTCCATCAGCTCCTTTAAGCACTTCTCTGTATTGGTTATTCTACTTATACATTCTTCTAAATTTTTTTCAAAGTTTTCAACTTCTTTGCCTTTGGTTTGAATGTCCTCCCGTAGCTCAGAGTAATTTGATCGTCTGAAGCCTTCTTCTCTCAGCTCGTCAAAGTCAGTCTCTGTCCAGCTTTGTTCCGTTGCTGGTGAGGAGCTGCATTCCTTTGGAGGAGGAGAGGCGCTCTGCTTTTTAGAGTTTCCAGTTTTTCTGTTCTGTTTTTTCCCCATCTTTGTGGTTTTACCTACTTTTGGTCTTTGATGATGGTGATGTACAGATGGGTTTTCGGTGTGGATGTCCTTTCTGTTTGTTAGTTTTCCTTCTAACAGACAGGACCCTCAGCTGCAGGTCTGTTGGAGTACCCTGCAGTGTGAGTTGTCAGTGTGGCCCTGCTGGAGGGTGCCTCCCAGTTAGGCTGCTCGGGGGTCAGGGGTCAGGGACCCACTTGAGGAGGCAGTCTGCCAGTTCTCAGATCTCCAGCTGTGTACTGGGAGAACCACTGCTCTCTTCAAAGCTGTCAGACAGGGACATTTAAGTCTGCAGAGGTTACTGCTGTCTTTTTGTTTGTCTGTGCCCTGCCCCCAGAGGTGGAGCCTACAGAGGCAGGCAGGCATCCTTGAGCTGTGGTGGGCTCCACCCAGTTCGAGCTTCCCGGCTGCTATGTTTACCTAAGTAAGCCTGGGCAATGGCGGGCGCCCCTCCCCCAGCCTTGCTGCCGCCTTGCAGTTTGATCTCAGACTGCTGTGCTAGCAATCAGCCTCCATGGGGTAGGACCCTCCGAGCCACGTGGGGGATATAATCTTGTGGTGCGCCGTTTTTTAAGCCCATCGGAAAAGCGCTGTATTCGGGTGGGAGTGACCCGATTTTCCTGATTTTCCAGGTGCCTTCCGTCACCCCTTTCTTTGATTAGGAAAGGGAACTCCCTGACCCCTTGCACTTCCTGAGTGAGGCAATGCCTTGCCCTGCTTCAGCTCGCGCACGGTGTGCGCACCCACTGACCTGTGCCCACTGTCTGGCACTCCCTAGTGAGATGAACCCGGTACCTTAGATGGAAATGCAGAAATCACTCGTCTTCTGCGTCGTTGAGGCTGGGAGCTGTAGACCAGAGCTGTTCCTATTTGGCCATCTTGCGGCTTTTATCCCATCTTTGTGGTTTTATCTACCTTTGGTCTTTGATGATGGTGATGTACTGATGGGTTTTTGGTGTGGATGTCCTTTCTGTTTGTTAGTTTTCCTTGTAACAGACAGGACCCTCATCTGCAGGTCTGTCGGAGTTTGCTAGAGGTCCACTCCAGACCCTGTTTGCCTGGGTATCAGCAGCGGAGGCTGCAGAACAGAGGATATTGGTGAACCGCTGATGCGGCTGCTGCCTGATTGTTCCTCTGGAAGTTTGTCTCAGAGGAGTACCCGGCTGTGTGAGGTGTCAGTGTGCCCCTACTGGGGGGTGCCTCCCAGTTAGGCTACTTGGGGGTCAGGGACCCACTTGAGGAGGCAGTCTGCCTGTTCTCAGATCTCCAGCTGCGTGCTGGGAGAACCACTGCTCTCTTCAAAGCTGTCAGACAGGGACATTTAAGTCTGCAGAGGTTACTGCTGTCTTTTGTGTGTCTGTGCCCTGCCCCCAGAGGTGGAGCCTACAGAGGCAGGCAGGCCTCCTTGAGCTGTGGTGGGCTCCACCCAGTTCGAGCTTCCCAGATGCTTTACCTAATCAGACAACTAACTAGGCAATGGCGGGCGCCCCTCCCCCAGCCTTGCTGCTGCCTTGCAGTTTGATTTCGGACTGCTGTGCCAGCAATGAGTGAGACTGCATGGGTGTAGGACCCTCCGAGCCATGTGTGGGATATAATCTCCTGGTGTGCTGTGTTTTTAAGCCCACTGGAAAAGCGCAGTATTAGGGTGGGAGTGACCCGATTTTCCTAGGGTGGGAGTGACCCGATTTTCCAGGTGCCGACGGTCACTGCTTTCTTTGACTAGGAAAGGGAATTCCCTGACCCCTTGTGCTTCCCAGGTGAGGCGATGCCTTGCCATGCTTTGGCTGGCACACAGTGCGCTGCACCCACTGTCCTGCACCTACTATCTGGCAGTCCCCAGTGAAATGAACCCGGTACCTCAGTTGGAAATGCAGAAATCACCTGTCTTCTGTGTCGCTCACACTGGGAGCTGTAGACTGGAGCTGTACTTATTCGGCCATCTTGGCTCCTCAGCTGTTAGCCACTTTTCTACTGCTCTCTATTTTACGTCTGTGAATACGCTCACATGGAGGTTCAATAAACATAAGTTGAATCATAGGTTGAATCTGAATAAGTCTATTGACTTCACTTTTTCTTTCTATTTCTTTGTTTCATTTTGTTGCTCGTGGCTCATCGCTGTGGTGCTGTACATCACTAAAGTGAGTAATGCAGCCCTCACTCTTTCCATGATAAAGGTACTTTTCTTCATCTGTCATGCAGCTTCCCATGTAATGCATTTCTTTTCATCTCCCCCTCCACCTCCAAAGTCTACGGCCATCCTCTGATGACAGTTTGCAAGGCCAGAATGTGAGGGGATGAACAGGGTGGTGTGGGGTGAGGTGGGGAGAGGAGGTCAGGGGATTGGGATGGAAGGTGGGAGAAGCATTCCCCTCCCTGGCTTCACAGCTGACTTCCTGAAAGGCTACTGCTGTGGTCAGCACTGTCCTTAGGGTGACAGCAGTGCACACGGCACACATTTTATTCCACTGCTTGCTTGGATGCTTAGTCATAGTCTTAATGAGTCACTCACTCTAGGCTAGTGAGAAAATTGGAAGGGATGTGCAAAGACAGGCAAGAGATGCGGGAGATATTTGCAGGGGAGGACTGGAAGGTGGAAAAGGATGTAAAGGGACTGTGGAGAAGGGGCTGAGAAATGAGTGAAGGACCCCCTGTGATGTTCCACAGAGGGGCATCCTTGTCTTTCAGTTTATGCCTGGAGACTCAACATGCACCTCACAGTTTTCAAAGCCTTTGTAATATGCATTCTCTGTTGACTGTTGGAACAACTCTGCAAGGTGGATAAGGTAGACCAACTGTATTGTAAAGAAGAGGAAATTGAGTCTAAATGAGGCTTAGTGAGTCACCCAAGACCAAAGAACTACTAGATGTCAGGCCCTAAACTAGACCCCAGTGGCACCCCTAGAAATCATTGTGTATTGGCAACACTCGTGCAGTGCCATGCCTATCTATCTTTCTTCCTCCTTTGGAGAACCTCATGAGCCAGTTGATGTGTTTGACAGAATATCTGAATTATCATGTGCTTGGTGTCTGACTCTGCTGCTGAGGGGTCATCAGTAAGACCCTTTTTAAGAAAACTGCTCAGTCAGCTGAAGTAGTCTTCCTACGGGTCCCAGACTCACTCTCTACCCTCTGCCTTTGTGCTGATCTCTGGGCATTGAGAATTTAACGATACTTTTCTTTCTTTCCCCTTCCCAGCCCTCCTGGGGGAGTGAGAGCAAGGGATGAGCAAAGCAAAGGGAGCTTGAAGTCTCAAGTCTCCCTGGCTCCCAATTACCTCCTTCAATAGCCTTCCACATCCTCTAAGACACTTTACAGACAAGAGCTTTGGGTAATGCACAGCAGGGGAAAGGGAGTGGGGAAGGGGGCCTCTGGGATAGAGGGAAGGGGAGACAAAACATAAAGCAAGGAAGATACTGACCTTGCAACAAAGTTGAGCTCGTAGGCTCATTTAGTTCTAAATCGGTTGAGGGACACACAGGAGAGAAAAATGAGAACAAACACATATATTATATACAGTGCTATATATTTGTCATATATAGTTTGTATACTGCCTTTCACAGACATTTCTGGGGGAATATATAAAAAAAAAGGAAGACAGAAACCAAAGGCGTAGGACAAGGTGCGGCAAGAGAAACGCTGACATGCTTTATGTTTCCATATTGAATGCCGTGACTGGGAAGGCAGGGAGCTGGTTACACCATACATATTCTGGTGCAGTTGGATTCACTCTTAGCTCATGCTGAGCCAGGCTACGAACTGGATAACAAAGGGCTAAAGTTTCTTTCCAGATGAGACTTGTTTCCCACTTCCCCACCTCCATCGTTTCATCTTAGGACACCAAGTTCAGAAATTTTTGCCCCTGGCACCATGGTAGGAACAAGCTCCCCAGAGCACTGTGATTCAGGAGTGCGGGAGCAGAACTCTCAGAGGCCCCTGCAAGCCCTGTCACCTTAGAGATCAGGTGCTTGTGATGGGAAGGACTAACCTGCTCCCGTTTGGCTTAAGTATTCCCAGACCGCCGGAGTATGGTCTCTTGCACCAGAATTCCTCACTTCTCAATGTCTAGGCCACTTGGAGAGAGCGTGCAGTTTATGCACAAGTTGGTGGCCAAATGATGATAATGTTGCTGCCTTTCTAACTTCATCAAGAAGTTTGTATAACTTCATCAAGAAGTTTGTATATTCACAAAAAGTACATGCTGCTTTCCAACCTGCCCCAAGTGTGCTTGTTGGCTTTTAATGGAAACTGACATGGAAAATTCCCTAACAAATTCATATTTGTCAAAAGACCTCATTGATGGTGAGCCTCAATAATGAAGCTAGGAGCCACAATAACATACGAACTATTGGCTGCAAATACTCATCTCACACAGGAATGGGGTTTGCGAGCTCCACAGAATTATGTTACTCAGGCAGCATTGCTAGTGATGGACTCCTCAGGAATGATCTCTCAACTGAAGCTAACAAATTAAATTGGTTTCTGATTGAAACATCCTGCAAACTTTTTCTCCCCTAGAGATTTAGCATGTTAAGGCTCTGGGACTTCTGGCATTAAAGAACATCCCCACATGTACCCCACTCATCTTGGTGTGACCCACTCTTTCTAAATATATTTGAATACATACTATTACTTTTTCATGTCCTTTTTAGAAAACCCTGGAGAGCTGGCAATGGTAGAAACGTCCGAAAGGAGGCACAGGGCAGATGCTGATAGACCCATAGGGCGGGGGGCATGGGAAGTAGACATTGTAATTGCTACATGTGTGCCTGCTGAAAAGAGCATATTTATGACCTGCGCTTCGCTGCTTTCCTTGTCATAAATGTCATCTATTCAACTCTTACGAGAACTGTTTGCTGCTTCTCCCTATTCTCATCCTGAGATGGCTTAAGGAGAAGAAGCCGGGGAAGTATACAATCGTGATAAAGCCAGTGGCTGAACCATTTCATGCAACCAAGTCAGGAGAGAGCAGGTCAAAGTGGTGGGTGGCGGGGGGAAGACTACCCCTGTCAGGATGAGGAGTGCTGTGGGTGGAGAGCAGGACTTGGGTTAATGGGAAACTGAGGGGGAGCCTTAGATTTGCAAAGCAAGGGAAGGAGGGGTCTGTCCCTTCCTAATCCTGGTCTCTGTTCATGCAGACAGACGCCTGCCAAAAAGGCCTGAAAAATGTGAGGGGCTCTTATGATCATCCCTGTGTGAGAGATGCCAGACACATCAATCACTCAAATCACAGCTCTGCCCATTCCAAGCCACTGGCTCGGGAATCAAGGGCGGCTTTCTCCTTCCCAGCTCTCTCAGATAAAGCTGGGCTTTACTATTTGTGCTGGGTAGAATGCAGGAGGATGTAATGGGCGAGCAGAGATCGTGTGGTGAAGCAGTGCAGGCTCATGATTCGGAGAAAGCCACATACGCTATCACCGAGGGCACATGGCTGGGCCATGGGATTATCCCAAAGTTCTCAGAATATAAGGAATTTGTGTTCTTGCAAATTATCTGTCAAATGCCTCCCCTTACTTCCCCATCACATTCAAGAGTGCTTGTTAACATGAGGGATTGGGGAGACAGGTTTGAAAAAATCTCAAGCTCAAAGAACTTGATGGGTTATGAAGGAATTTGCCCAAAAGGCAACCAGAATTTAATCCTGTGGCCTTTAGGGAGAATCTGCATTCATCAAGGGATGGAGCCATCATGACAGGCCCAGAGCCCTGCCTGGTGGCACCACCAGGAAGGCAGGCTCATGTCTGCACAGCCGTCTGCTAGCAGGGGCAGGCATCAGGGTTTACAAGGGAGCTTGCTCACTTTCTTCTGATATCAATACAGTAGCCAGATATGTGACGAAGGCGGGGCTCTTCACGTCCCAGCGACTGGAGACAGTTTCGGAAAAGGGAAAATTTTACACTGAGCCAGTGAGCAAAGACTGAAATAGCAAGCGTTCCCCTCTGAGTTCTTGACTATTTTACCCAATTATGATTCCCACAGTCAGTTTAGGAGCCATCACTGAGAAAAAAAAAAATCAAATGTCATTTTTGGCATTCCAAAGTATTTTTCTCCTGTCTCGGGATCTTTTCCATTATAGAATGAAACATGAACATTCTTTTTCGTTTTCCTTTTCCCACTTCTGAGATCTACTTTTATACATGTACTATATATATACTACTTTGTATACATGTAAACTGTCTCTCTTGTTCTTTCTGCCTCCTCCCTGTCTCTCTGTCCCTCTCTCTCCATTTCTTTCTGTGTCTCTCTCTTTTTTTTCCTCCCTCTCCATGTCCACTGATACCCTGCTAACCTCTGACCCTGGCCTTGAGGGGCCCTCCCACCCAGCTCTCCCGTTCTGCACCCTCTCCCCTCTTCTTGCCCAGCTCAGAGCACAGTCTCACCAAATAGCATGATGCTGGCATTGGTGTGGCCCAGCTTGTTGGAGGCCACGCAAGTGTAGTTCCCATAGTCATGTTCAGAGACATTGAAGAAGATGAGTTTTGAGAGGAAAGGTCTGTTTTCCACTTTCACCCCTTTCTTTCCTTCAATCAGTCTGAGAGAAACAAAAGAAAGACAAAAAAAGAAGAAAACAAGATGGTTATGCGTCCTCATAGAAAGAAGATAGGCCCAGGGATTCGTGATCTTCTCCTTGCCCCCCTTCTGACATCATTATAACCATTATTTGATCCACTCAATCACACCATAATGTAGTAGTAGTTCACACACAGTGAGTGACACGTTGTTTCTTGATTTTCACATATGTGCCCAGGGGCACTCCTACCAGAACATCTGATCTCCCTAGCCTCTCATCCTTGCTTTGTAGTCTGACAGCAACACCACAACAAATAACCCCTGCCAGCTGTGTGGCATTCAGAGCAATATGATTCACACAGTAGGTGGTCAAATGTGTGGACCTGATGATGATGATGGTGGTGGTGATGATGACAACCATGCAAATGAAAAACTCAAACTTCTGAGAGAAGAGCCACCTGAGGAATTTGAAAGAAAAATGTTTTTCGAGCACCTGGTAATCTAATTTCTCCTGAAGCACCAGAAGCATTGTATAGACAATACTTAATTTTTTGGCTATGTAGAGAAAAATCATCATTTTCTCATTTTTCTCATCAGGGGCCTCTGAAGGGCTTGGGAGGAGTGATCTGCCCAGACTATTATAGAGGATTAGTCTGGAAGGATTAGAGGTTCCCAAGAATATGTCCCTTTAGAGCCAGGACAGTCTCCCTGAGCTCCACAATGGCAGCCCAGTAAGCCACAAGGACTTGCATTGGTCTAGGGGCCACTACAGAAATGCCACAGGGAGTTAGTGAGTTGGGGGAAGTGAGGTATGCTTATTAGAACCATGGATTCTATTACCAGGCAGATAAAAGGGTAAGGAGGAAGCTGCTATTATTGGAGTCAGTAGGCACGTGTCCTCCTTCTCAGGAAGTTGTTAACAGCAATTCCTATGGCGATCATGGACACCACCTACTTTCCTTTGCAAGATTCCGAAATGTCCATTTCTTAGAATGAGCTTTAAGCCAACCTTTTACTTTTTCCCTGAAACAAACAATCTGTAATCCTTGCCCTGAAGCTGATTCTACGCTACGGGAAAGATGAATACTCTTGGGGCAAAAATCCCTTCTTGATGAAGGATCTCAGGGAATATGGACACAAAGCTAAGTTTCCTGTTTAGGGCCTGGCTGGAGCACAGCTTGTAGTAAGCAGATAATAACATGGTGGGAGCACACTGGAACAGATTCAGGGGACATGCTTTGGGGCAAATGGATGCTATTGAGAAAAACAAACAGTACTCAAGGCAGAAAGTGAAGCCCATTAGACAATGATGAGGAAATGCTTTGCGGACCGCAGAATGGCATCAGTATAATGTATTTCTATGGAGTTAGACATAGATGACTCTTGCCCATCCCTGGGTCACAGTGTTTTTGGCATAGAGGGCAGCTGCTTTGTCATTATCTGAAGACCTGTCTCTGTGGGATTACAGAATAATTTTCTCCACTCCTGCAACTTACAGTAACCTTGATCAGAAAAGAGAGGCAGGTTCTGGCCGGAGTTCTCACCCAACATCTGCCTCCAGGGAAGTCAGAAGATAGGTTGGACAGACTTGCCTTGCTTTTCATTATGTAGATGTTCCTCTGGGAGCCTTCCTCTCCAAACGCTAGGGGCAATGAACTGGCCTGAGTCCACGGCTTCATTAAAATGCTAGCACTGTCCAAATGGAATGAGGCATCCGGCTGTGCAGCCACAGGCCACTTTTACATTTCCAGCTTGCTATGTACACATTGATCCTCTAGGGGGTGCTGTCCACACCACTCACCGGGAGGATTCTGCGAGCAAGTCAGGCTGATTGATCCCACTGGCCGTTTTGACACCATTCGTCCACCAAGGGGAGGAAGCTTTCCCATCATAACCAAACTGTGAATGAGATTTCAGCTCTGCAGTGGGGAGAGACTTAACTGAAAGTAGGCTCCTGCTTGACAGCTCTGAAATGTCTTTAGCTAAAAACAGCACAGGGGGCCAGCAGCACTTTGCAGGCTTTGCAGCTCCTGGGAGGACACGCTTTCCCCTTCTCTGTGCGGGCACACATCCCCTCCATCCCGCACTGCTTCCAGGCCTCAGTTTCTTACCAAAGCTGTGGGCTTTTCATTGGTCAATGCCCCTGTTGGATGGGTGGCCTTCCGTAGGTATAGCATTCCATTCCTCTTCCTTTGTTGGATAACACATACAATAGCGTGCAGTTGAGTCATTCTGGCATGTGGCCAAACAACTTCTCACCTAACTAACTCTTGAGAAAACTGCCTGTCCTCACCACACAGTTTCCTTTAATCTGCCTTGGAAGTCTGCTCATCTCACTGAAAATGGGAGATGGGCTAGAGCTGGCCTTCCCCCCAGGGCAGACACAATATGCCTTGGGAGACCTACCTGGCAGACCCAACTTGCTGTGACCAGGACCTCAGAGGCAGGGATGCTGCAGCTGAGCTGGATGCCAGGAGGAAAGACAGCCCCTGTCTCATGCCAGCACACTGGAAATAAATAAATACATGTGCAGCGAAGGGAAAACTGACTAAACCACTAAATGGAAAGGGGAGAAAAGGAGAGGCCATCAGAAGAACTGAAAGACAGAAACAAAGCTGCCTGAGCCAGGGGCCTCTGAAGACCATCCCTGGCCCTGCCAGCCTGCTCTCTCCTCCTGGGTGAATGGTGGCAGGGACAGCTGTCCCTGTTGTGACCAGAGATGCTGCACAGAGGAGAGCTCTCTCATCCTTTTACTCGCCACTGGCCACTTTTGCTTTATTTTCCTCTAAGATTTTGCTTTCCCTTATAATTTTTTTTCTATTATTTTTCTCCAATAAAGAATTGGAATAATAGGATGCAGCTGATGACTTTTCATTAAGACCTAGACAATTGAAGATTTGGGAACTGACCCCATAGCTCAATAGGTTTTTTGTTTGGTTTGGTTCAATAATTAATTTTTATGCCTCAGTTTACTTCTTAGTACAATAAGAAGGTCGAAGAGGAAACGCATAAGTAAAACAGAATTTCTAAGTAAGGAAACCATATTTATCAGAAAAACACACTCCAGTCTGCTCGATTCCTCTTTCTTGGAAGAAGGGGAAAGCCAGCTCTATTGCTTCATGAGTTTGTTTTTCCTCTTTGTGTCTTAGTTCTTTCATCTGTAAAATGGGCTAGATGAATGTAATACATCTCACTAGAAGCTGCCAGAATGTGTCCTTAAAATTTTTTTTTTTAAAAAACAAAACACTGCTTTTCATTTGGGAGGATTATGATAAAACCCAGTGAATCTTAAAACTGATTGACTTGGTTCTAAACAAAATTCAATTTTCGATCTAGAGACTAGAAAGAGCTTTAGGTGTCTGACTGACCTCATAAGGAAACAAAGCCAAGGCTGGCTGAAGACGTGCACACAGCGTGGGCGGCCATTCACTTGCTCTGGGCCTGCAGTTTCTCATGCTGCTCTCCTTCTCAGAATGCCCTCTTCATCGTTTTTCCTTCTCAGCCTCCTGGCCTCCCTCACTCCTTGCTCTTACTCCACCCCACATACACCTCAGGACTCTCTTGCATCCCCTATACCACCACCTCTTTTTCAATGAAAATATTCTGAACACAGGCAGCTCTTGCCCATTTCCCGTTGTTCATCCCCCTTAAAAATGGCTCTTTTATAACAGCAATTGCCATGGTGCCTGGCTGTACTGAGCTACTGATCCCTGCACTGATATGTCATTTGATAAAGCCTGGAAATGATCATCTTCAGTGACTCACAACAAATATCCCGAGGATGCTGTGACAATGGGAAGGAAGGGAATAGTCCCTTCTCTTTTCTCCTACAGTAAAAGAACAACTTGGGCACAAAGGGATGGCTAAATTGGGTCATGGACTCTTATACACTGCTACTGATAGTGTCTGGAACAGGAGGGGAGACCTGCTAGCTGCAGCTAACTTATTAGCCACTCCCAGGGCCCCGAGAGCCTTCCTAACTCCTTCACGCAAGCCTGAGAATGTGGTAAAAATAGCTTCAGGCAGAACACATTATGTTCTTGGCCTATAAAAAATTCACAGGCCTTGCAATGCTCCTGGTGGCCTTTCCTTTGTGATTTTGCTTTCCTAAAAAAAGTTACCTTTCAGATCTGTTGGTTGGCTAGTGATAATTCTACATGGTGACATTAAAAACGTGGCTGAAATCCATTAATGTTAAGAAAAGACTTCTTTGCACATTTGCCCCCTATAGAGATAAGTTCAGAAGAGGATTTTATAGAACTCGTTTGCAACCATGTGGAATCAGGACCCTGGAAAAGTTTCTCCTGGAGATGGGGGTGGGGGTGGGATAGGAAAGAAGGAAGCTTTACCTTTTGTCATCCTTGTACCACTGGAATTCTGCTGAGGGGACTGCTGAGGCTTCACACTGCAGTGTCCCCTTTTGTCCCACGGGGACACCTGTACCCTTGGCTTCTGAAATGTATGGTGGATCTGCAAAAAGAAGATGTCTCATAGCTCCCCCCCCCCCGCTTTTTTTTTTTTTTTTTTTTTTTTGGGGGGGATGGAGTCTCGCTCTTGTGGCTCAGGCTGGAATGCAGTGGCATGATCTTGGCTCACTGCAGCTTCTGCCTCCCAGGTTCAAGCAATTCGCCTGCATCAGCTTCCCAAGTAATTGGGATTACAGGTGCACGGCACCATGCCTGCCTAATTTTTGTATTTTTAGCAGAGACGGGGTTTCACCATGTTGGCCAGGCTGGTCTCCAACTCCTGACCTCAGGTGATCTGCTCGCCTCAGCCTCCAAAAGGGCTGGGATTACAGGGCACTGCACCTGACCTATAGCATTTTAAAATGAAGAAGGCTGCTTCATTTGTTGATTTTGTTCCTCAGTCTCTGCCCTGGCTCTGCTTACTTAGAAGGTAAAACTGCTACATAAATTGTACCAGAGAATAAAAACCTTTTTGATGCCGCTCTAAGAAAAAGCTGGGTCTTCCTTTCATGTACTGCTTTTGTTCTCCTCTGTACAGAGTTGAAATGACCATGTACTCAAGCATTTTTTCTGTTTAAACTTTTTAACTTTCATAGGATGATGCCAGCCCATCAACCCTACACTCCACGGGTTGACAGTCAGCACCTTTAATCAGCCTTCTAGAATTTCTGCACACCAGGTTCTTGCCAAAAGTATATAACCTCGAACTATTCAATTCCCATCAAAAGCTCAGTTGCAAGAAATAATATTCAAGGAGAATTGCCTGAAGGATATACAGATCAGTCATTCTTGGTATTCTAAAACAGATTCCTGAATCAAACCAGAGCAGGTGACCAAGCTAGGCCTACGCACTTGGTTTGCATTCATTTGACGTCTTTACCAAACTACCCTTCACATTCTACCAATTTATATTACAGGGTATTATGAAAAACAGCCACAATAAACTGGCTATTCTATTTAATGCAGAAATATTGTACATGATGTTGCTGACTCTCTCCCAAAGTGCTCTATTTGTGGAGACCCTGAAGAGAATTTTCTCTAGGGTCTCAGTACCACGAAAAGCAGTGTTTCTCCCAAGCAACTAATTTGCTTTTATCTTATGGACAACATAAATCTTAAAGCAGGCGATGTTTCCCTCTTTGCTTTAGCAAGGCTGAGCCAAATTCTGCACCTGCACCTAGCAGTCTTGCGGTAATATTTCACGTGCTGAGGTTTTCCTAGCTTTCACTCATTTTCCTAAGCATATTTTTTCTTTGCTTCTGTTTCTTTATGTTTTAAGTTCATCTTTATAAACTGTAAATCCTCTTAAGTCCCTTTGTAAAAACTTGTGATATGAGTTTTAAAATGACAGCATTTTTAGACCTATTGCCTTGCTTCTTAAACTGCTTTATATTGACTGGGTTCACATTGTAACACAAACCTAAATCTGAAAGATTGGATATTCTCCTAGATACAGTATCCTTCTCCTAACTCCACCCCACCCAAGTTCTGAAGGGAAGTCATCTCGTTCGCCGATTTACTTATTGAGTTCTATTGCTTCGTAAGTCTTCCTGGAATGTGCACAGCAGAGAAAACCTCCAGAATGTTGTAGGGAGCTAAGTCAAGGTACATAATGAGGAACCCAGAGGGAAAAGAGTGAAAGGAGGCAGCAAATTCAAGTAGGATTGATGTCAGAGACAATCTGGAAGGCTGAGAAAGGAGAATGAGGGGTCCACACAGCGCCTTCCAAACTTTTTGGATTCTGTATCTCTATTAGTAACAAGCAAATTTATTGTTACATCCTCTAAGATCTATATCGTAGCTATTTGTATGTATACCATGCACATCTATAATTGTAAAATAATGAGATATAATAGACATACCATAAATGGAAGTTCGAGACTTCCTTCATACACTCTAGCACATGGTTTCTTGTCCCATTATGGAGATGTCTGGTCTAGACAGTGAGAGACTCCAGCACAACTGTATTGTGTGAGTAAATTATGGGAAAATTTTGGATTTGAAGACGTGTTTAAAAAATTATGAGCTGAATGCCATTTAATGATCTGCCAGCCATGCAAGTCAAGTTTGGCATTATATTCAGTTACTTTAGCTACTTTTTCTTCCAACGTGACACTGTGACAGTGTCAAAAACTAGAGTTTGAAATGTTTGCTCCTGAAAGCAGAGTGTGGAAAGTGGTGCTGCATTCTTCCCACCCTAAGTCAGTAGCTGGCTGTGACAATGGGCTCTGGGTGGTGGCTGTGACAACAGGCCAGCCTCATGCACGTGCAGGGCGGGTGGTGGTGAGAACACTTACAGTTCACGGTGACCTTGACTCTCCGTACCACGGGCGCGGCCACGTCATTGGAGGCACTGCACTCGTAGTCCCCTGACTGCTCCCGGGTGATGCCCTGAATTTCCAAGTATTCGTCTTCACTCACAAAGCCAACCGCTGCAGGAAAACCAGTAACGTGTGGTGAAATACAAGGAAAAAACGACCAAACGTGTTCACTTCGAAAACAAAGTATAAAATGGTTATGTCTGCAGATAATTTGCCAGTTGTAAGTTCAGATTCTGAGGAACTGTGTGGATTATCCCTCCTCCGTCTCTTCTACACCTCCGCACCACCAGCTTTTCCTTGGCTCCCCAGTGGAACAGCTGAAATGTTTGTGTTCCTAACTGAACAAAGCACAGTGCCTAGAGAATTACTGGTCCCAATAAGTGATTAATAATTTTGACATTTACACTGCCTGTATCTTACCAAGCAATCGTGCTCTGGGATCTGAGTTAGGCACCTTAACTCTTTCTGATCTCAAGGTATCACTTAGACTGAGCCTTGAATATAAAATTTATGACTGCACACTTGAGCATAAATTAATTAAAAATGCCACACCAGCAGCTACATACACATACACATACACACACACACGTGCATCACAAAGGTAGCAGAAACACTAACATAAAAAATTTAATTTTCTGTTTTTTGACTCGACTCAGACAATTAATTGGATAGGCAGAAATCAACGTGCTACACTTCGATCTGCTAGAGCTCCTAGGTACAAGATCCTAAAGACAGACCAGCAATGGGACTCTGCACTCGATGCCTAGTTGTAAGCATGTCAGAGATTCATCAGGTGACGCGGCTGCGAATCCACTCAGTCCCCTAAGCATTGCGGGACTCATTGTCTTCAGTGAAAAATTATGAGTAATAATAACAACGCTTCACATACCAGACTCTGTGCCTGACGTCTGGCCATGAGCACTCAGTTATTGAAAGACCAACATATTTAAGGCTAGAGGAGATTTCAAAGTTCTCTCCCAGAGGCACCTGAGCCTTCGCTTCCTTGCCGAATTTCAAAGTTCTCTCCCAGAGGCACCTGAGCCTTCGCTTCCTTGCCAAAAGACAATGAAAAACAAAAGTTAGGGCCTACATCCCAAGCTATCCTCCCTTCTCTCTTAAATGAGGGTAATTAGAAAGACAGCATCCTAAACCTGGATACCTTTAAAAGGAAATGAGGTGCTAGTAATTAATGATTATTAGCAGACAACAGGCATAAGTTAAGACTGTCCCTAGCAATTGAGAAGCATTTTCCCAAACATAATATACATACAATCCTAATACCTCACAGGGTCACAGGGCTATTTAGACTAACACACAAACATGCCTACGTATATATGTACACACACACACACACGCACAAAAGCACTCCGAAACTCTCGTGTGCTGCCCACCTGTTGATTTAGTTATTACTCCTATAATCTGGCTGGAGGCACAGCTTCAGGGGGTGCAGCACTGTATTAACATGAGTGGCCCAAGAAAGGGAACAAACGGACATTTCTCTCCAGGTCATAAAACCCTTCCATAATGCCACGTGTTTCTGCTGGCCCAGAGCACGAAAACAGTAGCTGTAAAAAACCGATACAACAAGGGATGATGTGTGCGGTATGTAAGGGATGATTGTTATGTTTTCCATAACAGTGTTGAAGTCACTGTTTTGTCAAGATAACCACAATAACAATAACAACAGCAACAACAACAGGACCATGGTCTTGTGAACAAGGGCCACTGCCTTGTTCCATTCGATCAGCACTCTTTGGCCATGATAAATCTGTGCTACTGCCCAGCAGTAGGCCCAACCGGGGCCTCATCTCATACATCTTCATGCCATATGCAAACTACACTATGTATGTACAGATGGTTTCTTGCCTCTGTTACATACAGAAGAGGAAAAGAACAGCCTATGTCCATTACAACAAACAAGAAAGAGATATTAAATTCACAAGACAAAGAAGGAACCTCTTCATAAGTAGAAAACACAGCCAAAAAGACCAGGATATGAAGAGGACAAACAACATTAACCCAAATAGACTCATAGTTCCTACCAGTAAGACACTTCTAATGGTCTCAGTAGCCTTTATGAATATTGTTTGATAAGCATCTTTAGGGGAAAGGTACTAACCTTGATTTGAGGATGGGTGGAAGAATTGAGAAGAGCTTTAAATGAAGAATCTGTAATTCCGCTTGTGTTGTCCTTGTTTATTTGCTACCAACCACGGGCTTACATTTGTCAGATCTTCCCCTGCCAGAATGCTATAATTACCGTGCCAAGCATCTCGGAGACCAGTGTCACACTTAATATTCCCATTAATTTTAAATGGTAGTCCTTGGTACATATGTGTGGCAATTGGTGTCATATTTTAATTAGGCTTGCCCTACACCATCTGAAATTAATAATAGCTCGAATTACCAGTGTAATTTATAAATTAACAGTGCCGCAGCATTAGGAAATAAATTAGCTCTGGACAGCTGTTTCTGGATTGAGCTCCAGGGTCGGAGCAGGGACTGATAGGACCTCAGGTCTCCTGCGAAGCTGTGTATTACATCACCAAAGCGGGGAAACAAACAAAAAGACAGAGGTTCTCTGGATCTCTTGTGCTCTCCAGCTAAAGTTCATGCATCTGTTTCAATTCCATAATTCAAATATGCTCTTTTGTGGCCACAGCGAGATTTGCAGGGGCCAACTTGTCATGGACTTCCAAATGGAAAGGTCTGTTGGAGGCATGACAGTCCTGGACTGAAATGCAGTTACACAAATATTAAGGCAGTCAAAATCGAGAACTCATCAGTTTTCTGTGGGGACATGGGTGCCACATTAATTTATGTGTAGTTTTGTATATTTATGTCAGGTGATCTTGTGTAGGAAAGGACGTTGGGTGGCTCAAGTTTTGGGGAAGGCGTACGGTCTCTAGTGATCCAAATTTCTAATTCCAGAGAAAGGAGATTTTTCCTCAAGTCATCCTGCAGGAACAGTGAGGCTTAATCCTACTTTCCTATGTTCCCTGGACCAAATGTGCGATCCCAGAGAAACCACAATGACTTCATTGCTCACCAGTTATTACATGTACACTTTTTGATTAAGTTGGGTAAGGCATGTAAAAAGTGACTTGTACATAGTAATATGCTTAATAAATTTAAGCTTTCATTGTCATTATGCTCACTTTTCCCCTCACCCACCTTTTTCTCTACTAGAGGCATATATGGTAAAACCAGAGAGAAAGTTGGTCAGTTTATACATAACAAAATAAACTTTGAACCACCCAAAATCAGGTTCCTAAAGGAGATGCCTCAAACAAGCCCCCAAAAACACTAAACTGCAATCTGACTTTCTAGAGTTAATAAATCAACGAAAAGTTTCGTTTAAAAGCATTTGTGCTGTGGCTATGAAGTGATCAGTGCTTTATCACTACTGTGAGGAACTTACAAAGCAAATTGGGTGAAAAAAAAAAGCAAGCATAGTCTTTAAAGTGCTGAAGGATATTCTTGGTTAAGAGACATCAGTGGGGAAGAGGCAAACCACTTGATAAAACCCTATGAAAAGAAACTCTTCACGGTCAACAGCTTCTCATTATAAGTCTGCTTTTTCTTTCTGTAAAGAAAATGCATCCTCGGGTGGAAATAACACACTCATCTTCCTGAAATACCCCTTCATCATGGTCCACTTCTTCAGACACTAGAAATGGCTCCTTATTTTTCTGTCACATCAGACACAAACTCTACTCCCTTATTATCAAAGCCCTCCACAAAGTAGCCCTGATCTATTCACCCAAGTTTATTTTGCACGAGTGCTATGAAGAAGGCAACAGATCATCGTCCTAAGAGGCAACAGTTTGGGATCAGAAAAAACCAATTCTCTACCCTCTAGTTTCATGATGGGGTAGGTCACCTAACTCCCCTGTACCACCATATCTTCATCTGCACAATCAGAATAACGTTACCTACTTCTAGGGTTGCTGTGAAAGACAACACGTGGAGTGCAGTGGGGACACTGAAGGGCCCAGGAGAAGCCCTCTGTAGAACTTAGTCTAAACAACTGGTATACCACGCCACCACTGCCACTGCCGCAGCTCTCCTGCCAGGCCATGCTAGTTCTCATCCTGGACCAACATGATGATTTGTTCTTCACAGATTTTTTTTTTTTTTTTTTTTTGTCATCTAGAAAGCTGTGCCCTCTTGGTCTATCTAAGCAAATACCACCTTTCTTTCAAATTTTAACTCTTCCTTGCAAACACCCTATTATGGGTTCAATTGTGTCCTCCCAAAAAAGGTATGTTGAGATCCTAACCATCAGTACCTCAGAGAGTGACTATATTTGGAAAAAGGTCTTTACAAAGGTAATTAAGTTAAAATGAGGTATTATGGTAGACCCTAATCTAATCTGACTGGTGTCCTTATAAAAAGGGATTCGGGCAGACGCACAGAGAAAGGGTAGTGTGAAGACACACAGGGTGAAGATGACCATGTGATAGGAGTGATGCTTCTATGAGCCAAGGAATGCCAGGAATTGCCGGTGCATACCAGAAGCCAGGAGAGGCGAGGGAGGGTTCTCCCCTGTCACTGTCAGAGAGAGCATGGTCCAACCAATCACTTGATTTTGACTTCTAGCCTCCAGCACTGTACAGTTTTCTTGTTGTAAAGCACCCAGTTTTTTGTGCCTTGTCACAGCAGTCCTGGGACACTAATACATTCCCTTGTGTCTCCTAACTCTTGGTGCCTCTGGCTGTTCTGCACTATTGTTGCACATTCAGTTCATCTAGTCTTTAAAATCATAAGAGAATTAAAGAGCTTAAGGGGACATGAATGGTTATATAATTCCATAGTTGCTCTGCTAGTACATAGTCTGTGTGCAGTAGAATTCACTAGAGTAGTTGCTTAAAATATAGAATTCTAGGTCCCACTCATACCCACTAAACCAGAATCTCCTGGGATGAGGTGCTTGCATAATCTTCCTAGGAAATTCTCATGACTAGGCAAGTTTGGGAACTAGTGATTTCGCTTAAGCCTCGTATTTTTCTTGTGGGAAACTGAAGCTTAGAGGAGTCTGTGGGCACACATCTGGTCAGTGATGGAGCACACCAGGCCTCCTGATGTCCAATCCACTGCTCCTGCAACTGTAATCAAGTTTTTGAGTAGCTGTCTTGTGCTGCACACAGGGGGCTTCTTTTTCCAATGCGATTGAAGGCCTTTGACAGCAGGAACCAGGTCTTGGACATCTCTGGCTCTCAAGGCAGCTAGGAAACCAGTTTACATAATTTTAAAATTTGTCAACTTCTTATTGACTAACTTCTGGCTGACAGACCCAGAACAACATGTTGAATTCAATGAAAAAAAGTCAGAGACCCCTTGTTGCTCACCTAACCCTCCTGTGGCTCCATTCCCAAAAGAACACCATGTACAGTCGTAGTTCTTAGCATGATCATTGTATTTCCTGACTTTAGGAAATATCATCACTATTAGTGTTCTAACAGAAAAGATTTTCTTTAAATATGTGATTTTAAAAGGTTTATCGAGTGTGTAGTATAATTTATATTTAGTTTTGGGGCCAATTATTTCCTCAGGAGAAGGCATCCTTAATTTAAAAGTGTAGATCAATGAAGAAGTATGATTTATCTAACAGAAATTTGTTTTACAGCCAACTTTTTGGAAATACAGCTATTTCATTAAGTGGAATACGACAACCAAAGCAGGGAAATGAAGCAAGCTGGATATGTGATCACACCTGCCCCCAAATCCCCACAGGGGTTTGGTGTTGTCCAAAGTGCTGAGCTTAGCATTTACAACTAATCGAATGACAGAGACTGTCTTGTGTGCATAACATCCCTTTGGAAAAGAAAATCCCACATTTCTGACTTCATAGATTGGGCATTAAAAATCTTTATAACTGAAAATAATAATACCCACAGTGATCATTTTTATCATACCCAAGAATAAGCTTGTCAGGAGTACAGCTGTAGCTACTGGAGAGGAGAAGACACAGCTGCCTCCTTGCTTAATATTTTTATGGCATATATACCAGCTGAGATACAATCTTTGGACGTCAGAAATTGAAAAAGATACAGAACATAGACTCCCAGAATTGGAGAGTTGGAAGGAATCATTTTTAAAATTTAGCCCATATCCCATGACTAGCAGTAACATTCCAGTCCTGCACCAGCTCTGCAGCCACTGCTCTCTCCACCGTCTCAGGTTGCATCAGGTGCTCCTGTTAAACCCAGGCTGACCTCAAGGACAGTTGTATTCCCCCAGTGCCATTATGATGGCTGATGAACATTCAAGGTTTTCTGTTTTGACCGGATGAAGGCATGGTTTTGCTCAGATGCTGGGAGATAAGACAGACAGAGGTGAGACTCCTGTTCCTCAATACCAACACGTGCAAGCCCCAGGAACTGATTTTGAGGTCTGATGAAGAAAGTGGGCTTGGCCAGAAAGGAAAGAAGCTGTTTTCATGAAAGACTTTAGAGGTTTGGCTGTGTCCCTACCCAAATCTCATCTTGCATTGTAGTTCCCATAATCCCCACATGTCATGGGAGGGACCAGGTGGAGATAATTGAATCATGGGAGTGGTTTCCCCCATCCCGTTCTCATGATAGTGAGTTAGTTCTCACAAGATCTGATGGTTTTATAAGGAGCTTCCCACTTCGCTGGGCACTCATTCTTCTTCCTGCTGCCATGTGAAGAAGGACGTGTTTGTTTCCCCTTCTGCCCTGATCGTAAGTTTCCTGAGGCCTCCCCAGCCCTGAGGAACTGTGAGTCGATTAAACCTCTTTTCTTTATAAATTATCCAGCCTTGGGTATGTCCTTATAGCAGTGTGAGAACAGACTAATACAGAGGTGTATGGTGCCACTGTGAGTTCTGGCGTCAAGGCCTGCTGATGAACTGGGGAAGGCCTTCTTCACACCAGGTCCCCTTGAGGACTCAGTGCGGTCCTGGGAGCTGGAAAGCATAGACCAATAAGGCTCAAAAACAGCCCCACTCCAAGTGGCAGCAGAGGCCATGTGAGAGACTGTCAAAGGGGGTGGCACAAGAAGACTTGTATTTAAGCACATAACAGGGACTCCAAGAAATACCAGAGCCAGTTCTGAGGTAAAGGGAGGGTCCCAGGCAGGCAGATGGGTGCTGAGAGGCACAGTAATATGGAATTAATGCAATCCTGTGCTGCTAAGCTAGACAAGGCTGGGGACGTGGGAGCTACCCACATAACCCACACAGCAATAGCCGCTGCAACACGGTGAAACCATCAGTGTTAAAAAGTGTTTCCACAATGCGACATTCATGTTGAATGATCTGCATAGGATAGCTTCTGTAGGCCTGATACTAGGCTGGAGCAATGGTTGAAGCGTTGATAGCAGCTGTAAGCACCACTTCCCCCGGCTGCACTGTGGGGGCAGTGATGAGCTCTAGTATTTCTGCACTCGAGCCCTATAGACAGTATTATCTGACAGTTCAGTTCTGTGCACTTCAGATTCCTCTTCTGTAAAATGGAGAACATAAGATTACCTTATAGTATTATTGTAAGCGTTAAATGACTAAATATGAGTAAAGTACTTAGCATATAGGAAGCTCTCAGGAAATCGTAGCTATCATGATCTTTATTTTTACTGCAACCCTAATTAGGCTTTATCACATTTTAATACACATGATCCTTGATACAAGAATATCTCAACTCAGAAATGAAATAATAATCAGACCTCTGCTTTGCCAGTAGGAACTTAATAATAATAAATCTTACAAAGGATTCACCACAGATCCTCTAACTAGAAAACTCTACTCTCTTGACTTAAAACAGGATGTGATTGCTAATAAATATAATTTCTCATGATCATTTATTTTAAAAAAGCAGGTATAGCTGCATAGCCCAGGTAAGAACTGCTGAGAGCTTAAAAAATGTCTCTGGTTTCAGAACTAAAAATAAAAGGATATAAATATATTTTATATCTATATATATATGTAATATACATACATATATATTACACATAGTTCCTTGACATTTCCTTTGGATACAGGTAGCATGGCTGGCGGAAAAGAGAATCTGATGATCTTGCCAAAAACGGGCAAATTTAAAAGATGTTTCATAGGAAAAGTTCTGAAGGGCTCAAACCTATGTTTGCCTGTTGTAACACTGCAGTACAGACCTCACACAGTTGATAACAAACATAGAGCCCAACTCTGGGAAATGGGACAGCTGAATTGTTCTAAATAGGTGGTTCCCATCATATAAGAGAAAGCATTCTTAAATAGGCCCATGCTGGCCGCCTGTGAGCTGTGCATAAGTCGTAGAGTATGCATATGGCAACAACCCCATGACATTGCCTCTTTGTCAGCTCAGATTCCTATTTACTTCACCTGAACTTCTTTTATACCTGGGAAACTTATCTCCTCCTTTCTCTCAGGATACCCTTTCTGTTGGATACACAGAAACTGCTTCTTCCTGGGCTCCTCCACCTTGCCATACCTTCTTTTGCACCATGTTCCCTTCCTCAAACAACTTCCATGTTCACTATACCCTTTGCATAAGCTAGAAATGCAAATGAATAGTATTTTTTGTTTTGTTTTGTTTTGTTTTTTTGAGACAGAGTCTCGCTCTGTCACCCAGGCTGGAGTGCGGTGGCGCAATCTCAGCTCACTGCAAGTTCCGCCTCCTGGATTCACGATATTCTCCTGCCTCAGCCTCTTGAGTAGCTGGGACTACAGGCGCCTGCCACCATGCCTGGCTAATTTTTTTGTATTTTCAGTAGAGACGGGGTTTCATTGTGTTAGCCAAGATGGTCTCGATCTCCTGACCTCATGATCCACCCTTCTTGGCCTCCCAAAGTTCTGGGATTACAGGCATGAGCCACCGCGCCTGGCCATGAATAGTTCTTAAATTAATTTATTAACCAGATTTTTTCATAAAGCAATAAATATAGATGCAATAAAAATATTATACAAACTGGTGCCAACTATAAATTTCGTGTGTGTGTGTGTATACACACATATATGTGTCTATCAATATCAACAAAACATTTATCATAGATCCTGACACATATTAAGAACTCATTTGATAGTTGGAACTGCATATGTGTATATGGTTGAATATGCATGGCTACGCATATATCAACTGTAACATTTTATAGATATGTAGAAACAAATTCCCTTAATTTTTTTTGATAGGGAAATCTGGGTATAATAATTAGCTTCATATTAAAGAGAAGCTGCAACTTGAAGTGTAATTATAAGAAAGTGAACCCTTTGTACTCCACAGAGCCAGGCCCTGTGCATTTCTGAGGCCCATCCCTTCCCATAACAACATGACATGAGTTTTCTTTGCAGATGTGGCTTCAGAAGCTGGGCTGGCCCTGGAGTTGGGTGCTCTTCTGCTGTGAGCCTTCTCAGGAGGCCTGTCAGCTCAAATTTGCATGCAGACCCTCTATTATGCGTGATGATATCAAAGTCAGAAAGCACACAGCTGGGTGTTTAGAGTTTGCAGCTTGATGTCTGGGAACTGTGTATTTGCAGTAGTGCAGCTGATGGCTGCTAAAAAAATAAAAATAAAAAAATAAATCAGCTTTTGATTTGTAAACTCAGCCAATTTGATCTGAAAGACATTGATAGGGGATAAATATAGCACTCCGCAATGTCATATTGCCTCAGTATCTTGGCTGTTTGCTTTCCCTTTTTCTAAATCACTGGAGATATAAGCCAGTACTGAGTGCTGATAACTTTGAAGGAGTTAATTGCTTTCAATTCCTCACCCAGATTAATTTAAGGGAATTCTATTGACTTAAGAGGCTCCTAAAGGGTTAAGGTTCTCCTGACACCATTGTGCTCAGGATCAGATAAGAAGTCACCTTCACTACCTGGATCCCAACAGCCTTGGGAAGCAGGGCAGCCTATGATTTAGCCATCAATACATTTTGTAGGGCAGGGGTTCTTAATCTGAGAATTGTGGAACTGTAACCTCAGGGGTTTTGAATACCAGGAAATAATAATATTATGCATACGTGCATTGGTGTGTGTTTTCTTTAAGAAGAGATTCTACAGCTCTCTGAAAAGGATGTAAAAGGAGCCCAGGACACACACGGCTTGGTATCCCCCTTGCTATGATCCTCCGGATCATCCCCTAGTGATGGTGCAGAACCAAATCCATGTCAACTCACATGTCTGCCAAGAAAAAGCCCGCAAAAATGTAGCTGATGGTAGGGAAAAGAACATCACTCCACGGGGAAGCAGAGCCTTACGTATGTTTCATTAACTATTTTGTGGAGGATGGGAAGTGAAATAACTTATAAATAATCCTTTTGAAGGACAGATATATCGATCTGGGGAGTTCTTTTTTCACTAAATGGGGGAAAGCCTTTTCCCACCAAAGCGTAAGTTGAAATGCACAGAGGATGCAGGGCTCTGCCCATTCCTGCAGAGGCCCGTGCCCACTGGCTGATGAATTAGAGGCTTCTTGCACAGGGAAGGAGGAGGGAAGCCAGGCTTTCCCTTTGCAAGCAGCATCCTCAGATGCAGAGCAAAACGCAGGCTTTCCTGAAGAATCCCATTTATTAGTGATGGTATCAAGCAAAACCTCAATGACAAGGGGACCACTTGGGGGACGGAAGGAGTAGAAAACCTAGGGTGAGGTCAAATCTATAGTTTTAAGACAATCTAATGAAGAAATTCAGATCAGATTCTGGGAGAAAACTACAAGGTGCCAGGAATACTAGAGATGGAAGTGCCATCTGTGTATTTTCAATTGGCATGGAGAGGGCAGACACCAGCCCATGTGCAGAAGGGAATAACTTGGGAAACCACAGCACAATTCTACAGAAAAGCAGGAAGCCTATTGGAGTAGGATTGTTTCGGCCTCAGGAGAAAGGGAGACATGACTGAAAGCCCTTGTATTTGTAAAATTTAATTAAAGCCTTTGACTGGAAAAAAATGAATCTTTATAAACAGTTCTCAAAATCTATTCTGCACCATAGCTACTTCCTACCAAATCATCCTGCTGGAAACACGTGCATGGGCTCTGCCCACTTACTTGTGAATGCCTTGCCCCTCTAAGCATTCCACTGCCAGGTGGAATTTTCACCTACATGAAATCTATAAAAAGACAGTGTATGGAAAGGAAAAGAATAGCTGATTTACTCTTTCACTGGGCACACTACTACTGTGCCTTTCTACTTCACTTCACATAAAATCTAAATATAGGCACACACACCTGGGTCTTGGGTAGAATGCAATGCATTAAAACAAGCAGACAAACACAGAACTCCTGAATCCTCAGTATGGCGACGTCTCTTAGGAACTGGTAGCCTTGAGGAAATAACTGGGCCTCAGTTCCCTCCTTAGTAAAATGGGGCTGTTTATTTATGACTCAAATACTCATATATTGGGTCTGAAAATTATATGAGAGAAGCTGTGCAAATATATGGAAGAATGATTAACACGTGGGAAATAATTTTAAAAATGTTAGAAGGAACGAACTATAGGAAAAGTTTGGGACATTCAATCCCTAAATAACAGCATCATGTAAGACCCACTCCTCTACTACTTCTACCCCCTCCCCAGGTAAACCTATTCTTTTAAATGCCATCTCAGCACTGTAGATGGCCAGCTGTGCTCATGATCTCCACATCTGCATGGCCGTCCTGGAGGACCTGCTGAGCTCCAGGCCCATAACTGCCTGTGAAATGCCTACTCTGTATGCTTCCCAGACACCGCAGGCTGAATTCACCACCTTGCCCTTACATCTGCTCTTACTCCTGCATCTGATCTCTCTTGGCAGCATTGTCAAATCCCCATTCTCGTAAGATAAAAGTGAGTTACATTGCTTGCTCTCTTTCCCTTATTCCTCACCTTCAATCAACAAACCCTGCTGTTTCCACTCACTTTACAGCTTCCAAATCCATTCTCTTCTTTTCCTCGTCATTGTTACTGTCTTAATTCAGGCCCTCATTATCTACTCTGGATTATTACAATATCCTCTTTATGAGTCTCCACGCCTCCTGTTTATTCTTTTCTTTATTGCCAAAATAATTGCCAAAAATAAGAGTCAGTCCCACCTCTGCTTAAACCCTACCACTGCTCCACATTGCTCCGTGGCATGGAATGTGAAGGTTCCCATGAGCTGGCTCTTGCCTACCTCTCTGGGTTCTTTATTGCCATCTCACTTCCCCCTACACCCACTGGACACACCAGTGAAGTTCCTAAAACACGAGGCATTGTATTGATCTGTGCCTGTTTGTCTTCTCTTTTGTCCACCTTCAAATGTCTATGCAGCCTTCAAAACTATCCCAGCAATCACTGCTCTGGGAACCCGTTCGTCACATTCAAACTTCCGGGCCTCCTCCCCACCTAGTTTATTATTGTTTATTTGTTTCTCTAGCATCGCTAATCACACGGTATTGTTATTTATCTATATATGCTTACCCCACTGGACTCTAATTTCCAAGAGAGCAGTGACTCTTTTATGCACCTCTACATCTCCAATATCTATAGCAGGTTTAGCACGTAGAAGGGGCCACATGATCATGTGGGCAAAGGTTGAATGAATAAACTAGCTGACTAGAGTTTTGATGGCTGTTCTAGCCTATCATAATTCATTATGATATCATTATATCATATCAACTGTTAATCATATCAGTGATTCAGAACACCCTTTGATGACCTTTAAAGAAAACAGTGGATATATTTTTTAAGGTTTTTCTTTCTCGTGTGTGTCTGTGTGTGTGTGTGTGTGTGTTTGTGTGTGTGTGAGAGGGAGAGAGGGCTGGATTCATGAAGAGATGTCGTAAAATCTCCTAAGGCTAAATAGTTTTATTCCATATTTCCTAAGGGGAACTAAAAGAGCCTTCATCAAGCTAGGCCTGGAATTAATAAGAGAAGAGCCAGGTTTGGCCACCTTCACAAATATTCGTAGTTAAAAGCTCTTATAGCCAATGTCCCTGCTTCCTTGGCATGCAGTGTTCCCTAATAAAAATTGTCTCATAGAGCTTTCTTATGTCATCATCAATTAGGTTGAATTTTTTCCTAGTGGAATCAGCCTGGCCATTCAGCTCTATCTGTCTGTAATTAGTAGTGGAATGATTGCAAGGAGTGAGATTAAACTCTCTACCTTCCTGGGACAGGCAAGGAAAAAACTGCTGCCATCACTACAAAATAAGCCTCAACATGCTCCTGTGACTTTCCTGCACCTGCTTGGTCTCAGGACTAAGGGCTTTGCCTGCCATTGACAGTGCTGTACTTCCTGCCTCCTCCTGTCCTCAGCTGCTCGATGTAAGTTGCATTAATTCCCATTCCTCTAGACTTCTTCAACCCCAGTAACTCCTCCTTCCCCATAATTCCAAGAGAAAATAAAGGAACATTTTACTGGATCTTGGCGTGAAAAAACTAGCAACCTTAACTGATGAGTTTTAAGTTACTTTTTATTTCAGTTCTAAATCTCAACTTCAGAAGACGAATTTCCACTCTAAGACTTGAATGGCACCTTCCATGGTAGAGTACAAGAGCAGACAGGAGCTCATGCATCAACCAATGGAGTTAGCAGCTGATAAAAAACTGGGATGAAGGAATGAGGGGAGGGGAAGGAGAGGAGAGTGTGAGAGAGCCAGAGAGCACAAGCAGATGATAAAATTGCACGTCAAACAGAGAAAGTAACCAGAACACACATGATTGCTGAAGGTAATTATTCAGTTGCTTAGGTAAATCAGAAGCTTGCTCCTGTGACTACCGTGTTCTCATTAAAGCTCAAAGTCATAGTGACACCTTCGGGAGGTGTTAGCCTTAACCATGCTTTCCTATGATGCCTGTGGGGACAGCTAGCCTGCACACCACTGTAGCATCCTATGGTGCTTTGAAGACCCTGGTATCAGCTCCAGTTACCACTCGTCTCCAGGAGACTTCCATAACCAATTCTGTAAAATAGGGTCAGCCAACGTTTTCTATAAAAGACCAACTAGTATAATACATGTTTTAGGCTTTGCAGGCTGAGCGGCCTCTAGAGCAACTGTCAAACTTGCCACTGTAGCACAAAAGCAGTCATAGACAATACATAAATCAGTGAGTGTGGCTTCACTCCAAAAAAACTTTACTTTTGGACAACGAAATTGTGGTTTCATACAATCCTAATGTGTTACAAAATAGTATTCTCCTTTTGATTGATACTCAATTATTTAAAAATGTAAAAAGAAAAAAAAACCTTATATTTCAGGCCATTCAGAAAAGAGGCTGCAGGCTGAATCTGGCCCATAGGCTGTAGTTTGCTGACCTCTCCTGTAGAAGCGTAAATCTCCAGTCATCTATAATTTCCTGTAGTCTCACACCCGCTGTTTCATATAACCCTTCATCGGACTGCACTCCACATCCTCCCCACCCTTTTGTAGTCCTTCCATTCTGCACTCAGTAACCTCTCCTGCATCATCAGCGCTCCCTGACAGCATCCAATTCTTGGAGAGATGCCTCCACCTCACTCTCATACTCAGGCGGGGACATGGGCTCTCCTGGAGACGTGTCCTGTCAAGTGGGGGCTACCCAATTTTTAAATACCACATATAATTTTTGTTGGTTGGTGTCTTTGTTTTCCAATTAAACTTCTGAGCTTGCTCCATCTTTTTCAAACCTTACATCTTTAAGGCTCATATTATCTAAATAATTACATCCCTGCCTCTTCCTCTTCCATCACATTTCTGTTCTCTACTGACTTCCTGGTCATTATTTTTTTCTATTCAATAAAAACCTTTGCTTCTTAGAGTCTCCATCTGCATCCTCACTCCTGCCATTATTCTCTGTGGCCTCCTCGTCCAGAAGTACAATCCATCAAAAACCGGCCCCTCATATTCTTGATCTTATCTCCGTGACTTTTTGCTCTGCTGTCTTCTGTGACCTACTCCACATTCACACCTAAAACTTGTCAGAAACTGAACCACCTCTGAAGGCATTAATTTAAGCATCTCACTCTGTCCGTAACTTCCTACCTTTTTAAAATCTTTGTTCAGTCGCTTGAGGGAACAATTATTTTTCTTCACTAGGGCTTTAAATCCCCCGATCCAGCATTTTTCAGTTTTTTTTTTTTTTTTACTTTTACATCCCTTTTGATAAAATTTATATTTTATAACGCATCATTGTTCTCTCTGCCTGGAAAATACTCTCAACTCCTTCGCCTCCCTCCCTTGTTCCACTAGCCTGGCAAAACCCCATCCTAGATGAATCTAAATGTCTGTCTCCTCTGTGTCTGCTGTAGGAATATCACAAAAACAAACTGGCTTCTCCGTACACTCATACGTGCCTGTTTCAAGCAGGCACTCATAACTGCCACGGACACTTGAGCACTCTCAAGGTTCATTTTTCCCCTTCTTCATGCTCTTCCAACTTCTCAGTGCCTCACCACCCTCTCCCTCCATCCACGCTGTCCTCTGCTGAGGATCCTGTCTCCTGCTCCACTGAGGTGGGGGAGGGGCCGGAGGAGGGAGAATAGAGAAGCCGTCAGACAGACTCATTTTCTCATGATCAAATGTACAGACCAACATTTGTGCTTGCCATCTCATTATCTCCTACATTTTAGAAAACTTAGATTTCATGACCCATCACTGCAACTCTCATGGGGAAATATCCTCAACCCCTTCACTTCTATTCATACTTTACACTAACTGTCTAACAAACGTCTTCCCTTCCCGCTATCAAAAAACCAATTACTCCTTTTGTTCTATGCATTTGTTTCTTTCTCACTTTTTCAAGGAATTCCCTTCATCAGCTACCTGGACTTTCTCCTCAATCTTCACCTGCTTTTGCTGTACTGGATCATTTTCATGGTTGTTTTCACACCTTCTAATGTCTGCCTTAACACCACTGTTTTCCACTGACCCCATGCTCCACAGCCTCTTTTCACAGTCAAGCTTCTCAGAACAGTTGTCCAAATGTGCTGTCTCAGATTCTTCCCCTCATATTCACATTTCAACCAGTCCAATCCAGCTTCTGTTCACACGTCTCCACTGAACCTACCCATTCCAAAGTCACTGAATGACTTGCATGTGTCCAAATTCATGGCACACATCTTAGCATTTTCTTAAAAGATTTCTCAGCAGCAATATACATAGCTGACAACTCACTCCTTTAAATGAGCTTTTCTTGGCTTCTATAATGTCATAATCTCCTAACTGCCCAACCACCTCTCTGGATAGTCCTTCAAAATCTCCTTTCCTGGCCTCTCCTCAGGGCTAGGTTCTAGGTATTCTTGTCTCACTGTACAATGATTTCCCAGGCAATATCATTTATTCTGTGGCTTTGAACATTCAGGTTTATGGCAATAACTCACATATTTATATCTTCACCCTATTTCTCTTCCATGGACCCTACACTTACATAGGCAATTCCATGGTCACAGGGAAGTCTCACAGGCATCCCACATTTGACATGTCTGACATGAAATTCTTCTAGCTTTATCTTCCTTCAAATTTTCTTCTCCTTCAGTTTTTCTCTTATTCATAAATGGCACCTTTACCAGTCACATTTCTCAAAAAAAAAATGTAGAAGTCATACTCAATACTTAATGCTTCCTGAATCCAATATCAAATCCATCACCAAGTCTTATTAATTCTACCTCTAAAGTATATCTTGAATCCATCCTCTTCTGTTCACTGATACTTCTATTACCTGATACTTTAGGGACAACTGGAGGGGTTTGCTGGACTTTCACATTTATAAAACTTATTTACAAATATTATCTATTTTAATTTTTATTCAATAATAACATTAGGTAGGCGTCAACATCAGATCCATACTCACATACCAGGCCATACGATACCATCATCCAAAACACAGCATAAATTCCTATACGGCCCATTGTGATCTAATGCCTCTTTATTTCCTTATCATTTCTTCCTCACATGTTCCCATACGTGGTTCAGATCTAATGGAAACAACTCATAATTCTAGAAGAATGTCATCTTATCTTTTGTCCCTGGTTTTAGTCATACTACCACCTGGAAACACTCTATTTTTCAGGTTGTCTCCTTTTTTCTTTCAGGTTACAGCTTAAGTTCAGCTCATATAAGAATCCTTCTGTAACCTCTGCACATCGCCTGGGATAGCACCCCCATCCCCAATTCACTGTACATCTTAACTACTTGGTGCTTTTTAAAAATGGTAACACTTATTATATTAAAATGGATGGGTTATTTATCTCTCTCTCTCTTCAGAGTAAAGGTCCATTAAAGAGAGAGAATATTTCTGTATCTGTAGCATATAATTATACACAATATATAGTTGTTGAATGAATAAATGCACAAAAGTAAAGCTGATATGTTCCTCACTCTCAATAAATTTATAATTTACTAGGTCAACGTTAATTCTTCATCTATGCTTTTATGCACAGGGTCTATTAAAACAATACACTCAGTATCCAATGCATATTTAGAACTCCAGAATGAAGGACACCGTCCTTATTAAGTCCTTTAATAACCCATGACAAACATAGCTGACTCTTTAGCCCTATTTCCTATTACTCCCGGCTCCCAATTTCCCCATGTCAGTGATATACCAAGGGCAGGGCAGTGGGAGATATCTGCTCACTGACGGTGTTTAAAATTACATGTGTACAGTGATAATAAAAAAAATCAGACTATCTTTTAGTCAGTCTTACTGCTATTATTTTTTATTCTCTACAAGACTTGCAGTCCAAGTTATTATGGGGTAACTACATCTTATCCTTTCTCTCCCATTCATTATAACTGACAAAAATACATAAATGAAATATATGAGAGCTCTGAAGGTTAAACAATAGCAGGCAGCTTGTGGAGGGAAATGAAAACTTGAAGAAAGAACAATATAGCGGCAAGTGTCCTGTTGTTTATTTTCCTCCTTCCTTTCCCGGCTTAAACTTAGAACAGCCAGAATCCTAAAACTGTATAGCAAATGCCAACAGAAACAACAACAACAAAGCAAAACAAAACAAACAAAAAACTCTGGGATAAACTCTTTTTGGTCTGAGGATGTGGAAAGATAAGGCTTGTAAGACGGAGAGTCCGGGGAAGTCCGTTTTCTTTCCTTCCCTTGCCCTGCCCTGAGGTAAACCTCTGTGCTGAAGCTGCAGTCTTGCAGCAGTGGTGATAGTAGCAGCAGTGGCCACAAAGACATCTAAAACTCTAAAAAAAAAAACTTCATGACCAGCAGAACTGAGTACAGGAGCCTCTGTGGTCTGAAAAGTGTAGAGGAATACCTATTACATTTTTTCTTCTCTTTCTTCTCACCACTTTTCCCTGGAGTTGGACTCAGTCACAAGAAATTAGTAACATTAAGGTTATGGCAGGGGGTGAGGGGATGGAGTATGGTGCTAATACTCCTGCTTTCTAGGCAGATGGCAAAGAAAGGGGGCTCATGGGAGCTGGGGAGCAGGGGGAAATCATGGAGAGAAGGAGCTAAAGAAAGGAATCAGGTATAGCAATGTATAAAGTCCCAGGTTCACTCTGAACTTGTGTGGAACTCACCCAGGACAGTACACCAAAGGCTTTGAGAACTGAACTCTTGTGTAAACCACCACCCAGAGTCTTAGTTGGTGAACTCTGCCTGTATATTCTCAAAGGATCTTAACAGAATCTGGAGTCTAGTAAGATAAAAATGTGCACTATGTAATCAAAAATTACTCATCCTACAAAGAGCAAGGGGAAGCTAAATAATTCCCAAGGGAAAAGACAATTAACAAACACCATCCCTGAGAATTGTTGCAAATTGCCAGATCTTAAAGCAGCTACTAAAACTATGCCCTGCAAAGTAAAGGTGAACACTTTTAAAACAAATGTGATGGTGGACATTCTCAAGACAAAACTAGAAGCCATACACAAGAAGCAAGCAAGAAAAACTAGGACTGAGTTTTAGGTACTAATTGGATCAGTTTAATAGCAAAATAGAGATGATAGAGTAAAAAGTCAGTAAACTTAAAGATAAATAGAAATTATCGGGCCAGGCATGGTGGCTCACTCCTATAATCCCACCACTTTGGGAGGCTGAGGCGGGTGGATCACCTGAGGTCAGGAGTTCAAGACTAGCCTGGCCAACATGGTGAAACCCCATCACTACTAAAAATACAAAAAAATAGCTGGGTGTGGTAGTGGGTGCCTGTAATCCCAGCTACTCAGGAGGCTGAGGCAGGAGAATCACTTGAACCCGGGAGCTGGAGGTTGCAGTGGGCCAAGATCGTGCCATTGCACTCCAGCCTGGGCAACAAAAGCGAAACTCTGTCTCAAAAAAAAGAAAAAGAAAGAAAGAAAAAAATTATCCAATCTAAACAATAGAGGTTAAAAGATGAGAAGGCAACAAAAGAAATATTTTGGGGTGAAACTACTGTGTATTCCGTTCAGTTCAAGTGGTGTTCTATACATGAATTGATGTATGCATTAAAACATACAGGCACAGAAACATGCATTCAAAAAGTAGCTAAGTTTAGTAGCTAAGAGTGTATGGTATACCATAGGTGCCAAAGAAATTGTATTTCATATGTCAGAATCTTGGACGTCCTCAAGTTTTACAGCTTCTTAAGGTCTACTTGCCCTTTAAGTTTAAGTAAATCTTCTGAATCTTCTGTGCACTGAGAAACTCCATATTCTCTCCAATGGCTTGGGGCATCTTGGTAAGCCTGCACGTGTCTTGGCTTCCATTGGCGCTTGGCTTTCTATTCCACTAAGAATCATATTCTGCACAATGTGGCTTGCATCCTGCCCAGGCTATTCCCCCATCCATGCTGGTTGGCAGAACTGTCTGCTTCAATCCCCAGAGAAACACTGACACTAGGCTCTGTGCGCTGCACACAATACTAAAGAGTTTTGTAAAAGGGGATTATTTTTCACAAAGCATATAAAGAAACTGAAATTTTACTAATTTTTGTCTCTAGGGACAATGTATATCATACCCCTGAACCACATAAATGTTTATTAAATGAGTAGCCTCAATTATTCTTCCATATTCTTCAAAATAGACACATATACACCAAACAAATCCTCAGCACACTATGTTTTTCCTGCTTTTCATGTGTACCCATATCCTGCATTTGGACTTGCATACCGACCCAAAACTGTAAGCTCATGCAATGTAAGCTTATTAGAGACACATTCACATGCATGCTCACACATGCATGTTAGCACATTTTTTCTTTCTCTATTTATCAGAATACTTAGATCTGGTCATTTATTTCTAGTTTAAATCCATTTTTCAGATGTTTTATATTGAGAAACATGCAAAGAGTCAAAAGTCCCTGATTCATTTGTACTTGACTCCCTGAAATTGTATTTTTTAGGGGCTGTTCAGTCTCTCTGATCCTTTTCTCCAGCCTTTTAAGCATTTTTTAAATATAAACCAGATTTTTTCCCCCAAGAACTTATATAACTTAAACCTCAGATGGCATGACACATAGGCAGCTCTAGGGTCCTCTGCTTAGTCACATGCACACCCAGCCTGACATGCATGACATGAGCTGGATAAAAGAATGCTTCTCTCAAATTATTAGAAGGAAACGTACCCAGACAGAACATCTGGGTCCTGAGCTCAATGTGTCTTCCATTATTCATTCTATACATAATGAAAAATAAGCGTTTGGAAAACACAGCATACTCCACTTACCAAAATCATAATTCTGACTATGATCATCATTATTTCACCATTATGTGTGCCTGAGAAAATTACTCAGCTTTACACCCACCAGGACTGAAACTGGCCTTGCCTAAAGGGCTTAAGGACTGGTTAGACAGATCTGACAAGGGAGGATGATGGATGAGCATCAGACAGCACATTCTCTGCCATCGACAGCCTGAGGGGTCTCAAATGGTCTAGAAAATATTTTGAAGAATAAATACACACTAAGGAGGAATTTAAAGGAGGAAGCCCTTGTTCATGTACCAGGGAAAGGATTTTCTATAGTTGAGTCATTTCAAGAGTGAGAAGGACATAGGCACCAAAGAAGAAAAGCATCTTCAAAGAAGGATCAATAGGCAGAAGTGCAGCAAAGGTAGAATAGCCAGGGTTCTCAGGGATCCCGCAAGCAGATGGCGGAGCTTCCTAAGTCTGATGCATCTCCCTAGTTTGTTTTCTCACTGGATACACCATTGTCATGGTGGTCAGGTGGATTCAACACTGTGCCCTGCTCTAGCCACAGTGATGTTCAGCATTCCTGGCCCCTCCCCACAGGGGGCCAGTAGAGCCATGCGGTCATTCTGGTGGGCTCATGCATATTCGAATATCCCCCAGAGATGGTGCCCAGTTGAAAACCTTTGAGTATCAGAAGTATCAAAAGTTCTAGTAGCAACAACAGAGTGGTGAGGCAAAAATAAGTGGGCCAAATTTGCGCATTGAGGCTGTGTGTGTTTGGGGGTGGCGGACAGGCAAAGTATGTGTAATTTCGTGTTCTTCTCTAGCTTTTATGTAAATGGTGCTTCTGTGTTACTCCTAAATCTCCTTCCTTTGAATCTTTCAATCCTTCATTCAGGTCCTCTTCCAAGAAAGGGCCAGAAACACAATCCCATTTGAAAATAACTACTATTTTTAAACTGTTCTCCTGAGATGAAGTGCAGAGTGGCAGCCTGCTGTAACAGACAGAAATAGCCTGCACTGCCATAGGCCAGACTCGTTTATGTTTTAGCTTATCATTGTGTTATCTTGAATGAGTCTCTTATTTTATGTTCCTGATAAAATGAGGGGGATATAATATCGACTGTGAAGTTTATAGATCAGTTTAAATATTTTAAATATATGGATGCATTCTGTAAATTGTACTCCACTGTGTGGATATTAGAAGTTATTATTTCACAGAAACCAGAGACTCAAACTAAAGGTACTGATGATCAAATGTCAGCCAGCAGCCAAGCCAAGTGCTTGGGGTGATAGGTCTTCCTCGCAGATGGAAGCTCTTAGTTTGCAGGTGCCCACTGACTCTGCAAACCGAGGAAGCCAGTCCTGAGCTGAACTCCATTTTTCTCATGATGCAGCCAGGATAAGCTAGAGTGGCTACATTAACAAGATTACCATCTACAAGAGGCTGGACTGTGCCTTGAATTGTAAAGATCCTGGTGGAGTGAGACTCATCTGTCAAGGCTAGGAGAGGCAGACAGTCTGAGGGACAGCGACTGGCAGTAAATATGGCCAGAAGAGAGTCGGGGAAGATTCATGTCCTACCTGAGAAAAGGGGAGTGATGCAAAGAATAAATGATCTCCTGTGTGTCCTTTGGTCCTAAGAGCTAAACTCATTTTGCCAATTTGATGCCTGGGGAACCGCTGTGAATATAACTCATGGAGAAAAAGTGATAAGTGTAATGGGTGGTGCCCGAGACATAGCAAGTCCAGGTGCACCGATGCCCCAATCTGGGTGCTCCTGAACAGCAGGGAGTGTGCCTCAGGCTGTCGAGGGGTGGCTGTGACAGTGAGAGGAGCAGCGCCATCTCAGTCAGGTCCGCGAAGGAGGAGGACACTTAGAAAAACAGAGTTGGTCAGAGCTGGGAGCATTTCATTCCTCCTTCTTCAAGATGTGCGTGACAATTAACAACAACAAAAAGGTGAGAAGAGAGAGGTACAAAGAGAGCTCAGAGCAGAGGCTGCCCATAGTCCTGTGACCACAGGGTGGAGAGGAAGGCTGGTGGGCATGAGAACCAGGTAGGATGGCTCCCAGTCAATGTTAATGTGAAGCCACAGAGGGCAAGGCAGGGGTCCAGGCCTCTGAGGGGCAGATGGGCTGAGAGAGCACTACTGAGGATGCCCCTTGAGAGAGGGGGAGTCCAGGTGGGAAGGTCTGAGTGGACAGCACCTGCAGGCAGCGTCACTTTGCTCCTCACACTGCTCTTTCTGCTGCATCTCAGGGTCCCGTGAGCACAGTCCCAGAGTGAACCTTCCTGCTCCTGCTCATGCTTCCCCAGGTGGATGAGCTCCCACCTCTCTTGGAGCTGTGCTTTCCTCATCCTGTTGCTGTGGCAAACACACCAGCACACATTCCTAAGTCACGCATGCATCCGCAGCGGCTCAGCCTCGTGGCTGTGCAGCAGTCGCAGTGCTGGGCATCTGAGACCAGTCTTCATGAGGCAGGAGTAGAAACCCTAGCTGGCCCCGCCTTCTCCCCAAGGCCACTGTCGGGGAAGAGTCAGGTGGGGTTTACAATGTGACAGTTGGAGGAGGCAGAGGAGAGGGACTGACCAGTTGTTATGGGCTGATTTATGCTCCCACCCCAAGTCCGTAAGCTGAAGTCCCAACCGCCAGTATCGCAGTGTGAGGGCATTTGGAAGCAGGGTCCCAGTATTGCAGTGTGAGGGCATTTGGAAGCAGGGTCCCTAAGTAGGTCGTGCAGTTAACCTGAGGTCACTGGGATAAATCCACTCTAACAGGACTGGTGTCCTTATGAGAAGAGGTCAGGACACAGAGATGCAGAGGGAAGACATGTGAAAACACAGGGAGAAGGCGGCCATCTACATGCCAAGGAGAGAGGCCCTCCCAGAAATCAACCAGGCCAACTGTTTTAGCTCAGACTTCTGGCCTCCAGATTTGTAAGACAATGCATTGCTGTTGTCGAAGCCCTCCAGGCTGTGGTACTTTGTTACCGCTGCGCTAGCAACCAGTAGAGTGGGTGTCCGGGAAAGCCCAGAATAGGGAGGGGGCTCACCTTGGAGGGTTTGCTGTGTGCCAGCTCTTTCCCATACCTGATTTCATTTTAATCCCCACAAAATCATCCTCTTGGGATCCTGGGGCTGAGGCACCAGGGGCTGGGACAGTCCTTTGGAAGTGGTGGGGCTTTCTACAAGCACTGGGCGCTGCCTCAGAGGGAGGAAGGAAGGGAGAGGGAGAAGCCCAAGAGGAGGAGGGGAGGCCAGGAAAAGGGCGGGATGGAGGGAATCACTGAGATAGAGCCCCTGAGGTGATGACAGCACAGGCGCTCCCATGGGGCCTGGGCAAGAGCTTCGTGTCTCCTCTGCAGCCACGGTTACTGGTAGGACATTTCCACTTTCCCTCTAAAGCCCCCCATTGAACAGGAGGGCACATTTCAGACTTGCCCATCTTAGCCTCCCCTCCTATCCCTCTTCGCTAAAAGCATTCTCAGTCCCTGAGCCTAACTTAGAACAGGGTGCTATGAAGTACCGCCTAGAGGTGGAAGCAACTGCAGAGAGAATTGGATGCTTCTTTTCTTTTATTCATCATTTAGGAATATAACCATGATGCAAATATTTTTTAAGATGCCAATTTTTTCATCCAAATTGTTATTCAAGCATAAATAGGCATCACATTTTGCACATCATCCCGAGCTCCCTGATCTCTGATCGCTGTCCTGATTGTCTTACTTGACAAAGATCATGAGGCACCAAACCCTGCACTAGAACAATGAATCTGTGCTTCTCCAAGAGGTGGTGCTAATTATCTTGAGCCACTCACTTAGAACTATTGGGCTGGCTAAAGTAGGTTATGATTTTACCAACTTGGAAAAAATTAAGAGTTTGCCAGATGTTTAGCTTTTACACTACATGACAGAAATTGCCCCTGTTGACCCGGAGCGGTGGCTCATGCCTATAATCCCAGCACTTTAGGAGGCTGAGGCAGGTGGATCACGATGTTAAGAGATTGAGACCATCCTGGCCAACATGGTGAAACCCTATCTCTATTAAAAATACAAAAATTAGCTGGGCATGGTGGCACGTGCCTGTAGTCCCAGCTACTCAGGAGGCTGAGGCAGGAGAATCGCTTGAACCCAGGAGGCGAAGGTTGCAGTGAGCCAAAATCGTGCCACTGCACTTTGGCATGGAGACAGAGCAAGACTCTGTCTCAAAAAAAAACAAAAGAAAACAAAAAAAAGGAATAAAGGAATTTCCCCGGTTTCATTTCTTCCAAGTACATTAAATTATATGAACACATGTTGATAAAGTTGTTTAACCTGTATCTATTACAAAGCTCAATTAAAATGGCATATATTATATAAACACACATATCACTTGGAGTTAAGAAGTTAAGTTAATGCCTATTAATAGGCATTCATAGATTGTAAGAAGATTTTGTGTAGATTATGTTTCTCTCTTAAACAGGCTAAATATTCAATTTATCACTTTACCTGTCCTAATGTTTTCTAAATCATCTTCCTCTTTCTACTCTTGACACAAAGGAAAAAGTTATTCCAACTGAGTTGAAACATCCCACATTTTTAATTAATTAATCTAGTTGGAATTAATGATGTTTCACTGTTTGGGCAATGGGAGTTTTTTTGGAAAACATGAGATTTTCAAGACACAAGCTGCTCGGGGAGCGTATTTCTGTTCAGAGTTGTTGTAGACAAAAATCTGCTATTTGAGGAGGGGGCTGGGACTGTCATCTGAAAGCTCCTAATGATCAGCATTATACATCACAATAAAAAATGTGTCTTTGTGTAAACTTGGAAACCAGAACAATTTATAGCTATTTCAAGTTACCCACTGGCTTCCAGACACGAGCTATTCCCTAAAGAGCTCTAGCTTAGCTGCTCTGATGACAAGAGAATTTCTGAAGAATATTTCATGAAGATTTTTAAAAATGTTTACAACAATGCAAATATTGATGTCTCAGCCCAGTCAATATGGCAATTTATTGTCCTTCTACATAAACATTGAGCCAGGCTCCCTATTGGTCAATATCTACACTCAGGTAAATAAATCTTTACACTGACTTCAGCAGATGTCAATAGCTACTTATTCCAGATAAGTAAAAGTAAAAACAGGAAGCATTATTTATTTTTTGAGGTAAAATAGCAACTAGTTACATAAAGGCCTGGCAGCATTTCTGAAATATCAATACGTAGTTGCTTTTGGCAATGAAACATAACAATATGATAAGATGTGGGCTTAAAGCTCACAGGTTGAAAGTTTGGAAGCAGAAATTAATAAAAATAAATTTTATCTATGTTATTAATATCACAATACTTTTTTTGAGATTGAAAGTATTCCAAGATTTCTTGTTCTTTTTATCATGTGTGAAGTCAATTTTTGATAGTACTCATAACTGTGAGAACTCACAAGGCTATATTCCTGAACGCTTCCTAGATGATGCAATTAACCCTTATTCCAAATCTAAAAGAAAAATATGTCTGTGCTTGACCCATGTACGATGTGAAAGCTTACTTTCTGGTCATGCTTTGGGCTGCACATATTGTGCTTTGGAATCAAGCTTCAAGGGCAATTTCTGGGCATCAGGCTTCTGTATTTTTAGATATCTATTCTTACAGACTGGGGTTCTGTAAACGAAAGAAGGTTCTCCCACAGTCATTGGGCAGTGGGTGGACAAGGAACCCAATCATCTATTAAAATGATTTGAAGATGAACAAATGTTTCTGTGTATTTGCATCTGAATTGTGAAAAACATATATGTATATGCATATACTTGTATATATTGAACTCTTTTGGAGGCACACTGAGCTTTTGTGTGCACAGAATTTATTACCTAGACACTGTCAGATATTTACTTAAAAATAATAATATATTAAGAAAAGTATCAATGTTACTTCCCTGTGAGAAAACTCCTGAAACCTTCAGGCTTGTGATTATGCTTCACTAATTGGTGTGTGGACTCACTGGGCTAACAGAAAATTTAGCTAATCAAAACGCAGCCACGCTCTGAAGAACCACTGATCACACCCAAGGTCATTCCTTTAAAGCTGTTAGAAGAATTTAGTTACTGAAGGAGTGATGCTCCATGTTGATGTGGCACTTTCAAAGCAGCATATGCCAAATAAAATTAAATGAACATTTATGCTCATTATAAAAATGTCTACAATGCAATGGGGGCTGGAAAAAGAAAATGAGGTTTTAAAAAAGATAAAAGCTGCTAATAGTGAGAGAATGTTATTTGCCTCAAGTGTGATTTTCCTCCAGAGGTTTCTTAGACAATGACTGCCCTGTGGGCAATGACTGTTGAATCTGAGGAACAGCTAGCTATAGGTGGCTTTGAAATCTGGGGTGGGGTTTACAGAACCACAAACAAATGAAAGCTATCCCTACAATTCACAATAAGAAGACTATCAGAGGCCGGGGGTGGTGACGCAGGCCTGTAATCCCAGCGCTTTGGGAGGCCGAGGCGGGCAGATCACCAGAGGTCAGCCATTCCAGACCATCTTGGCCAACATGGTGAAACCCTGTCTCTACTAAAAATACAAAAATCAGCTGGGTGTGGTGGCATGCACCTGTAATCCCAGTTACTTGGGAGGCTGAGACAGGAGAATCGCTTGAACCTGGGAGGTGGAGGTTGCAGTGAGCCAAGAACATGCCACTGCACTCCAGCCTGGGTGCCAGGGCGTGACTCCGTCTCAAAAAAAAAAAAAAAAAAAAAAAAGAAGAGTATCAGGACAGTGTGGTGAGGCCAGGAGATGTCTCCAGTAGACTCGGAGGGTGCTGAGACTAAGTTCACCTGAAAACTAAAGAGCTGGTGCACCCTAGGCGAGCAAACTGCATGTTTCTGCTGGAGTGTCTTGTACTTTCACCATGTTACATTACTATTTCGGGTGGGGGATACTGATGTCAACACAGCCTTCAAGATAAATCCAAGGAACTTTGCTAGCAAACCTCAAATTTATTTTCTGGCATTATGCAAACTAGTAAATCAAATCCCTGCCCTATATGTACAGAAGGATTTCTCTGATGACCTCGGTTGAGATCCATCAAGGGGAATTTTCTCTCATCAACTGTTTAACAACACTTACTGAGCACCAATGATAGTCCAGAGGTGACTTAAAAATTCAACGCTGATGTTCTGAACATGTACCACGAGCTGGAGACAAACTATCAATGAAGTCCTGTTTACCATGGCGGTCTGTTTCAACAACAGTGACCGGCATACAGTAGGAGTTATTGGTCATTATTTGTTGAATGAGTTAATAAATGGATGATTACTGAGGCAGTCCTCACCATTAAGAGACGGACAGCCCACAGAGAGTTCTGTGATACAATTATTATAACACAATGTGAGTCTTTATATGGAAGGTATGCAAAGGAAATGCAGAGTGTTAAGTCCACAAATCTACAGAGTTCTCGTGTTTGTTAATTTTGGTGGGTATGGGCACGTGTGTGGGTGGAGAAGGTGAATTATTAGGGAAATATTAATAGAAGAGGTAGCACTTAAGCTGAGATTTTTAAAGGCTAAATATAAACAAAGGTCTGGAAGATCAATGGCGGAAAGGATTCCAGGCAGGTGGAATAGCCTGTGCAAAAAATCAGAGGCATGAAGACATATGGTTTTGAGTATTTATACATAATTTTGTGAGCCTGGGATTTAACGTGCAGTAGTGGAAATTCTGGTGGGCATTAAGTGCGAACATGTGGGCTGGCATCTAAACATGACAAGCAAAAGGACTGTAGGATACTCCTGAGAATCGCGGATGATCATCTGCAAGATTGGAGCGAGAGCCACATAAACAGATCTCTGTGATAAACAGTGCCCTCTAGCAGCAGAATGGAGGAGGAAGCAGAGGCCAAGTCTGAAGACAAATGGATTCGTGAGAGAAATAGCACAATGATTCCAGTAAGAGATAATATGTGCCTCAGGTAGGCAGTGGCTGTGGAAATGGACAGAATGTAATATATTAAAAGGAAATTTAGAAGAATTAATTGATGGGACTTGGATATTGATTGAAAAGATAGCTGGAATAAAAAGAAGGCATCTAAAATAACTTACAAGTCTCTGTTTGGGGCCAGCAGATAGCTGTGGTATTCTCTGTGATAAGCAGAACAGGAAGACTATCAGGGGCAGACAGAAGAAACACCATGTTGCATTCCATTTGGATGATCTAAGTTTAACGTGACTGTAAGACATTCAAAAGGGGACGTCTTGTGGATATTTGGATTTGGCTCTCAGGAGTGAAGACCGAGCTGTACAGATCTGCTTGTTACATGTTTATTGCAGCTACATATTGGTGTAAGTTATAGCTGCGGGGTTGAATGAAATACAAGGAGAGGAGCGTAGAGTGAACAAAGAAAGGATCTGTATCAGAGCCACCCTGGAGATTATTGACATTTAAGCAGTAAAGAGACAGAGAGAGAGAGAGAGAAGCCCAAATGAAGGTTAAGAAAGACATTCCAAAGGAGGAGAACTGTAAAGCAGCATTACGAAGCTAAGACAGAATATGTTTTCCAAAGATCTCTGGATGGTATCTCCATACCACAGTGACTTTGACAGTCCTCCCACTGAGAGGTGGAGAATATGACCCTGCACCCTTGCATTCCCCTTGTGTCTCTTGTGTCTGGGTGGGGCTGCAATGTAGTTTCTGCCTGTGTTCCAGAAACCCAGCCACCTTGCTAGGAGGAAGCCCAAGCAAAGCTATGCACAAAGACTACTTGGAGAGGCCACGTGTAGGTATTCTGGCTGACGGATTAGCAGAGATGGGTGAAGATGCCTCTAGATGACTCCAGCCCCCCTGCTGCCAACTCATCCCTAGCCTTCAGGTCTTTCCAACTGAGGCCCACAGACATCATGGAACAGAGATAGGTTGATCCCTCTGTGTCCAACACAAATCCCTGACCCAAAGTATCTGAGAGCATAATACTATGGTTAGTTTACACCGCAAAGCTTGGGGGTGGTTTCTTACCCAGCACTAGCTAAGTACAACAGAGGCCAAGCAAAGGAACAGAAATCCTCAATAAGTATTGGGTAGGCTGTAAAGGATGCAGAGTGTTGAACTAAGGTAAGGAAGAAGTGTCTATTGGATTTGGCAACCAGAAGGCCGATGTTGATGTGAATACCACAGTGATTAAGCAGTGACTGTGGCCCAAAGCAGTCTTTCAATGACTGTTTGATGATTCGTTAATACCAATAATTTTTCGAGTTCTCAATAAACTGTTATATAAAAGCAATTGGCAAATATGCTTTCAATTTCTTGGAACTCAGAAAGGAGTCCTCAAACCAGAATTTACCCATTTCTCATTAAACAGTAGCACAGAGGATGGATTTTTAAATATATATATATATATATTTTTAGCATGATATAAATAGCACCAAGCTTTTACAATTACCAATATTGTAACAATCTCATTTTGGTTACTATTGTTATTTGTTGGAATATTTGAAAACAAATCCCAAATAATATACTATTTTCCCTGGACATATTTCAAAAATACCTCTAAAAGTAATGCTTTTGATATTACATTATCAAATATAATTATGGCATCCAGCAAAATTAAAAATAATCCCTTATACTGATTGGTTTCAATTCAAGTACGCCCAAATTCTTATTTTTTGAGAACCAACTCTGTGAGACATTGGGCTAGGAACTGAGAGATATATAAGGGAAAAGAAGAAAAGCAAATTAGAGGAAAATCTGCAAAGGTATCAAGTAGGTTTTTAGACATTGCAATGCCACCTTTCATCTCTTTTTATCCTCATCAATAGAGCCTTCTCCTACAATCCTTGGTCACCTGGTACCAGCACAATATATGCCTTGCTATTATCTCCTGTTTTGAAGCAACCTTTTCTTAGAAAAACATCCAGTCAAGCCAAAGTCATTAACTTGTAAGTAAGTCGATAAAATCAATTATAAATTAATAATGAGAAGATGAATGTTTTCCACCTTATATAAGAAACAAGGCAAAAATGTACACTCTTGCCACTTTCATCCACCAGAAGTCTTACTAGGGCAATAAGACTGGAAACAGTAATAAAAGGGATTACAGATGAGAAAGGAAGAAGTAAAATTATCTTTATTCACCAATCACATGATTGCCCATGTAGAAACATAAGGAATTTACAAAGCACTGCTAGAAATAGAAGTGAATGTTGTGAAGTCACAAAATGCAAAATCAACATAAAAAAATCAGTTGTATTTCTATATACTGGCAACAACATAGTGGAATAGAATAAGCCAACTATCTGTCAGGAGTCCCTAAGACCACCCCTACACCTCGGACAGTCCTTAGAAGGACTCATAGGACTCAGCATAAAGTTGTACTCTTGGCCAAGACTTTTAACAATGGTAGAGTAAGACTTACTGCGGAATCGTAAGGGATAAAGGCACAGGTGGAGGCTGCAGGAACCCACATACAGGCTTCTCTATGCTCTTTCCCTCCCAAGAAGGGTCACGCAGAGCACACTCTTCCCCCACAACAAAAATGCAGCACCATGTGGATGATGTTGCTGTCTAAGGAATCGCAATTGAGACTTAGCAGACAATGTTTTAATTGGGAGTGGTCACATAGCTACCTCCTGCCTAAGGTGCACCAAAATTCCAGATTTCTAGAAGGAAAGCAGGTGTCAGCACGAACCACAATTCTTGTGTGATCATTCTATGCACAGTAAGCCACTCTCCTCAGTTAAGGAGTATTTTTTATAAATTTAGGAAACTGTTTACCAGTTGAGTCTGAGACACCCCCCAAAAGCCAAGCTTGCAAGCAATCCTCTGTAATGACAGTAGTCTCAGGTCTGCTATACTAACTTTTATGATCCAAGAATCCCATTATTGACTATATCTAAAGGAAATGAAATCAGCATGTCAAAGAGATATCTGCACTCTCATATTTATTACAGCATTATTCACAATGGACAAGATATGAAACCAACCTAAGTGACTAACGATGGATGAATAAAGAAAATGTGGTTATCTATACACAATGGAAAACTATTCAGCCACATAAAAATAAAATCTGTCACTTCATTGCATTACATGAATGAACCTGGAGGACAGCAGGTTAAGTGAAATAAGCCAGACACAGAATGACAAATACTGCATGATCTCACATATATGTAGAATCTAAAAAAAAATTAAAAGTCAATATCACAGAAGCAGTAGAACAGTGGTTATCAGAGGCTAGCAAGGAGAAGCAGGAGGCGAGGATGGGGAGAAGTTGATCAATGGGTATAAAATCACAGTTAGACAAGAAAAATACATTCTGGTGTTTTAGTGCATTGCAGGGTGACTATGGTTAACAGTAAAATATTGTATATTACAAAATAGCTAGAAGAGAGGCTTTTGAATGTTCTCACCACAAAGAAATGAAAAATACATGAGGTGACGGCCATACTAACTACCCTGATAGGATCATTATATAACATATATATGACATATATATATATATATATATATATATATATATATATAAAACATCAAGTTGTAACATCAAGTTGTACTTCATAAATATGCACAATTATAATGTATCAGCTAAATCAATAAAAAATTAAAGAAACAAACACCAGTAAAAAACACAGTACTTTAAAAAGAATTGACTAACTTGCTCTGCAACATATGTGGAAAAGCGAAGTATGCAGAATGAGCAAAAAATGAAAAAAATTCATTTCAAAAAATGAAAAAAAAATGAGAAATCAAATTGGAGAATTCATACTATCTCATTAAATCCTTACTAGAAAGTTACAATAATCAACACATTGTGGCATTGGCACAAGGATTGACATATACATTGATGGAAGAGAATAGTTAGTTCCCAAATACCCATACATATAAAGCCAATTGATTTTTGAAAAGTCACCAATATAATTCAGTGTTAAAAAGATAGTCCCTTCAATACACGTTCTAGGATGACTGGATATCTGAATCAGAAAAATGAAAAAATACCTCAATGCCTTCCTTACATCATATAAAAAATAACTGAAATGGATTGTACATCTAAACATAAAGGCTAAAACTATAAAACATCTTGAAGAGAACGTAGAACATCTTCATGACCTTAGGGTAGCCAAAGATCTTTAGACTTGCCATAAAACTATATATAAGTTTATCAAAAGATAACTTAAGAAAATGAAAATGTAACCCAAAAAATGAAATGAAATGTTTGCAATCCAAATATATCTGGCAAGGTGCTTGTATCCCAAATATATGATACTCCTATAACTCAAAAATAACATAATGCATTTTATTCGAAAATGGGCAAAGAACTATCCAAGTGGCCCATGTAAAAATGAAAAGATATTCAACATCATTACTAAGCAGAAAAACATGAATTCACCCTACAATGAAACAGCGCTGAACACTCACTGGACTGGCTAAAATTTAAAGAGACTGGCATATAGTATACTCCATTGAATAGCACAATAAACATCCTTCTCAAGTGCCCTTGGAACACATTAAATGCTATGGTTTATCCTCCAAGATAAACCATATACTGGGCTATAAAGCAAGTTCCAATAAATTTTGAAAGATTGAAATCATAGAAAGTATGTTCTCTGACCACAAGGGATTGAAATTAGAAATCTGTAACAGAAAAATAATCGAGAAATTCAGAAATACATGAACATAAACAATACACCTCTAAATCACCAATGAGCCAAAGGAAACTTGGGATTTATTACATATAAGAGCAGGTCATCTGGAATTTATTTCAAATTATACTTTGAGATAAATGGAAATGAAGACATAATATATTGAAACTTTAAAAAATAATAAAAAACAAAAACTTTTGGGATGCAGCAAAGCAATACTTAGAGGAACATTTATATCCATAAATGTCTACAATATTAAAAAAAAGAGAGTGACCTTAAATCAATAACCTAAACTTTCACTTTAATACACTGGACAAAAAGGCATAAACTAAGCCTAAACCAGGCAGAAAGAAGAAAATTATTTTAAAAGAAGGCATTAATGAAATAAAAAATAAATTTAAAAAGTCAATAAAATCAATTGTTGGTTATTTGACAAGGCTTTACTAAGGCTGAACAAAGAAAAAAACAAAAGGAATAGAAGTAAAATTACTAAAATAAAAAAATTAAGGAGGAAACATTCCTGCCAAACTTACAGAAAAAGGATCATAAAGCAATGTTATGAATAATTGTATACTAATAAGCTAGATCACTTAGATCAAATGGACAAATTCATATAGATACAAACTACTGAAATAGGCTCAAGGAGTTGTGTTTTTTTTTTGTTGTTGTTGTTGTTGTTTTGTTTTGTTTTGAGTTGGAGTTTCACTCTTATTGCCCAGGCTGGAGTGCAATGGCATGATCTCAGCTCACTGCAACCTCTGTCTCTCAGGTTCAAGCAATTCTCCTACCTCAGCCTCCCAAGTAGCTGGGATTACAGGCATGCACCACGATGCTGGCTAATTTTTTGTATTTTTAGTAGAGACGGGGTTTCACCATGTTGGCCAGGCTGGTTTTGAACTCCTGACCTCATGTGATATGCCCACCTCGGCCTCCCAAAGTGCTAGAATTACAGGCATGAGGCACCACGCCCAGCCAAGGAGATATTTTAAAAATCAAAATAGGACTTTAACAAACATATTAAATTAGTAATCAAAAGTTACTCACAAAGAAAGCTTAGGCATAGATGGATCACTCGTAAAGTCACAAAATATTTGAAGAACTGATACCTATTATCTAGAAATTATTTTTAAAAATAGTAGAGGATACGTCTCAACTCATTGTATGCAGCTAGTATTACCCTAATTCCAAGACCAGGCAGATATCACAAGGAAGGAAAACTATAGACCAATATCTTTTATGAATACATATGTGGAATTCCCCAGGAAAAAAAAAAAAAACACTAGTCAACAAAACCTGGCAACATATAAAAATGATTACGCACTATGAATCAATGGAATTTCTACCAGGAATGCAAAATTGGTTCAACATCCAGAAATTGATTAATATAATATACCATTTCAACAGAATAGGGTACAAAACCACAGAATAATCTCAAGAGATGCAGTAAAAGCATTTGATAAAATCCAACACTCCTTCATGATAAAAAAAAAACACACAACAAACTAGGAATAGCAGGAAACTTCCTCAATCTGAACCAGAACATTTCGGTAGAAGTGGATCTACAAAAAACAAAAACAAAAACAAAACAAAAATCATAAAGCTAACATTATACTTAGTGGTAAAAATCAAAATGCTTTCCCTTAAGATCAGAAACAAGAGAAGGCTATCTCCTCTCAACCAGTTCTAGTCAACATTGTACTCTATGTTGTATCCAGGACTACTAGGCAAGAAAATGTAATAAAAAGCAAACTGGAGGAAGGAAGTAAATCTATTCACAAATGACAGGATCTTACATACAGTGAAAACTAAGAAATCCACTAAAAAAAAATCAAACTAATAAATGAGCTCAGAAATATTGCAGGATACAAGAGCAATATGCAAAAATAAATTGTATTTCTATATATTTTCAATAAACAATCTAAAAATGAATTTACAAAAGCAACTCTTTTTACCGTAGTATCAAAAAGAATAAAATGCTTAGCAATAAATTTAATAAAATAGTGACAAAAACTTTACTTTGCAAACTAAAAAATATTATTGAATGCCATTAAAGAAGATCTAAATAATTGGGAAAACTTCCCATGTTCATGAATTGGAAGGCTTAATGTTAAAATGGCAATATTCCCTAAATGATTTTACAGATTTAATACAATTGCTATCAAAATAACAGCTGGCTTCTTTGCTGAGATTGACAAGCTGATGATAAAATTTGTATGGCAATTCAAGGGTCCTAGAAGAACTAAAACAATATTGAAAACAAAGAACAAATTTAAAGAACCCATATTTCCAGATTCCAAATATCACTATAAAGCTACAGTAATCCAGACTGTGTTACTGGCATAAGGATAAATACATAGAACAATGGGATAAAATTGACAGTTTAGGAGCAACACTCCCACCCCACAGTTATGATCAAATAATTTTTGGCAAGGGTATCAAAACAGTTCCTAGGGGAAGGAGTAGTCTTAACAAATGATGCTGGGGAAAACTAGATATCCACATGCAAAAGAATAAAGTTGTATCTTACTACATACTAAATACAAAATTTAACTCAAGATACATAATATAAGTTCTGTAACTCTTAGAAGAAAACACGGGGATAAATCTTGATGACCTTGGAATGGTTTCCTATGGAAATGATTTGTTTCTTATATGACAATCAAAAGCACAAGCAACAAAAAATGTATAAGTTGAACATCAAAAAAATTTAAGTTCAGTGCTTCAAAGAATACCAAGAAAGTGAAATGACAAAGAAGGAGAGACAATATCTGCCAATCATATATCTGATTAGGAATTCACATATAGAAAATATAAAGAACTCTTACAGCTCACTAAAAAAAAAAAAAAAAGACAACCCAACTAAAAATGGGCTAAAGTTCTAAACAGACATGTCTCCAAAGATGTATGAATGGCCAATAAGAACATCAAAAACAGTTCCTATCATTAGCCCTCAGGAAAATGCAAATCATAACCACAATGAGATCACACTTCCACCCCACTAGGATGGCTATAATAAAAAAGATGGATAATAGCAAGTGTTGGTGTAGATGTTGAAATATTGGAAGAGTCATATGCTAAAGTGAGAATGTACAATGGTACAGCAACTTTGCAAAATAGTCTGGCACTTCCTCAAAGGGTGAAATGTAGTTAACCTACCACCCAGCTATTCCACTCCTAGGTATAAAACCAAGAGAAAAGAAAATATATGTCTACACAAAAACTTGGACATGAATGTTCATAACAGTATTACTCACAATAGTCCCAAGGTGGAAGCAACCCAAATGTCCATCCACTGATGAATGGATAAACAAAATGTGGATCCATACAGTGGAATATTAGTCATAAAAACAAATGAACTACTGACAGACTCTACAATATGGATGGACCTTAAGAACATCAATGCTAAGTCAACAAAGCAGTGGCAAAAGACAAAAGATATAAACCGAACAGGCAATTTTATAGGAAAAGAAAGTACACTAGTGGTTGCCTGGCCTTAGGGAAGGTAATGTGGTGGGGGGTGAGATGAAGGTCACTTATGAAAGGTATGGGTTTCTGTTGGGGATGATAACATTTTTCTAAATTGATTGTATTGCACAACAATAAACAGGTAGTTGTATAACTTTTAAATATACCAAAACCCACAAAATTATACATTTGTAAATGAATAAGGTGTAAGCTATGTTAATCATATCTCAACAATGCTAGCAACTGCATTTATTCATTTTCATGTATTACCTTTTAATTAGTTAATTGTAATACACACATACACAAAGCACGATGCCAAAGAGCAAGGATGTGGAGCAAGTGGAAGGCTTATATATTTTTGGTGTAAAGCGGCTCAACCATTTTTCAAAATTGTTTTTTATATATCTTAACATACACTTGTGACACAGCCATTCTAATCCTTGCTATTACCCCCCAAAAAAGTAAAAAAATAAATAAATAAAAATAAATTTATAAAGACATATACACAAATGTTCATAACAGTTTTAGTCATAATAACCTTAAACTAAAAATAACCTAAATTTCTTTGGACAAATAAATTGATTTTTAAAAATATGGTTCTCTGGCCAGGCACAGTGACTCATGCTTGTAATCTTAGCAATTTGGGAGGCCAAGATCGGCTGATCATTTGAGGTCAGGAGTTCAAGACCAGCCTGGCTAACATGGTGAAACCCCGTCTCTACTAAAAATACAAAAATTAGCTGGGCATTGGTGGCACCTGTAATCCCAGCTACTCCGGAAGCTGAGGTGAGGGAATCGCTTAAACCCAGGAGGCAAAGGTTGCAGTGAGCCGATATCGCGCTATTGCACTCCAGCCTGGGCAAGCGAGAGAGATTCTGTCTCAAAAAAGAAAATAATAATAAAAAATAAAATATATGGTCTCTTAAGAAAATATAAACTATATGCAAAAATAAAGACAAATCTCACAGAGACTATGTCAAGTGAAGAAGCCTTACTCTAAAGAATATATACTGTAGGATCTCATATGAATAAAACGCTATCTGTAGTTATAGACGCCACACGAGTGGTTGCCTGGAGTAGGACGCTGAGGAGAGAGAATGACTAAAGAAATGTAAAGAGACATGAAGGAATGTTCTCGCTCGATGGAGAGGTTTTATATTTTGATTAAGTTGGTTACCTGACTGTATACAATTTGTCAAAAGTCATCAACCTTAAAATGTTTGAAAGTCTTTGTATGTAAATTATAGCCCAGTAAAGTTGAGTTTTAAAACCACACACAAATCACTTGATGAAGTAAATGACACATCTTTCAGGTGTATGTTCAGAGTTGACTCCTGAGTGATGGGATTTTTCTGGAACATTTTTACATTGTTGGCTTGCCAGGAGCCCCCAGTCAACAATGACTGTGCTTTCTCACCCTCCAGCCCAGCCACAGTGCAGTGATCACTCTCAGGCAGTATCATGTCATGAAGAGAACACTGAATTGAAATCAGAAACCTTGATTCCAATCCTGGCTGTAGCATTTATGGGTGATGCAATTTGTATATAAATCCTGGCCTGTAAAATATCTATTCTTCAGGCTTGTTTACATAAATTGCACTACATTATAAGACCTATATAATAATCTGCCATATTAGATGGGATTGTTATTGATGAGTATTTTATTAACAGAAGGCAACATAGAGAAGTACCAAACGGTAGTGAAATATTTGCCCATTTTAGTGGGACAGACGGTGCAGTCTAGCCCAGGAAGCACGACATCCTGCTGGTTGGAGCTTGAGTCATTCTGTTTCCACTGAAGCACAAAAGGAAGACTTAATTACCTTTGGTAACTTATTTAAAAACAAAATCACTAGTATTGCCCTCTCTGTCCTTCTCTCCAGATCTCTACACCTGCAATAGAATGGAAGACATGCTCTAGCATACGAAGCAGACGGTAGTTGAACAACTTCCATACTTTATTTTCTTGTTCTATCGTACGTCCTCGGCTTCCCTGCTTCAAAACAATATCATGCCCTTTCTCCTGAGTTTTTTCCTTTTGCCTCACACAGCAGCCACTCTTACATTTAATTAAAGTGGTCACATGGAGTCCGCCTTCAGATTCAATTTTGCTTTTCTCCCCTCTTGCTTTGGAATGCAGGGGATAAAGGCATTAGGAGAAGCAGAGATCCAGATGATCCTTCGATTATGCCCAAGTCTGAGGAATCATGACTGACCATGTCTGGGTCATCACTGAGGCCACTCAGGAACAAGCTGGCATTCTCTGACCTTCCCCAGGCTGCCCACTGAGACTCACCATCCTTTCCTTTCTGCTAGAGAGAGCGTAGACAATGTTACTATTCTCATAGCAAACTGGACTTTTTCCTTCTGTGGAACTAAAATATTAGCATTAGCTCAGACCTACCTTTAAAAATAATGCAAAATTATCCTAAATTTAACGCTCTATCTAAAACACCACACAACACACACACACACACACACACACAAACACACACACACACAGAGGACCCCACACCACAAACACACACATACACACACACACACACACACACACACACACAGAGGAGACCACACTCCACACATCCACACCACACACAGACACACACACTTGAATTAGTAATCACAACCATTAGACAAACCTAAACATATGGGCAGCTTCTTCCCTCACCAAACACGATTGTATGCCAAACTTCTAAAACAAAAATAAAACAAGACGCAGAAGGTGTTTGATGATTTTATGTGTGTTGTGAAATTTTGACTGAACTATTCATGGAGTCTGAATTCCTCATTAGAAAAAGGAGGGTGATGTCTACTTTGCATGGTTGTGATAGAGACTGAAATAAAATAATAGTGTATATGTAGCTAGCAGAGTGCAACACAGATGTGAGGCTGAGGCATCATGACTTAAAAATTGTAGTTATTAAGAAAAATATGGGATTCTAGAAGTCTACCTTTAATATAAGTCTTATTGGAACTAAGCTGTAACTACTATGTTATAAGCAGAAAGTTTTACATAACTCTTGCTCCATAGTGGCAAAATCTTTACACATTTAAGCATTCAGTAAAAATTTGTTAGTCATTACTTGGTAATATTATAGGTATGAACCCAGGGGCTTGGATTCTACAGTCTAGTTCTTGACTCCTAAGAGCCTGTCCCTAACAGGAACATGAAAGGCAGTGTTCTTGTGAATGTGATTGACTATCATTTCTTTCTATTAGTTTATTTCCTGAATGCAAAAGAAACACCCATATGTACTCCATTAAGAAAGTTTCATGGATATGATATGATTTTTCAATGAGGTTTCTGGGTTTTTTGTTTTTTTTTTTTTGAGATGGAGTCTTGCTTTGTCACCCAGACTGGAGTGCAATGGAGCGATCTCGGCTCGCTGCAACATCTGCCTCCCCAGTTCAAGTGATTCTCGTGCATCAACCGCTGCCTCCCCAGTTCAAGCAATTCTCCCACCTCAGCTGGGATTAGAGGCACCTGCCACCATGCCCGGATAGTTTTTCTATTTTTAGTAGAGACAGGGTTTTGCCATTTCAGCCAGGCTGGTCTTGAACTGCTGACCTCAGGTGATCCACCCACCTCGGCCTCCCAAAGTGTTGGGATTACAGGTGTGAGCCATGCACCCAGCTCCCATGAGTTTAAAAAAAAAAAAAAAGGTATCTGAATGAAAATTAAAAAAAAAAATTCATCCAAGAACCCAAGATAAGGGCTTGTGTGTGGATTTGAAACCTATCAACTATGGGTAAGGAAAGCGTGAGGGAGGGAGATATGTAAATTTCAGTAGATTTAAAGAGAGTCATGTAACTAAAGAGTGAGAAATGTATATATTTAAATGATAGCATGTCTTCCAATGATCTTTGCAATGTTTTAGTAGCAGCATCTCTAAGTAACCAGCTATAATATATTACACTGTGTTTTTTAAGTTAATTGATTTTATGCTCCTGGACTGCACTTCTAGTCTTTCATCTACTGAATCTTTGCTATGAGACTAAATGAGCTTTTCAGAGGAAAAATCCTTTGATCTAGCTACTCCAGGGAAAGGGAGTACAGCAGACATGTATAAGATACTGCTTGTCCTTATTACAAGGTGCTAGCACACGAAAATGTTGATAAATGGTGGGTGGCCCCTCCCGTCTTTCCTCTGCTATTTGAACTTCAGTGTTGGTTATTTCCATCACGATTTGATACGCCAACTTTCCCTGATGAGGACTAACAACCTCTAATGCTTGTAGTCTCTATAAAGATCATTTGGTTTCAAATAGAACATTTACATTCAAAATCTATTAATGGCCTTCTCTGGTTCAAATGTCAACTAAGTTATTCAACAATATGTGCTTGTTCTAAAACAATTAGCCAAATTCCATCTACACACACATTCACAGCTTTTCCTCTCTGAAACTCCTTCCACCAGACCCAAAACTGTTATGAGCATATTAGATCTATGCTATCAACAAAAACCAAAACTTCAGAAAGATCTAGGGCACTTGGATTCTCTTTCTCACCACCATGTCTAAATAGCAATAAAACCTCATTCAAATCACATAATCCTTCTAGCTCTTGAGTTCTCTCTTTAAAACTTAGATCATGCTACTGTCTCAGAGGAAGAGATTAAAAGCCTCTCCTCATTACATGTGGCTTCTGTTTGGCTCTACCTAGAGTTATATTCATGTAAAATCATATTTAGATACAGGTTGGGTCTCAGTTTCTGCTTCATCCCTCCCTGCAGCAATCTTAGCAGGGCTCACACTGCTCTGAGGTTGTAATGAGGCGGCCTCAGATGCCACTACTAGGACAGACCCAGGGCTCCCCACTCCACACTGGCAACAAGAGAGATGGCTATGCCTGTGCCTTAGCTGGACTCACCTCAGGGAGGCTCTAGCTGCCTGGGAGACTGGGCGACACAGCTGGACTTGCGGAGAGTTAATGCCCCTTGCTGTGGGCTTCAACCAGGAGTGATCAATCCCTGTCCCTCCTCCCCACAAAAGACTGTCCTGAAGTGCAGTATTTTCTTGTGACTCTCCTGAGCCATCCCATAGACCAGGCAGGCAGGTGTGTTACTGTGAACCTGTAACCAGCTCCAGAAAGGTTGCCCCTGTAGTTGCTCTCCCTCCTGCTCTGTCCTGCTTCATGTTTTTCCTCATTCTTCCTCCTAGAACAGCACCCTGTGTGAAGGAATTAGCAGACATGATTTTGGCTTAAGTGTCTGTCTTCTAGGAACCCTGAACCAGGACAGGTGGGAAATCCCAACAGTGTATCCCATCTCTGCCACCTGTGGATGTGTTTCCCTGGGCTTTCTACTTAACTCCTCTCTGCCTGTGCTTCAGTTTTCTCATCTATAACACATGGAGAAGAACAGCACATACTTCATTCAGGTTGTTATTAGAAATGAATGAGTTAATACATAAAAAAATGCTTGAAATAGTGCCTGATGCATAACGACTGCATGCCACGGGTTGGTGTCATCATCACCATCACAATGATCATGCCAGTGCTCCCTACTTCCCAACCACCTTCACTGTCATGTTTCCTGCATTTGACCCAGCTTTTCATAAATTCCATGAGCCCCTAGATTCCCGGCAATGTATTCCCCTTAGATTACATTAACATCAGTGCTGGTTTTTATGCAATGGAAGAATCCAAACTGGTACAACATTGCTACCAGTTTGAGGTTCAGAAGGCAAGGGAGAGTTTGGGTTGTTTCTGGTGAACGAATTCAGGAAAGATTTGATGTCTCCTCTGGACCAGAAAAGAACTTTAGCCTATTAGAAAATTTAAGTAATTTGCCTAAAATCTCATGGCTGGAAAATGGCAGAACAAGAAGTAAAGCCTATGTTTGCGTACAAAACCATCTCCTTTCAACCATGCCAGAAGTTGTTCCAGTTTTTATTTTTTAATAAAAATATATCTGGCTTTTTGAGCATTTATGTTTAAAATGCTCGAGATGGGTAATCCCATTTCATTCACAGAACCACCATACAAATTAAGAGTAGATTCTAATGCCACAGTATTTAAAAGACAATACTACCAGAAAAGTGAAAATTATTTGCCCCAAGTCTCCATAGCTGGTACACATGCAGCTCATCCTCTCACCTTAGCTACTACTATGGTTTGAATGTGTCCTTCAAATTCCATGTGGTGGAACCTTCATCCCCAAATTCATATGTTGATTGGAGGTGGAGCTTTTGGGAAGCAATTAGGATTAGATAAGGTCATTATGGTGGGGCCTGCTGGCGGGACAGGCACAGCTTTATAAGAAGAGAAGGGAGACTTGAGCTGTCATCCATGCTCTTGCCCTTTCCATGAGAGGGCAACAGAGGTAAATACATGAGCAGCTGCTTGAGGTTGCCTTTGGCAGTTATGTCTGTCGGAAACATTGCAAGGCCTGGGTAATGAGATAATAAAGTTGAAAATACTTGGGAAGTAAAAGTGGTATGTAAATATAAGATACCACTGTCTTCACATGTGATATGCCTGGGAGGAACTCTTCTTATTTTAATTCATTCATCTCTTTATATCTTGCCTTTATTTTTAAGAGATTTAAGATGGTTTACGCAAATATACAATACAGCGTATGTATAAATGCAAGCCTGCCTAAGCAAAACACGAGATGATAAAGCCATAAAGGAATAGATTGACAGATTTTATTACATGCAAATCTAAAACTGTTGTATGACAAATGATACTATAAAATAAAGTAAAAGACAAGAAAATAACTGGGAGGGATATCTGCACCCTTTATAACCTTTATAAAAAAGGGTTAACATCCATAATGTATACAGTGCTTTTTCAAATCAATTTTCAAAATGATAAACAACCCAATAGAAAAATGCATGAAGAATATGGACAAGAAATTCACAGAAGAAATACAAATATCCAATAAATATATGAAATATGAAAAAATATGCACAATAGCTTCCCTAGTAACTGGAATATGCAAACTGAAATAGGTGCAATTTCCTGCCTATCACACTGGCAGAAATGTAAACTATTGAAAGTATCTGTTATGGGCCAAAGGGTGGGAAAATAGACATTTCTATTTGTTGGTGAGATTGCTAATTGACATAGCCTTTATGGAGGGCAAGCTGGGTGGCAATATAAACATTTAAAATAAACATGCCCTATGACCAAGCCATTCCGTTGTAGGAATCCTGTCTACTACTAAAGGCAATTCTGGTGAAGGTTCCAACAGAAAACAGGAAAACTGGAGAGAAAGCTTCCATCTTCTTAGAGAATGCCAAAATAATCATGTACATAATATTGGTAGAAATATGAATGGTAAAAGCCATTCTGACGAGATTTCAGACAGAAATAAAGGACATGTTATTAGAAACTGGAGGAAAGGTAATCCTTGTTGTAAAATTGCAAAGAGCTTTGCTGAATATTGTTCATGTTCTAGTGTTTTGTGTGGAAGGTAGAGCTTGTGAGGGACGAAACTGGATATTTAGCTTAGGAACTTTCTAAGCATGTGTTTGAGGGAGCAGTTTGATTCCTCTTGACTGCTAATAATAACATGTGAGAAAGGGAAATGAATTGAAGATGGAATTGTTCAGGAAAAAAAAAGGAACCAGAACATAAAGATCTGGAAAATTCTCAGCTGGTCCGAATTATACAAAATGTAAAAGCATGTTTGGAAAAGAAAGAACACTAAGGGTGTGGCAGACTCATTGCTTGATAAGGAAGTCAGCGTGGATGCGAACCACAGGCTAATCAGCTGACCTAGCAGGAGAACTGCTGGTTTAAACTGAAGGAAACAGAAGGAAGGAAGGTTGTCTGATTTCTTGGATTTTACCTAGAACTACTCAGCTATGAATGTGTGCAATTCTTCAAGACAAGGGAAGAACAACGCAAAAAAGTGATTCAGAGATCACCAGGGCAGCCTCCTAAGTTTCACATGAGGTCAGGGGAGCATCACCTCAGTTTCAACAGGCCAGATGGCCCCCTTGAACAGCCTTGGGGTTGGAGCTGCCCAAGGCCATGGAGCTGCAACCCCTGCCCTGCAGAACTGTGGGTGCAGGACTGCCACCCCACTGGGTCTGGAAGGCAGAGCATCAAACAAAAGAAGATATATTCCTGTAGCAAAAGAGGACTATTCTAGAGCCTTAAGATCTCACGGAGTTTGCCTTGTAGTCTAGTCTTGCCTGGGAACCGTTGCCCCTTCTTTCTTTTCAATTTCTCCCCCTTGGAATGGGAATGCCTACCCCATTCTTGTCCCACTATTGTATTTTGGAAGTACATAACTTGTTTTCCCATGTTCACAGCTGCAAAGAAATTTTGTCTCACACCTGATTAAGATGATATGAGACTTTGGACTTTAGAGTTCATTCTGGAGCGAGTTAAGACTTTTGAGGCTGTTGGGATGGAATAAGTGTGTTGCATATGTAAGAAGGACATACATTTGGGAGGAATGACAGGGTCAGAATGCTATGGAGTAGATGTTTGTGTTCCTCCAAATTCCTATGTTGAAGACCTAATCCTCATTGTGATGGTATTAGGAGATGAGGCATTTGGGAGGTGATTAGCTTACAAGGGTGGAGTCCTCATGAATGGAATTAAAGTCCTCGTAAGAATAGACAAAAAAGAGATGATCCTTCTCTCTCTCCCCCTGCCATGTGAGGAAGCAGCAAGAAGGCAACAACTTACAAGTCAAGAAGAGAGCCCCCACCGGACACTGAATCTGCCAGTGCCTTGAGTGGAACTTCCAACCTGCAAAACTGTGAGAAGTAAATGTCTGTTGTTTAAGCCACTCCATCTATGGTATTTTGTTATAGCAGCCTTAGTCAACCGTGGCCAGTGGCAAACAAAATGGCCAAAAGTCCCACCCTGGGTAAAAGACACAGAAATCCTGGGAACCTGAGGCAGTGGGGAGAAGGAGCCAAAAGGCCTTGGTAGGTGGTTGGTTTGCTAATTTGGGGACAAATCAGGCAGCTGCTAACAAAGAATTATCTGGGACTATGGTGGAAGGGGCTACTGCCCTGGAGAGACTCCTGGGGGAATTATTTCAGAGTCCCCCTGGCTAATAAGGCACCAGCTACAGGCACAATGCCAGCAGGGTTCCGTGGATTCTGTATAGGGTGGGGGTGGAGGATGCCAGTAAAACAGATAGCTGAATGCTCATTGCACTTGCCTGGGATGGGCTTAGAGTTGAGGAAAGACCACAGACTTGGAGTGCTCTTTATCCACCTGGAGCCTCCTTAATGGATGCCCATGGGGCAAACCCTGGATCTGCAGCTGTCGATGGATTCAACCCAGTCACCCACCTTGGCTTTATGGGTTTTCAATTTAAACTTCGTGCAAAGTTTCCCCACTGTGACTAGTCAAACACGATCTGTCTGCTTTCTCCCTTCCTCCACTCACAATATTTATACTCATTTCTTTTATTGAAATCTATGTGCTCCCATTCTATTAAAAAGGTTTGACTGGCAGCTCCTATTCTACTGAAACCTGCAACCTATCTATTCTCCAGACAATGAGATACAAGCATTCTATCTTCCATTGTGCTGGCACGGCCTTCTGTGCTTCTGCCTCCAATCTTAAAAGGCATGTCAGAAATGCCTCCATCTAACTAGGTCTGGAACATGGGCAGTCTGAACTACCAGTTCTGCATTTAACCAATTCTGACTAAACAAAGAAGAAGACCAGGATCTTTCCTCTTCCCAGTGCATGCCCTACTGGTACACCCTGCTCTTCAAAGTATTATAACCACGGCAAAAGGGAGGAGGAAGCTGCAGTGCTGTGAGCCGTGCGTCTGTGCCCCCCAGGTGCACTCATAACTGGCATTCCAATACATGCCCCAGCGATTCCCATGCAGTCCTTTCCATCCACCGTGGGGGTGGGCTTCAAGACAACCTGATTTTAAGCATGAGGAAACGGAGGCTCAGAGAAATGAGGTGACATGTTAAGGCCCTTGAGAGCTTGTTTGGAAGTTCTGGCAGGGAGGTGGAGCCACCTCTACTCTCTTGGCCAAAGAGTTCTTATCTCCATAAAAAGCTCACCTTTTCTACAGATAAGGAAGAGGACACTGGGTTAGTGCACCTGGCCACCCCTAAATGGAATGAGTGACCTGTGTCACCTTCACATCAGGCTAACAGACATGTGCATGACTGTGCAGCTAAAATGAGAACCAGCGACAGTGCCCAAATCCTTCGACTCCTAAGCATACTCTCTTTCCACGACCCCATTTCACATCTGAGCTGCCAACGGCTCTGTCTCCCTTTCCTAAAGAAAGCAGGTCTACAAGTGGTGCTCAGGGGAAAACGAGGCGAGACGCCTAGAAGCCACTCTCTAAACCAGCCTGAGGCTCATGACTTAATGGGTTCAGGGCACATTTGAACAGAAGGTTCCGTGGTGTTCTACTGCCAACACCGGAAAATTCAGCTGTGTTTTAGGCCATGCCCCGGAGACGAAGGCTTTCCCATCTGGTGACCCTCTTTTGATGTAGCTCTTCAGCCAGAACAAGCCAGTTTGGCCAGATTGTGAATAAAATCATTTTTTGAAATATTTTATAGTATAGTTGTGCAAACCACAGACAAGTCAAAACCCGAGGACACAAGCTTGTACCAGAATTTCAGCTTAACACTGAGTGCCATATTAATAATTTTTTTGTGGACTTTTTAATTCATTTTTTGGTTTCTCTTACTTCTAATTACATCATCCACATTTTGAAGCACCTCTGTCCAAAGCAAAGTTTTAGAACTTTCTTAAAAACAAATAGAACAAGCAAAAGCAAAAATAAACATTCCCATGGTAATTCAGAGACAGCATGATGCTGTGGAAAGACTGTTACAAAAATAGTTACACTGTCTGGAAGCCTTACTTTTGCTACTAATTAGCTGTGTGACTTTGAGAAATTCACTGAATTTCTCTGAACTTATGTTCTCTTCTCTTTAAAAAAAAAAAAAAGGCTGGGTGATTTTTTAGATTTAACATTGATTCATCCATGGGCTCCCGTGGTAACTAAAGAAAGACTGCCTGTTTCAGCCAGGTTTTAGCTTTGAGTTTGGTGCCAGGCTGAGTTCTTTGCTAATTAGAAAGTCACGAAATAAATGCTAGTCCTCCTCCTCCCTCGTTTCCCATTCACAAAAGTTTCCATGTTTTCCTAAGGTACATCTCTCCTGCTCCCGCCACCCAGGCAAATGCCTTCATCAACTGATTCTACTCAAAACTGTCCTAGTTGCAGGTGGATCACCTGAGGTCAGGAGTTCGAGACCAGCCTGACCAACATGGTGAAACCCCGTCTCTACTAAAAATACAAAAATTAGCTGGGCAAGGTGGTGCACTCCTGTAATCCCAGCTACTTGGGAGGCTGAGGCAGGAGAATTGCTTGATCTGGGAGGCGGAGTTTGCAGTGAGCCAAGCTCACACCATTGCACTACGGCCTGGGCGAGAGAGAGAGACTCCGTCTCAACAAACAAACAAACAAACAAACAAACAAAGAACAAAAAACAAAAACAAAAAACTGTCCTAGTTGATTTATTGGTGATCAACTAAAAAACTTCTTGTTTTTTGAGATGGAGTCTCACTCTGTCGCCCAGGCTGGAGTGCAGTGGTGCGATCTCAGCTCACTGAAACCTCTGCCTCCCGGATTCAAACAATTCTCCTGCCTCAGCCTCCCGAGTAGCTGGGATTACAGGCGTGCACCACCACACCAGGCTAATTTTTGTATTTTTAGTAGAGATGGTGTTTCACCATGTTGGTCGGGCTGGTCTCGAACTCCTGACCTTATGATCCACCCTCCTTGGCCTCCCGAAGTGCTGGGATTACAGGCACGAGCCACCAAGCGTGGCCTAAAAAACTATTTTACAGCTGACCCTGCAGCGCCATCAGTCTGCAATGTGCAGTTTCTACATTTCTTTTTTTCATTTGAGCTTCTTTAGCGGTTCCTCACCCTGCCTCAAGGTCTTTTTTTTTCTTTTAAATTTATGCATTGGAATTTAAGGCTCTTTCCAATATTAATCATATCAAAACTTACCTTCATATTTAAAATGGCAACTCTTTTGAAAGCATGATTTTACTAGAAAGTCATATATTTGTGGGGAGAGAGATTCTAGATACATGATTCTTACCTATCATCAGCCTGCTCCCACAGCCGTATCTAGCAGTGACTCACACAGAAACCAAGGCGGGGGAGGTGGTCAATGCTTCCTTTAAAATCACAAAGAGATGAGTAATATTTCCAGCAGTTAAATCAGGGGCAGGACACAAATAGGAAACTTATGGAATTAAACACAGAAGATGCTTCCAAACAGAACTATTGGGTGTTTACTGAAATGGACTATTTTGACTGAATTGAACTGAACACTCAGTTTGACTGTCACACACACGAAGGATGTCTGTCACTATCTTACAGACGAATACTCAATCACTACAATAATGTGCTTATGAATTTTTGACAAAGTCATAAGCATCATTCTCTTTTCCACGTGGTGTCCCTGCTTACTTGTGTTGAACGGAAATAGTGGGCCACACAAAAGGCTCATTTTAGATCAGTGGTCCCTTGACACTGTGGCCCTAGGTCTAGAGTTGTCCGCTTTGTCTTTTGTGGCCAACAATCTTCAAAAGACGGCTAAAGTTATATGCGTCCAAACTCTCAAGAAATACATAGAGAGAACCCTAGGTGAGAAAATCACTATGGCAAAGCACAACACTGTGGTAATTGACCTGGACTTCCCTAGTTTTGAGAGAGTGCAAAAAGCAAAGACACTACTTAGGGTGGCACATCCTATTTAAAATATGTCAGCAGTCCAAGAACTGCCCAAGTATTTGGCAACATCGAGCGACCTCCTAGAAGACTATAGGAAAAATCATCCATTTAAGCCATCGTCCAATATATTTAATGCATGTTCACTCTGAACTTGAGGCAAACGCACAATAAGACAGTCTAATAACCAACTGATGGATAGACAGAAGCAGAAGATGATTAACAACCGAGATGAGGACAGAGTTTAGAAAATGTGTCCCTCAGTCCTATGTCCTTTCTGCCAGACCAACTCATTTCCAGCTGAGTGTTTCCAACTCCCAGCTCATTAAGCTGAATGTTCCAGCCTGGGTTCTAATTAGAGATGCCGCATGGCTTGTCCTCTCCTGGAGGATGGAGTCATGCTGTCCCCAGCCAAGATCTCTGCCTGAGAAGGGCTGTGTTAGAAATGCCCCAGCAGCTGTCCATGTGTTCCTGCTGTCACAAAGTACAAATGTGTCTGGTGGGGAAGGCTCTGCAGCTACACAGTAAATGCCACAGTAAATGCCAGCTCCACTAGGACGGCAGGTGAGCAATCTATTAGGAAATCGAAGGCCCCTCCCTCATTATAGGAAAACAAATGAGCTGTGTCTCATGGGGAGCAGGGAGACAGAGGAGAAATTCTTTTATAAAGAGAGGCAATGGACTTCGAAATCAGATGGATGTAGTTTTGAATCCTGGCCCTGCCACACATAAATTGGATGATCGCAAGCAATCACTTTAAACTTTTTGAGGTTTCTCATCTGTAAGATGGACAAAAATAGTTCCTATCTCATGAGAATCTGGGGATTGAAAGAGATCAACTATGAAGAAGAGTTATCCTAGCAAGTGGTGTGTAGTGAGGGTTTGGTGACATTGGTTTTGCTCCCTTGTCATGCTGGCTTCTTCAGGAGTTCCCAGGCCACACTGCAGGGCAGAGTGAGGACGAGGCCTGCATTTCCCTCTGTCCCTCCCCGCTCCAGCTTCCCGGGATGGACAGATGCTGTTAGCTCTTACCTGCACCTGCTCAAGTTCTCACCCTCTGGTGGCACCATGTAACTCAGGCTATTTCCAAGCCTCTCGAAGTCCTTTTGTCTCCAACTCGTCACTTCCTTTCTACACCCAGAAGTGCTTTAGGAGAGTGTCAAAGCTTGGAGACACTTAGGCCCACCACAAGTTCTCCTTTTATTACTTCCTTCTTGCAAGGTGAGAAAGGACAACCTCTCAGAATGAAAGATTCTCCTCCATGCCCTCTCTCGGCAGAGGCCCTAATTCATTTTTCATGGCCCCTTGCAGTGACAAAAGCCGCTGCTTTCCCTCTTGTAAGCGTGCTTCATGCAGTAAGTCAAAACTGATGTGCATTTCCCCCCTGGGTGCCAGAGCGCGCTTTGATTTAATTTGCCCTGTTGTTTGGCACAGAGCCTTTGCCAGCGAGTTGCTTTGCAGACCTGGGGAGGCAGGGCCCTGACAGCGATGGGCGCGGTGACAGATGGGGTTCAGTGGGTAGTGTTTAAATAATTTGCTGCAATGATAAAGGAAATATTGGAGAGTGACAGATGCTCCTGCAGAAATGCAGCCAGACAAACACACACATCCTGTCTGTGGGAGCTAGGGGTCCCGACGATAACACGGGTCCGTGGGCGGCAGGCCCACTCTCCTGCGGCTGGAATCGCTGGGGCCATATGTGAGAGTGGGGCTGATTGGCCCACCTCTGCCTCTCCTGAAGTCACTGGGAACCATCAGTAGGGGCTTTCTACAGATGCACTCATGTGCCGTTTATGCCACTTTCACACCTTCCATCTGAGAACAGGCCCTGCCAGTCCACACAAGCCCAGGGGGGAAAAAAAAATCAACCAACACAGCGAGAGCCAGCTCGCATCCAGCAAGCACCTCTCTTTAGGAATGTCATGGTGAAAAAAGGACCTGGAGAGCCAGGAATGAGAGGAAGAGCACAGAGAATGAGAAAAAGCCGGCAAAGTGATGGAACTCAAAGGTGGAAGGTGGCTGATTGGCTCTGTGAGAGAGGAAAGTGTATCCGTTGCAGAGGCCGAACAGTGCAAGTGATTAGGTTGGCCCTGGGCCTGGGCCATGATGGCATTCTAAATCCTGGTCAACATTCCTGGCATGCTGCCCCAGTGATGGACACTGGAGGGGTGAGGGAAGCACTGGGTGATGGGCGTTGCTCATTTCAGATGCTGTGGTCATGACTGTGGTCTGGTCAGTAGTGCTGTCTTCCTCAATGAAGGGCTGCATGTGGGAGGATCACACTGGGATTTGGAAAATAATATGAAAAGGATGTTGGAAAGCAAGATAACCATGGTGTTAGAACCATTGTGTGTGGTATGTGCAAGAGAGAAGTGAATGAGGAGATGCTTCCTGGGAGCCCACCCTCTGCATAGCCTAGACAGAATATTCCACATTTGCCTTCTAGGAAGGAGTATGCACAGATGTGGTGCAGGCATAGAGAAGAGAAGGTGGGAGGAGCTCAGTGGAGGAGGACGTTCACTGGGTATGTCTATTTTTTTTATTATTATTCTTTGGTTCTGATGTTTTGCAGCAGATTTGGGAGTGAGATGCATTTGTGAGAGGAGCGAGGTGAAGATGTGCAACCGAGACCAGCTTCCTGGGTGTAGAGGTGAGCTTGGACGGAAAGCAACAAGACGGCAGTGGAGCAGGGAAGGGGGAGGCCGCCTGGAATGGAAGTGGGCACCCAAGTGGAAGGCAGAGCTGCATGGAAAGCAGAGCAAATAGGACTGAACCACATTCCAGCCAAGAGTCAGCAGCAGAAAGGTGAAGGTGACTCAGGTGGTTCAGCAGATGAGGGCAGCCACATTAGGACTGAGTCTATTTGCTGGCTTACCTGTTGCGAATTTAACAGCTGTGGATCTCACCACCCACTCCACACCCCCTTCTCTGACTGGGCAGTGAGCTTCATTCTGAAAGGTGAATTGAGATTTGCCTCTTGGCATTTTCTGGATTTTGTTTTACAGCTAATCAAACAGGCATTAACCACCTGGGAGCCCAGAAGCAGAGTTCCCTCGAGCAGCCGAGTGACACCTTGACCTTTCTGAGGGTACAGATGGAACACCGTCAGAGCCACTTCTGCAGGAATCACTTAAAGGGCTTAATCAGAGCCGTTTTTAGCAGTCTGCAACTCAAGAACGTCGTGTTGTCAGGAGAGAAAGAAGACTGGATTACAGTGAAAGAAGACTAAAAGAAAGAGCTAAAAGAGAGCTAAAAGAAGAGCCAAAAGAGAGCTAAAGAGCTAAAAGAAAGGAGTAGAATGAGATCAGACTCAAACCAAAGAGATAAAAAAAAAATGTTCAGGCTCAAATTTATCTTGGCAAACACACTTCTTGTGTCTCCACTGACAGCATCCACCACTTCCACATCTTTTTCTGCTTATCCAACAGGCATCAGAAACCTCAACTCCGCATGTGGTTCTAGAAGCAAGGCTGCAGGCTGTGGGCTAGGGCTGTGCTTCCCATATGGGGAAGATGTTGCCTCCCAGGGGAAATCTGGAAATGTCTGGGGACATTTTTGTTTATCACAATTGGGATGTGCTTGTTACTGCTATCTAGTGGGTAGAGATAAGGGGTGTTGCCCGATATCCCATCATACACAGAACAGCCCCCACAAGAAGAAATTCGCCAGCCTAAATATCAATGGTGCCAAGAATGAGAACCCCAGGCTGGAGAATCCCAGCAGGGGCAACAGGATTCTGACCTCACTGGAAACCATCCAAACCCATCCAGAAGAGGAGACACCGATTTCCTTTAACCCAGCAGCCATCACCATCACCACAGATTGGTGGTGCTGTCTTCCAGTGATACAGAAACCGAGTCTTTTATAGAAGTGGGAGAGAGAGAGGGGATCACATTGGAGAAGACAAAATATACAAAGAGGTCAAAGAAAATTAAAGGAATGAGGGTAGAGTGGCCAAAGGAAGGACAGCAGTAGATGGGACTTGAGAACAATGCCACGGTGGAGCACAGAGAGACACTTAGGAGGACTGAGCAGCTGAGGAGAGGGTGAAAACAAAGTGAATTCGCAGTGGATGTGTCACAGAGACGTGGGGAAAAGGAGACTGGCCTTCTATGAAACATGGGAAAAGGTGAGGGGGAAACAAAGCAACAGTTCTAGATAAAGACAAAAGGAAGAGAGGAATCACAGAAATAATAGGAGAAGCAACCAGGAGACAAGTGGGCGAGAAGGAGATTGAAGAATGCTGGGGATGAAGACGGGTTGCGGGGAGACACTCCCCAGGGAGGGGCAGGCAGGAGATAAGGTCTGTCTCTAGCCGGGTGCTCAGTAGAACACACAGGCCCTGTCAGTGCGTCTAAGGGCTAAGTGCCTGGCTGCCGGTTTTACTTGGCAGCTCAAATCTAGAAGAGTTGGTGGACAGGAAGAGTCTGGATAGCAAACAACACCAGGTGAGAGGAGGCTTTGGCAGAGTCCAGAGAGCTGCCTTCCAGCCCCTGCTTGGCTTGAGTTCCCAGCTAAACCTGCAGAGACTGCCTCATTTCTCCAGATTCCATATCCAGGGAAAACTCAGGAGAGTGCAGCACGATGGCAAGCTGAGCTCCTATGTCCTCTGCACGAGGTCCTCAGTATATGCAGATGGAAAGGACAGCCTTTGTTCCTGATGCCTCCTCATAGAGGGGCCGAGCTGAGGGCAGGCCTGAGGAGGTCTTTATCATCTGCATACTGCAAATTGAGCATTTTGGCAAGTCTTAGCCTGAAAAACAGTCTCTGACAGGAGGGGGAAAAAGTCACTATGGGTATAAGTAACTCTGGACTGGAAGTCAGGGTAATTGGTAGTGATCATGTTGACTCTGAAACCAGCTGGCCACGTGAGCCTGAGCAAGTCATTTTACTTTCTACAGATCTCAGTTTCTTTATTTACAAGGGGAAAAATAAACAATAGGACTAGATAATTTTCAGATTGTTTTTTCCTAGAGCTAGCATTCAATCAATAAGTGGTCCTTGTATGTAACTAGACAGGCTGCTAAATTTATTTGCTTTTTAAATCATTCTGCTCTGTTTTTTGAAATCTGCCCCATTTTCATAATGGGTATAGTGTGATGAAAACAAACATTATGTTAGAGTTAGCCAGACCTTGGATGAAATCCTGGCTTAGCCGCTTACCTTGGGCACATTATTTAATAAGCCTGACTCTCAATTTTCTCATAGAAGAAATGGGGCAATGCTATCTCTCCTGTGGGATCATAGTGAGGATTAGAAGTCATGCATAGAAAAAGCACCTAGGAGATTAACAGGCCCTCAATAAATGGGGGGTCATTATCATCATCAGATAGTAAGATAGAAGATTACCAGATCCTAAGCTCCAGGACATGGGATGTGTTCCAGAAAGGACATTTTGCTCACAGTTACCATTCTAGAAACATTGTTGTTGGACAGAGAATCCCTTAATAGCAGCAGAGGTAAAACAGAGCCTACTATGGCTTTAGAATCAACATTTTCTTCTAAGTATCCTGCAAGAGGGTACTGTAATTAGTATTCTGCAAAGAGGACATCTTTGTCACACAAGTCTGGGGAAACTGGGTTCATTAGATTAAGGGCAGGATTTTTAGAATCTTTAAGTTCTTATATCCTATGGATCTCCAAATGGGAAATGGAGCACACACAGTTGCTTAAACTTATTTAACCAAGGTACATTTTTCCTCCCTACGTAAATACCCATTAACCTTTCAGAGACAGTCAATGTCACTCTGAACAATGGTTTCAGAAATCATGGTGCACATGGATGGCTGCTCTGATTACCCAGCCATATATCAGGACAAAAAGACCCAGGTATTCATGTATCCGAGCCTGTGTTTCCCATCTATAATTACCAAGAAGTATCTCAACGCTGCAAGCTGTCTTTCTCTCTCTTTTATTAACCAACTTCTTATTCATCTACCCATCTACATCTCTGGTCTCAGGTGCCTCTGTCCAACACTGTCTTCCAGGCTTCCCCATGGAAAACTGTTGTTCCAGGCTTTCTTTTCCTGCTGCCAGATGCCCCACAGAATTGCTCCTCTCCCATTTCCACCCTTTTTTGGGGACTCTCTGCTCTCAAGAAAATGGGTGGCTGAACAGTATGGGATATTCCTGCAACCAGCCCTGGCTTCAGCTCACTGTTTAGCCAGTGGGCTATATCAGGCCCATCAAATTAAGAATTTGTTACATGATGCCTGTCAGAAACAAATGAGAAGTTAGGATGGTAGAGCTGATAAGGGAGCTGATAGGGAGCTGAGCTGAAAGGTTGATTGTAGGTAGATAAGCAATTTTTCATAAGATGGGAAACAAATGCTAAGATAAAGATGAGGAAAAGAAGGCCTGCCAAGTAGAACTGATGCTGAGCGGCCAGCCCTGGCTAAGAGGGGAGGGAAAAGGAGAGGTAGGAGGGAGGCTGAGGGGCTTGTGGCAGGGAGTGCTCCAAGGACAAACCTGCTTTCAAGACATTCCAAACAGAAGGCCATGGCCTTGCCTCCCAGTCATCACTCTCTGCCTCGGCGGAAAGGCAGGGTGAGGCAAGCCTCAGGTTTGGAGCACCTGTGCTTTACTGCTGCTGTGCTTTGTCACTGTTAGCCTGAAGATTTTCTTCTCATGGGTGGAAGCCTGCGCCTCTTCCTGGCCCTACATTTGCCCTTTGGCCCTCCCCTCTTTGACAAGCAAGAAAATTCCAAGTCCCAAACATAAGTAGTAGGCTTGAAATTCCAAACGGCACATTCATACATACCACTGAGTCCAGCAAAATACACACTGAGGATCATTTTGAGCTTCGGAATAACCCTGTGGGGTAGGCATAGGCACTTCAGGCTATTGGTCCCACCATTTCGCATCCAAGGATATTGAGACACAGAAAGATATAAACTATGATCTTTGTACAAAGTGAAACAGCTGGTGAGCAGTGGAGTGGCTTCCACATGCCTTGCCCTTTCCTCATAGGTAGGCTCATCATCACATAAGGAAGTTTCAAGCTGTAGATGGAGAGCAGATGTGCGATGTGGTTTAAACAGGTACTGCAGATTAGGTTATTCAGGCTACCCTCTCTTTGAAAACTACTAAAGGAACTGGGTGAGACAGTTTACATCTTTCTTAAAAGCATCAAAAGCTTCCTTCCTGGTACAGAATTACCAGACCCTAAATTAAAGATAAAACATGAACCAAGAGACAGCTGGTTCCTGACCTGAGGGCATTTGCTGAGTCAGGTAAATTGAAGCCTTTGTTTGACAATCTGAAAGGACAGGGGAACAGGAATCAAAGCCCAACACCCTTTTGAAGTGATGGAGTCCAACAGGAAAAGTTCTGTACAATAAGTGGAGACTGCAAAAAGCTGCATCCCCAAGGTGTGAGTGAACCAAAAGACAAACATTCTCTCCAAGAAACTGTGTTACGGTTTGAATTACCTGGGCTAGCTCAGAAATTAGACACCCTTAATGGAGTTTACATAGACCTCGGTCATCTTGCAGAAGTAAATATAAATCATTCTTTAGGGAAGGTGCTTTCATTTTAGGGCTCAAAATTTTTCAGCTTTTTGTAAAAAAATACAATGAGCCTCACAGAGCCAAAAGTAACCAGGCACACAAGAAAACATGATACTAAGAGTGAGAACAGCATAAAATAGAAAACAGAAACAGACACAAATATATCAGATAATGGAATCATGAAACATTGACTGTAAAACAAATATCTTTATCTAAAGAAATGCATGACAAACTTGACTAATAATATTGGAAAATAAACCTATTAAAGGTAACTAGCATATTTGAGGAAAAAAAGTAAAAATAGGACTTCTAGAAAAGAAAAATTAAAAATACAGGTGTAAAGGTCTAAAAGAATATGAGACAAGCTAAAGAGAGAATCAATTAACTGTAAGTTAAGTAATGAAAAAATAAAGTGAATAGTGTGAAGAGACAAAGAGATGAAGAATGCCAAAGAATGCATAAGGGCATTGACAGAGGGAGGGGTCTTGTCTACACTTAGCGAGGAGTCCCAAAAGGAGAGAAGAAAAGGAAAAGGGGACAAGAGGCAATATTTGAAGAGACAATGGCTGAGAATTTTCCAGAAGTAATAAAAAAATTAATCCATAGATTCCAGAATACTAACAAATCTGAAGAAAAGTTAAAGAAAGAAATCTATAGCTAACACAGCATTGTGAACTTGCAAAAAGCCAAATCCAAAGAAAAAATCTTAAAAGCAACAGGGGTTGTTGGAGGTTGGGCAGAAAGGCAGAAAACGTTCATGGAAATAAAAATAAGATTGACAGCTGACTTCTCAACAGCAGAACTGAGAGCCAAATGTTCCTTAGGAAACTGAAAGAAAATGACTTCCAACTTAACATTCTGTATCAGAATAAGTACCGTTCAGGAATCAGGACAAAGTAAGACATTTTCACTAAACAAAAACGGAGAAAATACGCCACTAGCAGCAGAGCTTTCCCAGAGGAAATTCTAAAGAGGATTAGGGCAGAAGGAAAATAATCCCAGATGTAAGGTCTAAGATGCAGGAAGAAATAAAGAGAAAGAAGGTGATAAATTGGTGATAAGTGAAAATCATTTAAAACAATATCTTAAAATAGATTGTTAATTAAGCTATATACCAGCAATGGCAATGAAGTTGGGCCAAGAAAGAGAAAATTAAAATTCTTTGGACATCCTTGGATTATCGGGGGGAAGGTAAAAACATTGATTAAAATGGTCCTTTAATGAGTTGAAGAGAAAACCAAGAGAAAGTGCCTGGCTGGAGGCCATGACCTTCACCACATCAGGGTGAGAGATCACATTCAGGACAAAATCCTGGATCCTGATTTCTCAGCCTTTCTCACCTTAATAGTTGTACATGGTTTTAAGAATCATTTCCAATGTTTAAAGGAAAGGAGGATTCTAAGGAGAAGGAGGGACTGAAGCAATGACACCTAGGATTTGAAATCCAACAACCTGACTCAAGAGACAAGTTCTCCAGGAATTTCCTCCTGCCGCCAGTCCTTCTGGGCATCACACAAGGAAACACCCCACGTAGCCAGGATTAAAATGTTGTCCATTTCCTGCAGGTGGGTGGCCTCCTCAGCAGATCAGCTGGGGATAGGCGGTCCCTGCCTTCTCCAGGGAGTTCCTTCTCCAGCTGACAGGAGGGCTGCTTAATCCAAGAAGGAAGTGATCACCACATTCATGAGGGCTGGAACACACCTTACCCTCACACACACATACACACACACCCTCTCATCACACACACACGATTTATTTTCTAGCCTTCAGCCTTATCCTGTCTCTGGTGTTTTACTGCAATGGCATATTCTTCATGAAGCTCATTTAGAATATGATTGCTTTGCTGATGCCAGTTCAGAGGGGGCTCTGGAGAGAGCTTGGAGAGAAAAGACAAGGCCAAAATCACTTTCAGAGGTACAGGTGCAGTCATGGAACTGAACTGTCACAGAGACAGGAAGTGTGTGGAGCATGTTCCAGCCAGTGCTCCAAAGCAGCAGCTGAACGAGCATCCATGGCAGGGAATGCTGCAGAGTTGGTATGGAAAACACCAGTGTCCGACACCTTCCTTTCTGATCCCCAAAATAGATGACATTTCCCCTGGGAAAGAAGTCCCTGACCACCACCCTTTCCTATGCAGTGCCCATCCAGCTGAGGAGAGATGCATCTGAATGGTGATTGGCAGTGCAGCTGAGCAAAAGCCTGCATAGCAACGGCTGAGTCTCCATGCTGAGTGGCTGATACACGTTCCCCTCCTGGCATCAATGGGCACACTGAATTTACTGCCTTCAGCTGAAATTGCTTTATTTAGACCTGATGCGAGTGGACCAGTGACAGCCACCAGCTTGATATGATGTCCATTTCTGAGGGAGGGGCACTTCCAGACCTTGGCTTCCGATGTCTTCTTTCAGAAAGAACAAACAACACTTCTGATTTGCATGGCAGTACTGAAGAGAACTAGGTGCTAGGCGAGACCAGGGACCACACTGGCCCTACCCTCCCTCTCTAAAAGCAGGAGGCAGCTTGCTCAGGCAGCCTCCTGGTGCTCAGATGAAAGGCCATTTTAAATAACAGTCATGTATTAAAGCAAGGGGAGAAGAAAGAGGAAAAAAAAACCTCAAGGGCTATAGCACTGCCACAGTTTTAAATTATAGTGTAGGAGGATAAAAATAAAAGAGAGAGAGGAAGACAGAGCAAGGGAAAAAAATTGCCATTGTTTTATGAAGCAGATGGGAAAGTTCAGGGGATCAGAAAAAGACTATTATTATCTCAACTCTACAGTGACAAGCCAGGAGAAGGATGAGCAGTTTTTTCCCCTGTCTCTCCCTCCCTGAGAATGGGACACTGGCGGAATGCATTCTGAATGCAGTTTAAGGGTAGGAGTTCTGAGTCACAAGGGGTAGAATTAAAGATTCATCAGACAAGAACATTTTGGGAGCACTTTCTCCTAATTTCTCCATTTTCTCCCATGTTTGGATGCTGTGGGCTGTGACCATTTAATGGCATTTCAGGTGCTCTCTCTAGGGCCTGTGGAGAGAAGTTGGGGCTCTTGGAAAATCCAAGGATTTAAGAGCTGGAAATAACCTTTCTCAGGGGTTAACTAGTTCAGATTTAAGATTAGAGATACACAGGGGGTAAAATGAGGTAGCAAGTGTCTACTAAATGTTCAGGTCCAACAAGCGAAAGAAATCAGAGAGTAGAAAAGAGACAGGGATAGAGAAAGAGAGAGAGAAAAGAAGGGAAATCCAAAAGGAAAGGAAAGCAGGAAGGTATGAGAATGTGCAGAGGGTGGTCTCCTAGATCCAACTTTAAAGGGTTCTTATCCCCGAATCCAGGATCCCTCCATGGCCCACCTCCTGCTTGAAGACCCTGGCCATACTTCCTTTTGATGATATTTTCCTTCTGAATCTCCAGTATAGTTTGAGTCTGAACCAAACAATTTTGCACTTCATTATATGTTTTTTTCTTATTCATTTATTCACCCAGTAAATATTTATTGGAGAGAAGAGACATCTATTAAAGAGAAGGGAAGCAAAAGTATCTAAGTTTTCTATAGCACGTATATATTTCCTCACTGATTGATTGCTTACAACCTGCCTCTGAGGAAGTTATGATCCCCATTTTTGCGATGTAAAAACAGAGGCCTACGCCGGTTTTGTGATTCATCAGGAGCCTCATAGCAACTAAGTGGCAACATTGGGCTTAAAACCCAAATTTGTATAATTCCAATGCCCAGGCGCTGAGTATGTGTCCAAGGATGGATGTTCTAGGGTCTCTGACAACCTCCCTGTCTCTTCTGTGAGCTGGACATACACGCAGATGGCAAACCACAGGGCGATCAATGATGAGCCTGAGATGTGTGCATGTCAAGTTCATGGGGAGCCCAGGAGGAGGGGCCACACTTGGGGGTGAAAACTGGTGCCCAGGAAGGTTTCCCAAAGAGGCAGCCTATCTGCTGCCTCTGGAAGGATGTGAGGGTGGGCACCAGGTTTGGGGAGGGGAGGAGGATGGAGTGGTTTTCTCAGCAGAGGGAACAGTATCTGCAAAGCTTAAATGTCTGGAGTCCACCCTGGGAAGACGCAGGACAGTGGGGAGCAAGGGCAGGGAATGAGCCTGGGGCTAGAGAGGGTGGCCGGGCTCTTGCCTGCTGTAGGCATCATGCTGGATGCTGAGCTTTGTTCTCAAGGCATCTGCTCACAATGAAGGTGAGTCGGTATGTGACTGGTGTGTGAAAGGACGGCCGACATACGAAACAGACGATGCCTTCCCGGGCTATAACTACATGTGTTTAGGATGTCACTTGGTAAGTTATTCTTCTTCTACCACTTTAATATCTCAGCCCAGCTTATTTTTCAGCTTCTTCCTCTCAACTCACTCCTCACCGCAGGTGTGCGTTTCAGAAACACAAAATTATTTGAATATTATCCAAAGCAAAACAACTGGAAACCAGAGAGGGAGTCAACTATCAATAATTGGAGGAGGGGGAGAGTGCACATGGCTCCAGATTGGAATAAAAGGGTTTTGTTCTGCCTCCACTGGGAGTTCAGCTCTGTGACCTCGGCAGAATCACTTAATCTGTGGCCGTGCGGTGCTCCTTACCTATAAAGGAGGAAAATCACCATTGCTGTTTCACTGGGCTGTTGGGAGCTTTAACTGTAAAAAGCCAAGAGATGTAGAACGAACTGTTTGACTTTCACTGTGCGATTGTTGGTGGAGACACACACGCACTCGCACAGGCATTCACACCCTCCCTGGGCCACCGGGCAGGCTTGGAGGAGTCCCGCCTGTGCGGGAGGTGCGGCAAAGGCCCCTTTGCCTGAATCAGCACTTTAGTTCTGGGAAAACAAAGCAGGTGTCTTCCTGGGATTCTCCTGCAGCGCACAGCCAGTTCCACTCAGTGCTGCTAAGGAGGCTGTGGGCCCAAGGCAAGGAGACTCCACTTTCTCTACTCAGTCTTCCTATTTGCCTCTCATTCTCCTCTAGCCCGGGGCAGCTCTCTCATCAAACCCCTATAGGACAGGGGCACGTGGCCGCCCGGGGAGAAAAGATCCTGACGCAGCAGCTGGGATGAGTAGAGAAGATCGAATCCTGCAGGCTTTCTACTCCTACTGGCCTTGGCTCCCCAAGTCTCTCTGCACACTGTGGGAGCAACCGAGGAGTTTCAACCCTGAAACTGGCACAATGCTGCAACTCCTAAGAAAGAGGAGAGGAAGGGTTTGGAGGGAAGAGCCAGCTGGCATGGCTGAGCCGAGTAGTGGTATGAGGGGAAGGGATACTAAGTCAGTGCTGGGAGGCAAATAACATCCACTGCAGGCCAGCTGGCAGTGGGAAACATTTGTTCTTAGGACAGAGTCCCCGTGACGCTCTGCCCCGCACCAGGACTGCAGGCCGTCGTACAGAAAGGCTCTCCTAATTGCTGTCACTCCCAGCCTTTCCCTGCACCTCCTCCATCGTGCTCTCTCCTCAGCGCTTAATTGATGTATCTAAAAAGGCACCGTGCATAAAATGCTCCGCTTGCTCTTTCTAATATTATGCCTGACAACCAGCCTCCCCGGCACACGCTCCCCTCAGGCCTGCTCTCTCCTCTGCAATCCCCTCCCTCCTCACCTCTGTCCTGGGATTACCTGGCCCTCCACTTCTCTACTCTGCACTTGAACCTCCTGTGCCCTTTCACCTCCTGTCTGAATGCTTTTTATTGGCCCTGAGGTGCACAGTCTCCATTATTTCTGACCTCTCCCCCCGCCTGGACAGTAGGTTCCTTCTCTTCCACCAAAGCTCCAGGAGGCGGCCACAAGAAAACAGACTTCACACGGTGCAGCTTCCCTGTTAAAGTTCCACCCATGCCCCAGCAAACCTCTGTCCTCTGCCAGGCCTGGCAGGGGCCGGGGAACCTCTCTGCCTAATCCAGCAGCCATTGCTTCAGTGCACTTAATATTCACGACAGATAGAACATTTCACGGCGAATTGGACGCACATTCAACTGGAAAGGAAAATTTTATGACTGTTCTCACTCAGAGCCGCAGATTACACCAGCTGAGAAAACACGGGCGCAAACGTACAACCTGTGAACTGTAAAGTATATTAATAATGAAACCACAGCCTGGGAAATGAAGGCTTTATTCTGTTTATATTCTGCTCCATTAATAGAAGGCACTTCAGCTAGCTCCGCCCCATTAGCCAGCAATCTGTGCAGTGAGCCGGTGGGCTGGGGGAACTGGGGGCTCCCTCTCGGCCCACCGCACTGGCTGCAGAACACCCAGAGGTCACAGGCTTTCTCTCAGTAACAGGCATAGGGGCCTGTGCACCTGCGTTGTGAATAGCTCCTATGTACAGAGAAGCTAGTGTGGTTTTGATCAGAAGACATTTGTGTCCCTATTAGAATAGCAAGGTTTGAAAGAGAAGGTTCTCACCCGATCCAGAAACAAGAGGGTCAATGATAGCCTAGAGCCAGAGAGAGAGAAAGTGTAAGTTAGTGTACAGTAGTTCTTAAAGTGGGGTACTGAATCACCACCCAAGAATCACCTGGGGTACACATTTAAAATGAAGATTGGTAGACCCAATCCCAGAATTGATGAATCAGTCTGTTGCGTTATTAAACTAAGTTTGAGAAGTGCTGTCTCAACTTTATCAAACTCCAGATGAAATAAGCTCACCTTTCCTCGCAGCTGTCTTTAATATTCAAACAGCAATAAAAACCCATAGGCAGAGACAGTAGCTACATTCTTCCAGGGGTTGCACTACCTGAGACCTAGTTCCAGGATGAGCACACATATGTGGCCACAGCCAGGGCTAGAGCCTGGGGATGGGTGACTGAGGGACTGGCCACCCCTCCCTTCTACATTGAGCACTGATCAGTGGCTGCCTTAGGGCCACTGGCTGCAGGTGTGGCAGGAAGCCCCGAGCTCAGCATGGCAGAGGGCTAGTCTCTCCCTGTCAGCCCCAGCCTGGAATGATTTACGGATCTGCAGTGTAATTAGTGACAACTGGAAAGAATTCAAGAACCTGATGAGCCCATCATGAGAGCCCATGAGATGGGATGGCAGATGGCAGAGACAAAAATGAACCTGGGGACCCTTTAGTGAAGGAGGGTCTAAACCCTGGCAGCCTCCACTCCTGCCTCTGCTCTGGGCCTGTGAGGGCTCAGGGCCATGCTGCAGGGCTGGGGGTTCTGTGGGCCACTATGCCAGCTGCATAGCCCTCTTGTGGACTACTGGGCAGGAGTCTCCCCTTCCATGACCCTGCGGGCTTCCTGGCTCCACCAGTGGCCCAGGATTGGTCCAAAAGTTGGGCAGATGGTCAGTCCTGGGAAGTGGTAAAAACACACTGTCATAAGGTGCTTGGGTACATCGGAAGGTCACCTCACTCCATTTTCAGCAAAGGAAACAAATACTACCTCTCATTTCCCGGCCCCCTGCTCCAGTCGTGGGCTAAGGATGAGGGAAACCCTCTACTTCTCTGTTCCCCTTCAATGTCCACTGTGTCCTGGGGCTCTGAGCGTGCAGAAGGCCACGTCTGCTGCAGAGGGATTCTGCACTCCCAGGCCAGCCCCATAGAGAATTATTCAGAGCAAGAGTAGGAATGGCTCCACTGGCATACATGGCACTGTCAATGCCTCGACGTACCCCCAATAATGCCAAATAGCCTATATATGTTTGATATTTTTTGAATGACAAATTCAAATATTTGTTGAGTCACATGGAGTTTGCACCCTTGCTATTTATGAACCTAAATTCTCTGAGACAAATCAAAGTTTACTGACTTCTTACCAAGCTCTTCCAGAAAGCCTCCTCTCTCAGACTTTGCTTCAAAACATGACCAAAGATTTGAGCAGTAATTTGTTAGTAAGAGCTCTTCATTCACATATGAAGAGCCAAAAACATTGAGAAGGGAAGTGATATGTCCTCCCTAAATTAGAAGCTGTTAGACCTGGATGTTGAGTACTCACCTTTATATCTTAAGCTAAGAACTCTGCAGCGTCTTCTTAAAATTGAGGGGCAAAAATGGGTTTTTCTTGCAACTCAGTCCCTGTGTCTGAAGTCTTATTGCTGGGAAACATCCTTATGTGTTTTCAAATACAGCTGTGCTACTCTCCTCCCTGCCACACCAGTGCAAAATGCCACAGTTTATGCAAAGCACATCATGGAAGCTAAAATGAGCTGGAGCTCGATTTCTGTAGCTGAAACAACCTGATGTTGACAGAATGGGGACGCGTTTCCAAGCTCAAAATTTTATAATAATACCTCGAGGGAGTCATTGGCAAAGTTTGGCCAAAGTCTAATTAGTTTGCACAGCTCTTAGAGGCTGATAAAAGGTTTTAATTTGTGGAGTGATCTCATGAATCTCAGACACTTTGTGGCTGCTCTTGCTTTACTTTCAAACAGGGTGGCTATTCGGGCCACGTGAAAGCGGTGCAAACCCAGCCCAGGCTGCACAGGCCTAAGGGCACCTGAGGGAGGGGAAAGGGAAGTAGAATTTCTTTGCTCTTTTGATAACCAGGATAGAAGAAAAACTAGCGAGACGCCCAAATGACACCTCTTCTTTCTTTGCTATTCTTTCTTTCTCCCACTTGCACCCTGTCCCCACCCACCATTTTTTTTAACTAAGCAGGAGCCCCCCTTTTTTCCCCTAAATGTAACATTTTTTTCTTCACAAATTGAGAAGCTTGGAGAATTTACTCAGCTTGATCCTCCATTTCCAGGGGAGCCAAAAGGAAATCCTCAGTCATTTTCTTGTGTGTACTTTAATTGTTAAGATGGGGACTCTCTGGAGAGCGGATAAAGAAAGATGATAATGCAAATCAAGACAGCTTGACTTCCAGAGGGTTACCCAGGATGGGGAAGGCTCCACTAGTTGATCTGAGGCTAAGGACTGAGAGGCCTACTGAAGGCTCTTGAATTCTTCCGATTAGCTGAGAGACAAACAAACGTGAGAAAAATAACCGAATGCGATGGCATCAAACAACCACAATCTATTGCGCCATTGCAAAGTACAATTGAGCAAAGGCTGGGATTGCATCTGATAGCATAATATAGGTTTTACTCACAGTAATTTGCCTCAGAGGGAGAGAAAACACAGCACACACATACTGCGACCATCACAACAAAGGCTAGTTTACATTTTCCTCCCAAATGCTGCTTCTTAACAGAGAATTCTACTGTGTATGGGCAATTGGGCTTGATGAATGTACTATAAATCAGGGAGCAGGACTGGAGGGTGCATCCAAGTGCACTTGTGGATATGAGGCTTGTATACAAACATGCAAAATAATTGCGCACTTTCATGATAGCTTTTAAGTAAGACCTCAGAAGTTTTACATCTATATCACAGATATTTTTAGTATTAGGAGTATGGAACAATTCATTATCAGCTTCATTTTACAGAGACACATGCAAGAGGTCATGGCAAGAGGTGAGCATGCCTGGACAGAGCCAGTTACCAAAAGGGTGCTGTTTGTGTTTACAACTTTGAATTACTCTGATTGTATGTCCCTGCTCAACAGTGAAAATATCCCATTAGTTGATTTGGCTCATGTAACTAGACGTCACTGAATTGTATTGCTGGGAGGGGATGAGGACTAAATAATATTACATTTAATTGTACAGCATTTCATCCAACACATGGTAACTATTCAGTAAAAACGGTTAAATTGGCCTCAGAGCACCAATCACATGATTACCAACCAAATAAAATAGGCTTTATGTGCCAAAAGGAAAAAACATTATATATAAATTTGTTATATATGAAATACATATATTAAAGTTTACAGAAGGCAAATTTCTTAATTTATCTAATACAGGTTGAGTATCCCTTATGTGAAATGCTTTGGACCAGAAGTGTTTCAGATTTTGGATTTTTTGAAATATTGGAATATCTGTGTATACATAATGGGATATCTTGGGGACGGGTCCCAAGTCTAAACATAAAATTCACTTATGTTTCATATATACTTTATACACATAGCCTAAAGGTAATTTTAGACAGTATTTTAAATAATTTTTTGTGTGAAACAAAGTTTTGGCTGTGTTTTGACTGTGACCTCTCACATGAAGTCAGGTGTGGAATTTTCCATTTGTGATATCATGTCAGTGCTTAAAAAATTTTGGATTTTGGAACATTTCTGATTTTGGATTTTCTAATCAGGGATGTTCAACTGTAGAAACACTTGGGATTTCCCCAGCCACAATATTTCTGTAACTGTTTCAATTCACAACTTTGTTATGCCAAAGCACATTTTACTGATGACATATCTCACCGTGTTTAGAATTTTTTTCTCTATCTAATTTCACCCCCTAATCTCTCAAGTTCTTTCGAACAAATTTCCTTCAGTGCAGTATTCCATTTTTGGGTGCTTGAAAAAGCCAGTGGCAAAGTATCTTCAACAGGATGGCATTTTTCTGGCAAATGTGTAGTCTCCAGCGAACAGCTGCTCTCTAGAGCTAAGCTGAGGGTTCCACCCATGTTTGGAACAGGACAATACCTCATTGGAATATGTAAAAACATTTTTGAGATGGAAGAGTCAAGTTAGTAATGCCCAGTTTTAAAATTGGAGACGCTACAAGAAAGAACTGGAGTTGTAGTTGTATTGGAGACTCACCCAAGAAGACTGTTAGAATCACCATTTCAAAATTAGACCCAGTTTATACTCTTAGCTTTCTGCTAGATTCCACTCTGTCTTTTATCTATGGTTCAATAAAAAGAATTAGACATTATCTCTACAAAGAAAACTGCTTATAGAGTTGAGGAAAGAAGAGAAGGACTGAAATGCACCACCAAATGGTATCACAAAAAGTGATTTATATTTGTCTCTCATGATAAATTATGAAATCCCCAAAGACAGAAACCATGTCTCATTTGTTTTTACTTTTCTAATTTTTACTTGTTTTTCCAGCTTTACCAGAACCTAGCAGATGCTAAGCAAATGTTTGTGGATGGATGGATGGATGGATGGATGGATGGATGGATGGATGGACAGATGGATGGAGGGATGGAAGGATGGAGGGATGATGGATGAATGGATGGATGGGTGGTTGGATGGATGAATGGATGGATAGATGATGGATGGATGGATGGATGGATGGGTGGTTGGATGGATGAATGGATGGATAAATGAACTAGGAGAGGCATAATGCTCCCAAACCAGATAAATGTAATCCAAACACTAGTGGAACAGTTTGGTAGACAATATGAAAATAAATTAGTGATGTCCTTTTTCTTTAATTATGATAAAATTTGAAAAGAAGAATTATTATTGTTATGCTACTCTTATAGACGATGAAACACACCACACATACAGACATGCACACACACCCCTCACACTTCATATGTATGGGCGGAGATAAAAACTAGTCATTATAAGTTTTCAAGATGGGTACAATAAAAAGGTTTGGGAGGGAAGATGTGCAGTAAAAGACATTCCCAATTTATACCGTCGGCCAAGTTCTGCTATTCTTGAGATTACATATTAAATCACAAAGACTTTTTTTCTGTCTCTCTCAGTAAAATGCAATGATGGTGGTGCTTGGGCAGATGAACATGGTAAACTGAGAGAGGCTTTGAGAAACATAACAGCCCCACCTTAGTTTTTAAAGAAGAAACCCTGGAATTTTCTAATAAACCATTTTTAAAATTTCAACCACTATTACCTGGGCTAGGTTTATGGGATGATTGCTTAAGTTTTAAATTCATTTAGGCTGTGCAGAGAAAAGGCTTTCAACATCAGGAAAACAGATAATTTTGGGAAACTCACCAGTGGCATAGCAGAAAATGTATTTATTTCTCTTTACGGAAAAACATTAGATTGGATTCCAAGAGTCTGAAGTTCAAGCCCTTTTGATTCTTTCTTAATTGGTAATATAAAAGTAATTTCTTACGACATTTTAGGACTACAGTGTTCTCTGCCCTAAAAATCTGAAGGCACCGACTTACAGCAGTGTCTCTGGTGTCTATTGTATCTGGGATATTCTTTCTGAGAAGTTTTTGTGCTTCATTCACCCCAGGACCTGTATAGAAGTTGTCAGCATTTGATGGAGCAAAAGGAATTCATTTCTGTTTGCCCACCTCAAAAATGGTAGCTATGCTGCTGTTTTATTAGACTGCATGGAGCATGATCTTGAACAAGGCAGTGCAGACATTTCTTAGAGAAACAAGGCTCCTTTTGCTGTGGACCTGCAACATCAGCATCCCCTGGGAGCCACTTAGAGATGAAGACTTTTCAGCCCTACCCCAGACCTGCTGAATTAGAATCTGCACTTTAACAAAGTCCTCAGGTGACTTTACGCAGCTTACAGCAAGAATGTAAGTGACAAGGGAGGCTTTATGCAGAAACTTCTTTCATCTGCTCCTCTGTTTCTTGGTGTGTCTCCAGCTGCGTTTCACCTAAGGCAACGAGCTCCGCGAGTCCACACGCAGGCTGCTGTGAGCTCAGCAAATGGCCAGAGCTCTGGGAGGCTGCCCTGCCTCTCATACCAAAAGACAACCTCATGCCAAAAGACAATCTCATTGTCTAGTTCTGTCTTCTGTCTTCTGTCTATTGTGGGTTGCTGTGGTCATTCTGAAGATGCCAAACAGAAGAGAAAAGCCAAATGTGGTCAGAAAATGGATTCTGTGGATTCATAACTCCTGAGCTTAGAGAGGGGAGGCATGTGGATTATTTTCAGCCATCATATCACCTTTGCATCTTCCCAGGCGTTTGGGACCAGCAGAACAGAGGATGCGTGCCCTCTGCCTGCTTCCTTCCCCTGCCTCCCTTGGTCCCTCACTCCACAATCCTCCCCCATCTTATGCACACATCTCTGGGTGGGGCTCGCTCATCTGTAACCTTTCCTCTCCTCTCCCCTCAGCTCCAGCCTCTTCTCAAAGGATGTCTCCCATCCTCGCCGATTAAGGGTATATCAAAAAGAGTGGCAGATTTCCAGGTTAAGAGTGATTTAGTGGAGTGCACTGCAGCCAAATTAATGCTGGCTGTAATGTAGTTTACCTCATTAAACAATGCACACCAAGATCCTGTCTGCTGTAAAACAATTGGTCTCTGAAGCCCAGTATTCATCTTCCAGGGTTGCTGGGAGATAATAAATGGGTAATATTCCGGTGATAATGGTAATGGAGTCACGGCTCAGAGCTAATATTATGGCAAAGTAGTAATTATTTCAACAGTAAACAAGGGGATGGTTGGGCTGCCGACAGAATTCAAGCCTGTTGAAAGGGTTCAGCGAATTTCCTCAGAGCCGAGGCCTGGGACTGGCTGAGCGGGGAGGATGAAACTCCAAATCTCTCTGCGCGCCCAGATTTCCTCTGGCTATGGAGAGACGAAGACATCCAAGCTTTTACTTGCCCTGCTTCTGATTTATAGGGGAGGACAGTTGGCTTGAGGCCTCTGCCTGTGGGTTCCAGAGAGAGGGACTAGCATTGGGACCCACCCCACCTCCGTCTCCACAGTGTAGCCCTCAGCCTGAGATGCTGAGACTGAGTGCAGCTTGGTCAGGCAGTGAGAATGTCCACAAACGGGCTGAAAAAGTGACCTCTTCACAGGACTGGCTTCTTTCACTTTCCGCCATTTTGATGGGGGCGGCCCAAAGGCTGAGAGAGTAAAGAGCTAATTATCAAGACAAAATTTCAGGACTCTGTGATTCTAGAGCTACCTGAATCTGACAGAAACTCTGGGATCACTGTGACGTACCGAGATCCCAAAGAAAAACCTTGAGGTCAGATCGCAAACTGAGGGCACTGGAAAGGCCCTCGTGTAGCCGAGACCGTAAGTCCACTTTGTCTTGACCAAAGGAAGCAAGTGCAGAGGGACAGAGAAGGTGACGTGAGGAGCAAAGGACAACAGGACATCTAAGTTAGCATCTGGCATTTCTTCAGGATGATGGACCCATGTTCCGGACGTTTACTGCTGAGGAGCAAATGGCTCCAAAACACGGGCTTACACCAGCAATGGCCATCTTAGTTTTCTGCTCATGAATCTGGGGTGGAATGAGCTCAACCAGCAGATCTCATCAGGGTCTTCCATGAGGTTTCTGGCCAGATTGTGGGGGACTGGGGTCCTCTCTAGGGCTGCTGCACTTCCAGACTCTGACAGCTGCGCCTGGGGATCTGGGCCCCTGGTCTCCCCTCTCTTGAAGGTCTCGCCGTGTGGTGTCCCCAGGAAAAACCAGCAGAAGCTGTGTGGCCTTCTGTAACCTGGCCTTGGACATCACACAGCCTTCCTTCCACCTCACTCCATTCTTTCGGAGGGAGTCAGTAAGGCCAGCCATTCTCCAGGCCAGGAGATTAGACTGCCACGGATGAGAGTGGCGCAAAGAATTCTCGGACACTTCTGAGCACTAGCACAGCCCACTGCTTCAGTCTGGCTTGCTCTGCCTTTCTATAGCAGTGCTATGGTTTCCCTGCCTCTGATTTTGATTCAAAACCTTTTCATTGCTCTGTCCATCCCTGTTGATTCAAGTATAGGTAAGGCTCTCCCCATCTTCTCATCCTAATAACACTAGTAATCATGGCTGCTGTTGATTAGTGCTCCATTATGCCTGCAGTGGATGTGGAATAGTTATGCCGTCCTACTTTTAGGGGTGTATATTCCTCCCAATTTACAATTGGAGAAGCGGCTGACAAATGTGAAGCAGATGGAAACACAGGTCTGTTTGATTCCAAGTCTATTATCTTTCCCCAGTGCTGTTTTCCTTCTAAGTAAAATTAGTTTCTATAGATACGATACGAGCTAATAAAAAATTGCCACAAAAGTTATTACTATATAACTTTGGAAAAATCACCAAACCTCTCTGAGCTTCAATGTTCTTATCTGTAAAATGAAGATTACAATGGTACTTACCTCATTATGAAGATTAAATGTGATCACAGATGTAGAGCACTTCACTCAGGCTTGGTAAAGAATAAATGCTCCAGAAAAGTTGGCTAATGATACTTTTTCATGCCTTCAATGACAACGAAATCATTTTCAAGCCTAGGCTTTATTTTGCAAACAGCCATTTGGCTCAAACTATCATGAATTAAGCGAGTTATACAATTTTGTTATGTGTGTGTGTGTGTGTCGTGTGTGTGCCTGTCAAAAAATTGAGGGCTGACTTTTTAAACCAAATCGAAAGCATTTTGATGACATGTATTCCAAAAAGGGTCGCAGCAACGGCAGATCACTGACTACTTCCTGGGGGTATACTAAGTAGTTCTGATAATTGTCAAAAACACCATATTGTTCAAATAGACTGCATATGCAGAGGTGAATATTAATCAGCTGAAAATTTTCCCAGGGGGTTCACTTTTAAAAACACTAATAATGGGATAATAAACAGGCCCATATAGAATTGTGTGGAATTATCTTGGAAAATCCACCCTGTCAGATGTCGATGCTTATGGTAGGGTGGTCTCTGAGCCCCATGTGGCTCAGCCTGCATTACCTCAGCTAATTGATAAAAAGCCCAAGGGACTTTTGCAGGGCAAATGAGTTAGTGCTACATAGGGAGAGGAAGAAAAAGAAAAGTAGGAAAGAAATAGAACTTCCTTTTTATAGTTTTGTTTCTCCTATTTCAGTGCTACCAAAAGTACTACATTCTAGGCATCTGCTAATTCTGAAATGTGACCACCTTTCAATCCAGTTTACAACACAAGAGGAAGAACGTTCTGGAGGCTGGAGATGCGTGATGACTGGACACACACATGCATACACGCTCACACACATGCACATACACCCACGCCCACACACAGTGAACACTTAAAGCCTGATGGGGGTTTGATAACCCACCTTGCTTCCTATTGATGCATCATCGGAGGCTCCAACATTTCTCATCTCCTTGAGGGGTTGGAAGATGATTCTAATGGTATTTAATGAAGATGGAAGCAGAGATGACTCCCCCTGCATTAGAAAACCCATGTGGGTTGACTTTAGAATCTGGGCTTCATTCCAGAATTCATCCCATTGACAACTAGGGAATGTCATGAATCAGACTGCTGCTACAACAGAGTCTTCAGATCATATGGAGCGCTCTGCATCACAGCAAAGGGAAGAACCACATTAATACAGGCAGGCATGTTGCCTGCTGGTTCACCAAAGGCCCGTCCTGATTTAATCCAATATGTGTTTCAGCTAAACATATCTTACTGGAATCTAACGTTGAAAATCTATTTCTAAAGGCTCAGTTTATGACTATAAGATTGACACAAACACATATTACACATTTTTAAAAGTAACAAAGTTATGCAGAAGAATATAAATGACACATACTTCAAACAGTTAACAATAACTAGTAATTAATTTTTTGATGTAAAAATTGAGATTCACTTTTGAAAGTGACAAGATTTCAAAGTCCATCTCAATAGAAAAGAAATCTCTACGACAAAGTGGTCCCTTTCTCTTCTTGTTGAAATCATTATTATTATAACGTGTAAAGTATTTTTGAAATTATGAAATTGTAATTACGGGATTCTGAGAGGTCCTGAGGAGATACCTAAGGAATTCAAAAGAAATGTAGTAAATTGGGTAGGGCTCATTTGACCATGATCTTCTGGTCAACTTAAGGCATGCCACCTCTGCTTCACAAATAAACTTTTGCTACAGAGAGATTCCAGACAGAAAATAGGGAGAGAGGTTGAAGAGGCAGGAAGAAGAGTTGGTGATGGTAAAATATGGGTTTGAAACCAGCAGAGGTAAGGAGTATGCAATGATATGTTTTGGTTGAAGGTGCTGATTGCGGCAAATGTGCTCCTCCTGGGAAGATGATGGCCCTCTCTAAGGCAGTACTAGCGAAGACCGACTCAGATGCTGCCACAGAATGCTGTGTGCTACAGAAACAAAGCAACCAGTGCCACTATCCAAAAACAAACTTCCCCATAGATAGAACCAGAACCAACTGCAGACCAGTGAGCATAACCAAAGATCCAGGGCAAGAATCAGATTTTTGTTAACCCCAGTTAAGAAGGACTCCAAAAAAGCCAAAGTGGGCAGAATATAGAATTGTTTGCATAATGAAGATGGAGGCAGAGATGACTAGTCAGGGACGAGGCAAGAAAGTGTCTTGTTGTAGCTGAGGTTGAAAATAAGGTGAGCCATAACTGTCGACTGGAGCACAACATCTACAAGCCAGGGAGGACCCCTGGAGGGTGGCAGGGGCCACTCTTGGGAGACAGAGAAGTGGGCATCATTTGGAATGGATGTGAGAACTATCCTCATTGCAACTTCACAGAGTGCTGAGGAAAGGCAACAAAAAGGGAGTATGGAGAAAAATAAGAATTTTAATAACAGTGTTCAGAACCTTCAGGAGTCCATGTTCATGCAGTGCAGGGATTGGCAGACTTCTCTAAAGGACCGGATGATAAATATGTCAGGCTTTGCCAACCTATACCTACAATCTAGTTGCAACTACTCAACTCTGACATCGTTAAGACAAAAGCAGGCATAAACAAATGGGCATGGCTGTGTTCTGATAAAACTTTATTTAGAGACAATGACATTTTAATTTCAAATAATTTGCACAAGTCATGAAATATGATTCTTCTTTAATTTTTTCAACCACTTAAAAATATGAAATTCATTGTGAGCTCACAAGCTATTCGTAAACCTACCTGCCTTAATCTGCTGATCCCTAGTGACATGAAATGAGACAATAAGAGTCAACACTGGCTTTGAGATATTTTTCATCCTGGCTGTAGTGCAGTGGCACGGTCTCGGCTCACCACAACCTCTGCCTCCCAGGTTCAAGTGATTCTCCTCCCTCAGCCTCCCAAGTAGCTAGAATTACAGGTGTGTACCACCACACCTGGCTAATTTTATTTTGTATTTTTAGTAGAGACAGGGTTTCACCATGTTGGCCAGGCTGGTCTTGAACTCCTGACCTCAAGTGATCTGGCTGCCTTGGCCTCCCAAAGTGCTGGGATTACAGGCGTGAGCCCCCGTGCCTGTCTGGCCCCATTCTAAAACTGGTATCAATCCCGTTGTTCATTTTGCCCAGTGATTTACCTTTTGATTCCTGCACTGCCCACCTGTGTCCTAACGTTCAACTCTCTTCATTTCCTTAGACTCCATTCCACCATAGCATTTGTGAAATGGTTAGGTGAACTTTCAGATTAATTGTGCTGTGTAAATAAATGCAGGACTTAGCAAACGATAATGAGAACAAATGATAATTGCTGTTGTTATAACAACGGTCATAAACACCACTTACGTTTTTTGCTTTTTGAGTTTGTGTTGCAAAAATGTAAAAACACCTTTATCTTAGAAGATTGCTCTGTGGTGGGTTTACACCTCTCCTGTCTGCCTTTTTTATTTTCTTGGCACTGCCCAAAAGAATATGCATAATTAATACAAAACTTTTAATAAAGGATAATGTGCATAATGTGTTCATGTTTACAAAGCACCTCCAATGTACTGTTGCTAATCTTCATATTCTGATCCTGTTTCACAGATGAGGTAACAAAGGTTCAGAGAGGTTAATTGGTTTGTTAAGAGTCACCCACTTAGTAACTGGCAGAGCAAAGAGGCAAACCAAGTGTTCTGACCAAAGTGCTCTTCACTTCCCCGTGTTCCCTGCCCTCTCCTCTAGTTATGTGTTAGCTGGGACATCAGGTTAAAACCTTTCCTCACCCAAGTGTAGACCATAGACAAGCCAGCTGCAGCAGCAACAGGTGGGCGATTCGTCCTGTCCCACCAGTGTGCCCGGGTCCCAGTTCCTTTCATGAATGCCGGATGATCAGTTGTCAGCTTCCCCACACTCTTTGCTTTCTCTCCTCCTTCTCTTTTCCCCTAATGTTTGCCAACGTGGTATATATCATCAGATGGTGAAATAATTTACACTCGCCCCTCTGAGCGCTTGGCAAGCACCTCCTTTCCTTTCCTCGCACAGTGGGAAGTTTATAGTCAATATGAATTGTAATTGCTCTGAAGGGCTGACTTCTCAGCACTCTCCAGCTGCAGAGCTCTCCCAGGCGAGACGCGGGTAGAGTGACAACAACGCAACGTGAAGTTTTTAATTCCCTTTTCTGTCTCCCTTGGATCTGGAAAGAGACACTGCTGTGAACCTCCTGGCTCTCTTGCTCTGCCTTCCACCCACTTGGCAGCTACATCGCCTAGGGAGGACGGCAGACGGGTCTCCTCCCGCTGCACTGCCCTATCCATTAGCTAGGCAGAGGGGAGAACTTTCATTTGAAAAGTGCACGAAAACAGCTACAGAGCTGATGTTTAAATATCAAATGAGGCCAGCAGCATCTTGATATTATCAAGGCCTGTGGACAGCACTGACTATTCCCAAGTTACTTTCTTATGGAAGTAGGAATGAAGGAGGCTCGTCACTGGGCAGACTGGTATCCAGCTCATAGCTCATAGCTCATAGCTAAATTCACTTTGTGTAATGTGGCTAGGAAGTTGCTTACTCAGCAATGACAAAAAACATATCACAGTTCAAGACTGGACCATCACATTTTGAATAAAGTGCCCTTTTAGAATAGAAATAAGAATGTATCCATTTGTTTTGGTTTATTAAAACCTAGATCATAGTATTACTTTCAGTTAAATTTCAATCACTTTTTGCTCTCTTAATAAAACTTCTGTGTCTATGCAAATTGGAGGCTGCTAATTGTAAATTTATCATTGTACCTGTAAAAGAAAGGATGTTAAGAAAGCAACAAGCAGTCATTCGCTATCGCTATTAAATGGACGTTAATTATGAGGCTTTGAAATCCACTGGAAACTTAGAAGACATTATGGATTTCACTTGAGGGGACACGGAGACTTGGGAACACTGCCAAAAGAAAATGGTAGCCCTTGTACCAACAGGTCATCTGAGAATAGTATAGGCCAAAGTTTGCATTAGAGAAAATGGAGTATTGTGAAAAGGTCTTGAAGATGGACATTTGCATCTTAGCTTGCCACATCCAGCACTTTACTCTGTGCTATAAACAGTATGTTCATCTTTAAGATTAAGAAGACACATTGCTGAGGACAGGAATAACTACCAATTCTAATGCTCACTCTGTGTACCACCTGTGATGTCACCACTCTGATACTTACTGAGCATTATTATTACAATTATTATGAGAGACAAGGTGTCACTCTATCACACAGGCTGGAGTGCAGTAGTGTGTTCATAGCTCACTGCAGCCTCGATCTCCTGGCCTCAAGTGATCCTTCTGCCTCAGCTGCGACTGCAGGTGCGCATCACCACACCCAGCTGATTAAAAAAGTTTTTTTGTAGAGATGCGGTCTCACTATGTTGCCTAGGCTGGTCTCGAACTCCTGGGCTCGTGAGCCTCCTCCCTCAGTATCCTATTGTGCTGGGATTACAGGCGTGCGCCAACACACCAATCCTGAGCATTTGTTTTGGATCAGGCCCGGGCATGCATTTACATGAGTTACCTCATATAATCCTTACAACAAGCTAGGAATATACATCCTATCATGGTCTTAACTTGACAGAGGAGATGGCGAAGGCTCAGAGAGGGTGGGCAAAGGGCGCAAGGAGCGGCTGCTTGGAGAGTGGTGAGCAGAAAGGGAGCGTTGAGGTTCATCGTTATGCCCCTGATTAAGCTCCAGGCCCAGATCCTGGAACCCAGTTCAAATGCAGAAAAGACAGCTGCCGATGCCGCCAGACACATCCAGGAGGCTGGGTGCAGGTCCCAGCTCCACCTCTGACTTGACCTCCAGCAAGTTAACTAACATTTCTGCACCTCACTTTCCCTATTTTTTGAATATAGATAATAATATATCATTATTACCTATTTCACAGTGCTGCTCTAAAGATAAACATGCTGATATAGGTAAAGTGCTGGCAGATAATTTAAAAAATGAGAAGCCTTTGCTGCTACTGTTTATAATCGTCTTTATTAGCTTTGCTGTTCCCCACTCAGCATGTCCCCCTCCAATCAATCCCTTTGTACTCAAATGAGAAGATACATCGACTCTCAGGGCTCAGCTTCCTCTCTCTTAAAAGCTGTACTTTCTCACAGGCCAGCTACTAAGTAACTTATTTGTGTTTAATTGTCATTTATATTAGACACAGAGCCAATTAACCTTCTGTTGGGATTCTCATGTACAGGTTAAATGACTTGCTCAAGGCAGCCCAGATTCTATGACGGCAGTTGCCATGGAAGGAAGGTTGCTGCTCTCTTGCCTATATGGCAATAGATAAAGTAGCTACTGTACGGTGGAATTTTTAGGCATAGAATAATGAGGGCAAAAGAGGGTGAATGGCTCCTTGAGTGAACATGCCAAGACTTGCCATGTGGTCCTTCTATCCATAGAGGTGACTGCTGCTACCCATTTATCTTAGATGGTTGAACCACTTTCCTCCCCAGAGCCAGGCTCTGGGCCATATAACATGACATGATATGCAGTAGAACAAGACAAAACACTAGCTTCTGAATCTACAGATTGACATGAATTCAGACCTCGTCCAACACAGTTTAGAAGTCAACTTTCCTTGGGGAATTATGAACTCTCAAAACTTTGATCTTCTTTTCTGTAAAATACCGTTAATAGTCATACTAACTGCAGATAGTTGTTGGAATCAAATGAACATATGAAAATATTTTAAAACTTAAAAGTAGTAAAAAATATAAACTATATGGATTCTAGCCAAAAAGAAGGTGATATAATTTAGTAACGTCTTCAGTAACTAGACTGATTCATCTTGAATTTTCTTGTTAGTATTGAAACAGAATAGGTAATGAGTTCAGAGTGAAACCTCTGGAACCAGGTTGCCTGGTTAAGTCTTGGCCATATTGCACGTTAGGGTGCACCTGTGGGCAAGCGGGCTAAGTGCGTGCTCTGTGTCTCAGTTCCCTCATCTGCAAAAGAACAGCAAGAACACCTACATCATAAGGCTGTCAAGAAAATTGAGGAGTTCGCAAATGGAAAACACTTAGAAGAGTGCCTGGAACACAGCCAAGCTACCGTGAAAATATCAGACACTATGCAGAGGATGAAGAGGAGGTGGGAAGGAGGTGATCACGGTGATGAGGATGATGATCCCTCTTTCAGTTATTCGTTTCTCAAGTGGTTAGAATCTCACCATTTTAGGCAGCTGCTATTTCCCTAATCATAACCACCTTCATTTTCAGGCACAGATGACTCATGCCTAGCCTAAGAATCCAGGCTTACCAGAAGGTCCTAGGGTTCCTTCCTGCTCTCCGCATGACAACAGTGCAGTGGGGCTCCCATCAAGAGGTCCTGATAACCATGACAACATGAGCAGTGCTACTCTACTGAAGATGTCATTGCCATGACAACACCTGAGTGACCCAAACCAAGAGGTCTAGGAAACTGGTGATGCAGAGAGAAGACATGTCAGCACACGGAGGAACGTGACCACTCAGAAGCAGCACAGGGGCTGGTCAGTGTGGGCAGCTGGAAGCAAAACTAAAGACAGCAGAATGATGTGGAGGAAAACACTGTGGTCACTCACTGATTTGCTCCAATTTCTCAAGAGCCATGAGTTCTGGGGAGAAGGTGGGTGCAGAGAGGGATGGAAGCTATTCTCTCCTATTCCCCATCTTATACAATGTTCTATCAATCAACTGGCTTTCCCTCTCCAAGAAAGGAGTGCCTCTAGGGCAATGGTGGCAATGAGAAGAGGTTTGTTAGGACTCTGAAGAGGAGAATTTTGGATGAATACCCAGGAAGTCACCTGGAAGCCAGGATTAGATGGGCAAGGTATGGCGGCAGGTACGTTTTCCAGGTTGGTGAGCTCTCCCTCATCCCTAACATTATTGAAACCTAAACACTGAGGCTGCCTGCTTCCTCTGCCTCCTTGATGTAGAATTCACAGCACTGAGGCAGCAGGGATGTTCACAGAATTCCCAGGGCATGGACCTACGTAGAGCAGAGGTATTTTCCCCAGAGCCCTACTCCCCTGAGGATACGACTTGGGCAGTGTTTGTCCACATTTCTGTGGCGCTGGGTTGCCCCTGCACTTCCACTCCCTTCAGAGCTTCTCCTGGACAAGGAGGGGACTTCTCGTGTGTGGGCCAGAGGGGTGGCTTCAAAAGGCTAACTTGATTCCTGCTGTGGCATCTTTTTTGAAAAAAGATACATTCATACGCCCCAGCTTCAGGTGAGCATCTGGTCATGCAGGGTTAAATATTGAGGACTTTGAGAACTTCTGCCCTGGTCCTTGGGGAGGGACTGGGGATGAGCAGAAATCGTTCTGTGTCCCCTGCCCCTTCTTATAAGCTGGTTCCCACTCCAAGCAATTTTTCCCATAAGTGCCACAACTATCAATCCCCAGTGGAATCCTCATTAGGGCTGGCAGCAGATAGTCTCACTTCCAGACAAAGCACCTAGTGTCAGCCACAGTCAATTGCTTTAGCAACATAGTGACTTTTGTTCCAAATTCCCAGAGCACCCAAAAGCCACACATAAAAATTTTGAGGTCATTTGGCTGAAGATCAAAATGTATAGATTGCTCAAAAAGCAGAGGCCAATCTTGGCTAACTCTTTCCCCTATTTTATCTGAGGAGGAGGAACAACAGAGAACACTGAGACAAGTAATTACACCGCAATAATAGCCAGTAAAGGACCAAGGGATATTAGGCTGCAGATTGGACTTTAGAGGAAAAAATCCTGAACTCACACTCTCCTCCAACCACTGACCCTCCATATTCTGCTTCCCTTTGTAGTGAAACTTCTCAGCAAAATTAATTACTATCTCAACTTCTTTAACCCATTCTCCCTCTTTCTAATTAATCTTTTATCTACTATCTTCATCAGAACCCTTCTTTCCAATGTCTCATGTGTATAAGTGCATTTTGCCAAATCTTAATCCTCATCTCCCTGGACTTCTAAGCAACACTTGTGCTGTAATCGCACCTGCTCTTTATGAAACATTCTCCTTGAACTGGTTTTGAGATTTCCTTCTCATCGCCCAGTTGTCTTTGCTGGATCATCCTTTTCCTGACACTGGACTATTGGAGTGCCACTGTTCCTGGCCTACAAAGCTGTTGTCTGCCTTCACGCTGCATGTGGGATAGCCAGCCTCTGGCTCTAAACACCACCTGTATGGTTAGGATTCCCATATGCATTTTTCTAGCTCCCTGGCATAGTCAACTATCTACTCAACATTTTCATTTGTATATCTAAAGGACCAAAGTCTTTCCTACCACAAGCATGCTTTTCTTGGAGTTTTTGATGGCCAAGAATAGTATATTACCAGCATGGTATACACCAGCAGCCCAGACCACAAATCTTATAGTCAGTCTTAATACTGAGCTCTTTCTCACAAACTTCATCTAATCAATCAATGAACTTTCTAGCTTAGTTTCATTATATATTCCAGATTAACATACTCTTACATTGTAAATCTTACCACTGCAGTCCATGACCTCATCAATTCTTGATGGACGAAATCAACAGTATTCTAACTGGCATACCTTTACGCCTTTACTGGCTATCTTTACGCCTCCTCCCCTCCATCCTTCTCTTCATGGTTAAAGTAATTCTTTAAGGACTAATATCCAGAATCTACAAAGAACTTAAACAAATTTACAAGAAAAAAACAACCCCATCAAAAAGTGGGCAAAGGATATGAACAGTCACTTCTCAAAAGAAGACATTTATACAGCCAAAAAACATATGAAAAAAACCTCATCATCACTGGTCATTACAGAAATGCAAATCAAAACCACAATGAGATACCACCTCACACCAGTCAGAATGGCGATCATTAAAAAGTCAGGAAACAACAGATGCTAGAGAGGATGTGGAGAAATAGGAACACTTACACTGTTGGTGGGAGTGTAAATTAGTTCAACCATTGTGCAAGACAGTGTGGCAATTCCTAAAGGATCTAGAACCAGAAATACCATTTGACCCAGCAATCCCATTACTGGGTATATGCTCAAAGGATTATAAATCATTCCACTATAAAGACACATGCACTTGTATGTTTATTACAGAACTGTTCACAATAGCAAAGACTTGGAACCAACCCAAATGTCCATCAGTGATAGACTGGATAAAGAAAATGTGGTACATATATACCATGGAATACTATGCAGCCATAAAAAGAATGAGTTCATGTCCTTTGTAGGGACATGGATGAAGCTGGAAACCATCATTCTCAGCAAACTAATAGAAGAACAGAAAACCAAACACTGCATGTTCTCACTCATAAGTGGGAGCTGAACAATGAGAACACATGGACATAGGGAGGGGAACATCACACACCAGGGCCTGTCAGGGGGTTGGGGGGCTAGAGGAGGGATACCATTATAAGAAATACCTAATGTACATGATGGGTTGATGGGTTCAGCAAACCACCATGGCACATGTATATCTATGTAACAAACCTGCACTTTCTGCACACGTATCCCAGAACTTAAAGTACAATAAAAAATAAATTTAAATAAAAAAGGTAAAAAAGGAAACATTTATTAAATTATTTTGCTCTCCTGCTTAAAATGTGCTGGTGTATTTTTATTAGAACAAGCCCCACAGTTTTGCGCATGGTTTTCAGGTTCATGCATGAACTGACTACAGGGGCTCTCATCACAGCACCCTACATCACTTCCCTGAGCACCAGAATTCTTGCTGTTCTTCATACGCACCAAATGCATTCCTCACTCATGGCCTCGGATTTGCAGTTACCTCTGCCTGGAACACCCTCTCTTCATACAACCCCTTGCTGTCTCATGTCGCTTGGGTCTCTAGGCTCTGTGCTGAGCTGGCTTTCTTGCAGCACTAAAGTCACTCTCTAACGAAAGCAGCTCCTCCTGGCTTTCTTCACCCATGTCTTTTTTTTTTTTTTTTTTTTTAATTTTTCTCCATGGCACTACCTCTCCCTGGCTTTGGGTTGCACATTTATTTATTGAATATTGCCTACACTCCCATACTGCAGCCCGATGAGGCAAAGGCTGAATTCACCATGCAATCTGCAGCACCTAAGTATACACTGTTGTGCTTTAGCTACTCAATAAATATCTATTGAATAAAAGATGATTCATTCTGCCTATTTATCATATATCTGCTGTATTCTATCATTTCTGTTCAATCTTATAAATCCCTCTTCTCTTAAAAAATGAGTCTGGAGTTGTTATGATCATTTTTGTAGAAAAGAGAGCTAACCCACATGGATCAGCAGGCAGAAATAAATCAGACATCAGCTAGTCCATAATACCTTACCTATTGCCACACAGGAGAAAAGCTGGACAGAGAACCCCTAGTTCTCCCGAACAGGCAATAAGGGAGGCCAAACCAGAAACCTGGTAGTCTTTCCCAGACTGTCCTCCACCCTCACTCCCATCCCACATTGGACCAAGCATCAGGTTCTGGCAGTTTGGCCCCCAACATATCTCTAAGCCCTACCCTCTCTTCTCCACTCCCACTATCTCAGGACCTCTGCCCTTGACCTTTTACTGCCTTCCTGAAGATTGGTCTTCTTACTCTGGACCACAGGAAGACTTGGCCTATGGAGAGCTACCCACTTACTGCCACTGCTGTACCTTCAGGGGCAGGAAGAAAAGGGGTTTCTGCCCTGCCACAGACACAGGTTGCAGCTGAAATCTGTGAGGTGAGGTTTCACCACCTTCCACTGGGAACACGTGGGATTAACACCAACACACCTCATCTCTTATTGCCAGGGTGCATACAGGCATGTGCATCCGCTCCTGCTCCCCTGACATCATCAGGCTCTCCAGCCCATTCATTCCCCTAGAGAAAAGAATTTCCCCTTCTGGCCAATCTGTCACTCTCCCCCACCTTCCACACCCATCCACTGGGCTCTCTGGAACACCCACAACATAGGCAAGATGCTCCCCGAGACCATCAGCCTTCAGGCAGAGTGCTCCCTGAACTGCCTTCATTTATTGAAACCCAGCTGTTTCCTGAGGGGAGTGCCTCCTCGGTAGCTTTCTCAAGAAAATGCTGAGTTGTCTGTTTTGGCATGCAGAGGTTGGGGCTATGATCCTCCTCGTAGTGGAGGATCCTCCTCAAGTGGAGACCTTTTCTATTTCACACTTTTATTGAATAGCCCTGCTCCTGCTGGTCTGAAGCTCCTGCTACCTGGCAATGTTGCTCCGCCCTCTCTTCTTTTCTGCCAATGACTGATATCCTGAGTCCCTCAAGATTCATGGAGGGCTTTGACACTTGGCTCACAGCCCAGCTTGTCACTAGCCTCAGCCATTATCTGGGGTGACTGCAATGCTCCTTGTGATGAGTCCTCAGACACCTGCGCTGTCACCTACCTGGCCTCATCTTCTCATGGGCCTTCCCCTCTGTCTTAGCCATAAGCTACCCCCGCCATTGGCCTGAACTTGTCATTCTTTGAAATCACTAATTAAGGGACCGCCATTTCTGACTCGAAACTCATGTCTTTCCAGCATGCTTGCTCAAGTACTCAAACTGTAAACTCATGTTTATTTTATTCACTTATTTTTTAAACAAATATGTATTGAATGTGTATGATTTGAGAGGCAAATTGGTGCTAAACATTGGTGCACATAGCAGTGAGCAAGGATAGGCATGCTTCCTGCCCTCATGAAGCTTAGAGTCTAGTGCAGACAGGGAAGGTTTTAAATAGGTCTGTCACCATGTGGCTATGTTGATGTTCTGTGAGCGTGCCGGCTGGGTCCTGATATCATGCCTTTGTAGTCACTGTGAACCCTGCCAGGAGTACTCCTGCCGAGCTATGCAAATGTCAGTCCCCCTTTTATGAGGTATCTCCTTAATGAATCCATTCTACCACTCTATTTAAGTCTACAATCCCTCAAACACACACCTGATCATCTCTTTGCCTCTTACCCTAAAGCAATTACCATATAACATATTACAAGGCTTCCTCAGCCATGTGCTGATTTTCTCTCCCTCCCACTAGCATACAAGTTCTGAGACCAGGGCTTTGGTCTGCTTTGTTCACTCATAGGTCTCTAGTACCTCAGAGAGTTGCCCTGCACACAGTAGGTGCTCAATAAACAATTACTGAACAAATAAGTTAATCAAAATTGCTTTACCAAAAGGTTTTCCTGGGGACAAAATCCATACCATTTTCTCTGCTTAAATCCTTTTCTGGACTGATGTGTGTCGAAATAAATAAATCAATGAGGGAGAAAGCCATTTGTCTTTTTCTGTCTTGCAGATAACTGGCCAGATATCTTCAACCACAGTCAACTCAGCAAAGCACTCCATAAAGGGCGAGGCAGTGATGCAAGGAATTAGGGGAGGAACAGCCTCCCGGGCTGCAAATCAGTTAAACAGGGGGAGTCCTGAATCTATTACGGAAGAACTGTAAAGTCCAAAGTCATTTTGTTTAACTCTGGATTAGAAGGAGGAAAAGAGGTTTGTTTTTCAGGGTGGGGTGTGTGGGGGTGAGGGCAGTAAGCAGAGAAGAACCCACCACTGTTGGGTAGAATAAGGGGCAAGATGAGCCTCCCAGGGAAGGGGCCACATCTTCAAGACTCCGGGTTCTAGTGCAAAAGGCAGGCTGCGGCTGTGCCATGGTATTTGGAGAGCCAGGTGGCAGACTGGGGCCTTGAGGAACTGAGATGATGCTCTGCTCAATCCCTTTCAACTGTCCTGGTTCTGGAGAGAAAAGCATTTTACAAAGCTAGGAAGATGAAGAATGCCAACTCCCAAAAAGACAGGTGGGGAAACTGAACAGACTCAGATAAGAAAGGACACACATACCCTGGAATCTGGCAATTTCTTTTCATGTCTAAGGCTGTTAAGGTATAAAACAATCTTCTAATAATAATCAATGCACAAGACACAGCATTATTTGAGTGAGTGATAGCATTTAACATGAGGAAAACATAAGTCAGGTCAGAGGGAGGCTGTGTCCGTCCTGTGTGCCATGGCCATCCAGGTGGAAGAGAGGAAAGAGAAAGGTTGACTCAGTTGGAAGAGCTCAGCTGCCAGTGAGGAAGAAGTCCAACCTCCACACAAGGGCTCTGTCCTTTGCCACTGAGGTGCTCATCTCCAGACCTACTGGAAGAAGCCTGAGGTTGCTGGGGAGGGTGGAATGCAGAAACCTGGCACACAGCAGAGCCTGGAGTCCAGCGCGATGACAGAGGTGCGGGTAAATTTGTAAGAATGCTGTGAGAATGTGCATAACCCAAGGACCGGGTGCCCCAAGCTGGTAGGTGGGATGAAACCAGAGAATAGACATGTCCCAGAGAGCAAGATGAAGCAGTGGGCTAGACATCAAGCAGGAAATCAACATGCATTAACAATATGGATTTTGGAGTCAAAAAGACTTGGATTTGAATTTCACCTTTGCCATTTAGTATTTGTGGGCAAATTCCTTCTCCTGCCCTCTGATTTTCATGCCTTCATCTCTAAAATAAAAATAATGCCTACTTATTAGGACCTCCATGACAATTAAGTAACATAATGCTGATGAAGAAGATTGCTGGGCACAGAGCACATTTACACAGCAGCAGTTCTCAAATTTGAGCTTACATCACAATCACCTGGAGGAATTGTCAAAATCAGGCTGCTGGACCCCACCCTTACAGCTGTCGTTCAGTAAGGCTGGGGCATGAACTAGGTGATGCAGGTTGATGCAATGGTCCAGAGACTGCCCTTTGAGAACTACACTACCCAGCACAGCAATGAAGCCCCTGCACTCTGGGGACAGACAGACTACCTGGCTTGGAACCCACGTCTGCAATGTGGCACTGTGCCACATTAGCCCATTAGCCTGGGCCCATTAGCCTGATCTCCCTAAGCCTCATTCAAATGGAAAAACATATTAAGTTTTCTCATTGATAAGGTGGGCTAATAAGAAGACCTATCTCGCCTAGTTGTGAAGAATAGATATTACTGTGCATAAATGTTTTTAGGAGAGCCCCCGACATTCTTGCACATCCACCAACTGTTAGCTATTGTTATGATTGAATGATACTTCCTCTGGTGTTATTTAGACTCCAGGAGAAAGGCAGTCGTCATGGGTCAAAACAAGACTCAGGATCCGAAAGTAGGCACAAAGTCAGAACAATACACCTGAGGACCTAGTGATACGAACGTTTTCATCCGAAAGTTTCTCCCAGCTTGGTTGGCAGTGCTTGGAGGGTCCTACACAAGAAACTCCCCCAAGCCTTTAGCTGGTCTACAGCGGTGTGACTCGAGGAGGTACCCTGGTTGTGATGGGCAGTGAGAAGTCCCACTAAGGACCTTCTCATACTCCCAGGCAGTGCTGACTCTTATGGGTGCTGGTTGAGAGATGGGGTCTCCTGCCCTGTAGGGGCTACCATTTTAATGAGACTTTGCATCTTACTGAGCTATGGCTGGTTGGCTTCTGTGGGGAGGATGATACAATCTTCTTGCTATTATGTTTCCTTTATTTGTTCCATCAAAACAGTTCTGCATGGTAACGGTCACCAAGTACAGGCATAAATAGCTTAAGACTCTGGAGAGTGTGGGGGAGGATGCTGTTAGCAATGTCTGAATTCAGCAGACATCTGATTCTACAATATTTTTCAAGGGTTTTAAAATAATTGGGTAAAACCACAAACAGTGGTCTGTGGTATGCACTCCTGCCCTTGGTTTCTAGAATGAGGCTTGATTTCATATGTTCTCAATTCAGCACATTGAACTCATTAATTTCCCCACTAGTCTTTTTATTATTTCTCTCTTCTTTGAAGTAGGAAGTTACACAGCTATAATAATGCTTTAAACCAGATCATAAATATTAAATTTACAAAAACCCTTATTGACACTGGCAAATTTTACCCTAACTGCATCTGTCTAGCAGTAATTTTACAGTTAAAGAGAATGACAGAGTTAAAGAGTGATCTATAAATGTCTTCCTCTGTTTTTTTCTCTCCCACCTTGGTCTGCCTGTCTGTGTTTAAGCCACTTGTGTAAGGAGTTCCTGGACACTTTTCCCCAATTTGAGGTTGTACCACTGGTTTATCTTTGTCATAATTAATCCCTTTTTTTCTGTATAGATTGAACCTAATGCTGTATGTTTCACAGCTACTCTGAACAGGAAGCTGGCCACTTTCCATTATGATGCAATTATTTTTTGTTCTCCCACCATCAATGACTACTGTAATATCTTTTGCAATGGCAATTACTTGGCCCTCCTGGGATAGCTTCTTGGGGTACTGGGAATTTTAATCAAGCACCTATGTTAATTAGAAAATGGTGGAGATGATAGTGGTGCTGATTAAGCACCTTTGAATATCTATCCATTTTGGCAATGGACTGAGTTGAGCTTTTATAAAGATTCAATCTTTTCAGAAAAAAAATAACTTGAGTTTCCTTCCCTTCCGTTCTTTTCTCATGGGTGGGAGTGAAGAGGAGGGGGCTGGCTGAAGGTCTGCAAGCTAACACTATTGGACACATACTATGTGTTGTTATGGGGCCAGGAGCTTTCCATTGGTGCACATGTTTAATCCTTGTCATATCCATGTGGGAAGGTATTATTATCTCTATTTCACAGAGTCTAAAGCTCAGACTTGAGTACACATGAGGAAGACAGTGGGGAGGAGGGCCTTTTCTTATGAACTCCTTTGATTGGTTTGGGAAATATGAGATGATCCACAGTCCAAACTGATGCAAAGAGATACATTATATTATATTACATTTAATAATATAATATTATACATATTAAATTAAGAGAGACTTAATTTTAGAAAGGGACTGAAAACTACATCTACAGTATCAGATACTTCCTCATTCAACAATCATTTACAAGACCCCAAAACATCTGTTGCTTTATCAGACACTAAAGACAAAACAGCGTTATGGTGGTCCCTGGCTGCCATGATCCCTGGCATGACAGGAGTAGTCAGAGGCCCTTGAGTACCTGTAAGAGGTGCCATAATTGGAAATGCATGCAAAGTGCTGTGGGATCTCAAAGAAATGGGTGAATCACTCTGCCTGAAGAAAGTCACCAGAGGCTTTCAAACTGGTAGCATTTGAGTATGGTCTTGAAACAAGGGTAGAACTCAAACCAAAAGAAGTAGGGGGGATGGAAGGAGAACAAATGGGGTGTGCAAAGGCAAATACATCTAGTGTGTGGAGAATGTCAAGTTGTTAGTGTGACTGTGGTGTGTGGAGAAAATGGGGTCCAGAACCAAATCATGAAAATGCTAGGGTTCATGCCAAGAAGCAAGAATGAAATTAATAAAGAAGCACATCTTCAGAGAGGTTTATCACTACTCCAGCATGACCCAGCCAGTGAGTAGTGCAAGGGAATACAAATCCCCTTGGACCTGCCTTCAAAGCCTATCTCTTTCAGACACATTGCTGCCTTTGCTCATGGAAATGCAGTCATTGTTAGTAGCAGAAGCCTCAGAGAAGAGCCAGGCATTGCTTAATGCTCAGACCTGAAGGCCCAGTTCTGGTCCTGAAGCAGAAGAATGAACAAGATGGATAATTCATACTTGGCCTCAGGAAGCAGATACAGAGTGGACACACTCACTAGTCCCCCTACCTCCCTCTGGGAAGGAATAACAGAGGGAAAACTCCTTCTATTAATTGTCTCTCCCGGATTCTGATACTCCAGCAGAAGATAGGCAGGCAGCTGGCAGTGCAGGAGATACCCTAGGTAGAGAGCCTGCCCTGACAAATAGCAAAAGGACTAAGATCTCAAGTCTTGCCCTACTCCCTAGGTCCCTCTTTCCTAGAGACTTAGGCGACTTCCAGATTTCATAGCACAGCCAAGACTAAAGAGTTAATTTAATCGCTGAGGCCCCTTCTTGGATTATTGCAAGGATTTACAGCCCATATTGATTACTGACAGGGCAACCCAACCAAAAGGAGATTCCAAGAGTTGTCTAGAATTGGCATAGATGGATTTAGAAAAACTTTTTCTTTCTCTCCTTCTCCCTTTTTCTTCTCAGTCCTTTGGTGTTGGGTGGTTGCCCTCTGTGGGTAAGGTGATATCTTTAGTTCCGTTTTGTCCTCTTCTCCCCTCCCCAGCTCCTCTTTGCTGAGGAAGTCTTTCTCCTCTGCCATTCTAATGATCTCAGTGCCACACGGGGCCCCGGATGCTGGTGCTGACAGGCTGCTCATTAGTGCCAGGGTGCTGCAGTCAGCTGATGGCACACCAGAGCTCTGCTCCTGACACTTTTTCACAGAGCTGTCACTGGAGTCATGGAACCTGCCAGCTCTGGTTGAACTCAAGCTGTGATACCTCTAGTGCCAATTAGTGCTTTAGTGTCCTGCTTGGCTAGGGAGAAGGCCTTGTCAGTGCTTACAAATAGGAAAATAGGTGGATGTATGGTGGGGTGAGGATATTGGGGAAGAGGAGGGGGAGCACAGGGCTCAGGGCATTGGCCAGGAGAAGAACTCTTATCCAGGTGTCACTTTGCCTCCATCAATTTGGTGCCTTTTAAAACTCCAGAAAAAAAGAAACAGGGCAGCCAAATGTCCACTGGACCTCTTCAAGTAGAAAAGGAGAACTGAGGTGGGAAGGAAGAGATCTGGCAGCTGAGGAAGGTTACTGAGCCCTGTCGGTATGGAGAGTAGGCCACGCAGATGTACCCACTTCACGTTAGGTAAAGAGAAAGGCTTGCAGAACAAGGGCTTGGCTTGGAATCCAACAGACAGAAGGCTCTGCTCTAATTCTGCTCCCAGGGTCTTTATATCACCCTAGGGAAGATCTCTTTTGATCTCTAACCCACCTCAATTCATATATCAGGAGGCAGAGAGAAAGAAGGAAAAAGAGAGAAAGAGAGAACCTGAGAAACACACACACACACACCCCACACATACACACACACACACACACACACACACACACACACACACACAGAGAGAGAGAGAGAGAGAAAGAGGCACAAGAGTGGAACTGAATTTAAAGTACTTTTCTTTTTTCTACCGATTGATTTCTTTCTTTTCCTTTTTCTTTAGTTAACCTATAAGGAATGGCAAATTTTCATATACAGTTGAAATAATCCCCCAGGTGATATCGGGATTGCCTTAGGAAATCGTGGTTGGGAGCCATCCGGGGTTTAGACACAGGAGTACTTGGTACAGCAAGGCACCAAAAGGGCCAGATGCCCACTAGAATGGCCAGATGAAGAGCAGTTGCAATGAGGCAGCCATGACAGCAGAAGGGAGCTCATAGATGACCCACCGTCCAAGTCACCTGTGAGCCTCCTCTCTTCTTGCAAAAGGAAACTTGAAAAGGAGTTTCTTCTTCAAGGACAAGTTGAGTCCTGCCACAGCAAGGTCCCCTCAAGGGGACTTCAGGAAAGGCTTGGAGGTCTTGTGAAGACCAGAGAAAATGTCCTGGAGACTCGCCAGCCGGAAACACTCCAGGTCTCCATGCCAACATCAAAGTGAAGGACAACTTCTCAAGGATCAAGATAGTCTTTGAACTGGGAGAACAGGCATGCCTCTTTGGGGCATTGGCAAATATCAGTGCTTGTTCGCTGAACTGACCAATATTTATTAAACACTCCCTAGGTGCTAGGCATTGTGCTAGAAGGAGAGAATCAAAGAGAAGTGAGATGCAAACTCTGATCTCAAAGAACTCATGGGACAGGGACAATGAAAATAAACTGGAAAGGAGGACATTTCTGTGAACACCTTGCAGGGCTTTGCTGAATATCCCTACCAATATCTCAGTACAACGTGTTATCTAGGTAGCCTAGATGAGGTTTTTATTGTCAGTGTCTTGTTTGATGACAGAAAGGTGAAGGTAAGTGCACCCAAGATGGGAGCTCCATTAGGACACTCAGTGATCCCTGGCTGCAAATGGATAGTGACACCCACAGATAAGTGATGAGACTCACTCCCTCACCTGAGTTTCATTTTGGGCTCTCAGGAATGTGGCAATGTAGGAATCCTAGCCTTGTCTTTAAAGCTCTTACAATCCAACTGAAACTGGCAACATAACAATAAGGCTTTCAGAATGCTTTTCTATGAAGAGTGAGGTCCAACACAGCATCTTTTGGAGTATATTGAAAGAGATCATGCTTCTATTTACATAGTGAAGACTCAGGAGAACCAGACAGCATGAACGTTGTTCTACTGGAGACAGAAAGCTGAGACTTTAAGGGATGTGCTAAAAAACACATTCTTGAAGGTCTAGATGTAGACAAAGGGCAAAGCACAGAGTCATGACACCAGGCACAGTGGGCAGTTGGCTGTCCTGTTCCTTTTTTCTACCTACAGAAGGTTGGGGTTCCACCAACGGTGCCTGTGCACCTAGTATCCTATGCTAGCACTTAGAAGGACTCCGGCTTGGGGTCAATAAGCCTTCATGCAGATGGAGATGGCTCCTGCTAGTGAGAGGAGTGAGATGGGGGCTCTTCCTCCTGAAAAGACCAAGGTCTCTGCAGATGCAAACAACATCTGCCCATCTCAAACCAGTTGTGCTGAGTCAGGGCAGGAATCTTTAAAAAGCTAGCTCACTTTCTCTTTGAATTCTGATAAATTCCTGAAGGGAACTACAAAGGCATAATGCCCATAATAATATATGGAAATTATTCAAACAATCAATGGAAGTGCCAAGAGGTGGCCTTGGAGGTCCTACCTCCCTCTCTGTACTGGACATGGACAGCTGACATTTTCTCTATCTGATATAAAGTGCTACACAGGGCCCTCCATCTCCGTTTCCACCTGATGGTCACTCCTAAGCTGCCCCTATATCAAAGTGTACGAGCCACATCTAAAATAGTCCTTAACATTTCTGTACTCCTTTCCACACAAGGTAGTCAAGACTAGAAATGTGCAATTTAAAGAGGTTTATATAAGTTTATCGCAAGCAGCACACATAAGTGATAATGAAGGAAACAAGGACTTTTAAGAAATGTACAGAACAAACACATCAGTCTGGAGAGAAAAAATGCAATGAAGTCATCAGGGTTGCCAAAAGAGCTTAGCCCTGATCAGCTGTTCATCCAGGGATTTGGCGGGTTTGCATGTAAGAAAGATCTTGATGGAACTGTGATCTACCCTCGAAGAATGACACAGAAGATGACAACAGCACTCTTTCTTTGGAGCCTCCGCTAAGGTGCAGATCTTCCTCTCCAAGGAACACCAAGCCCGTCCTGGCTTATTTAAAATAAGCCTCCTTTAGGAAATACTACTGGGGAAAGATGAAGGCCTGACTGCTGAGGGTCTCCAGCTTCAGTTCATATTGGGCAGCAGCCCAGTGACATCTCTGATCTCCAAATAATCAGTCACTGGGAAATGGCACTCCGGTGAGTTCTGAGGTGATTAGTTATTGCTTGGCATGTCTCATCATTTTGAATCCGGGATAACTAAACTGGACCTGAGATCTGGAAATCACTGTTCATGTAAATTAATCCACAGGTACATTCTGATTGTCCTGCTCGTCTTTCCTTGCTCCATCTTCTGTTTCCATAGCAGCTAAAACCTCAGTAAAATGGGACACCTGGCCCAGGCTCAGGCAAAAGTTCCCTTGGGAAATGAATCTGTTCGATGGTCACAAAAGGGGAAACAAAAGACTCTAACACACAGCCTTGTGAACATCAGCCAGGCAAACCCAAGAGGCTCAAATGTCAGAGGGGAAGACAACAAACAATTGCAAGGAGGGAAGAGAGAATGTGGAAAATAATGAAATTAAAGCAGAAACATTTCAGATGCTGCAAGAGAAAGCCAAAGCATAGAACAACAACAAAAATAACTTATAGGGAAGTTATAGGCATAAAATGGCAGGACAAAAAGGAGATGCATGCAGGAGAAGCGGGGGAAAAAACACCCAGAAAAGGACAAAGAACTGGCCAGATGAGGGAATGAGAAGAGACATCAAACAGAAGACACAGCCTCTTGACATCAGGCACAGGAAGCTTACCCTGATGATAAATGTTCTGCAGACTCCAAAGGCACACACTGGGCTGGCATCCGCCAGCACTGGGGACTCACATCAGGCTGTGATGGATGGTGCACACCGCGGACTTAGCATGCACCTGTCTGAATGGCCCCTCCTTCAGAAGGGCCCAGGGCCATTTTCCATCACTAATGATCTCATGCACAGCTGAAGCTTCCTCCCTGATTTTGGGCCAGTCCACATGTGAGGTCATTTCAAATGGAGAGACTGGCAGACACATGAATAGCTTTCAAAGACCCCTTGTTCAGTTACAGTGTCAAGAATGGTGGCCCAGGACAGCTCCCAGGAAGTCAGGCCACACACAACTGAAAATGTCACGCCTTCTCTGAGAACATCCATCAGGGCCAACTGTCACTGTCTAGAATTTGGTACTTGGGGCCCTTTCATAGTCTTACTCTGATTTATTAAAATGTTGAAGTACAGTGGACACTGTCATGCACAGCCACCTTCAGAAGCAGACGACTTATGCCTCACAGAAGGACCGGCTGCTGGTGGACAGCCCTCGGTGGTCAGCCCCCTGTGTCTCAGGTGAAGAGAGATGCCTGGCCCACAGTACACCTGTTTGGGGATCAGCCTACTTTTGGACTGCTGTGCTGATGTAGAGGACCAGCTCCATCACCTCAGTAAGGGAACCTTCTGAAGGGCAATCCTAGCTTCAGAGCTCCCCGTAGGCTCAGCCGAGATGTCCTACTGCACAAGCCAGCTTCTAACCTGCCCAATTCTGTTTCCCACTTTTCCCTTCCATGGGAGTTGAGACCAAAAGCACCCCCTAATATGCATCTTTCATGCCAATCACACACCTTCATCCATCTGTGCACACCTGCACATATATACATACATAATCACATACACACATTTCACATTAATCAGCAATAAGCAACACAATTAAGGACCACTATTCATGTCTCTGCACAAATATCTTCTTTTCAGAGCCCTTCTCTGAAGAAAGCTCTTGTCATTCTGTCAACACATCCTGTTCTATTTTCTCACCCTTAATACCACCTGTTATATTGCATACTCTTTTTTTTTTTGTCATCTGTCTCATGAGAATGTGAGTTCATGAGTGTGAAAACTTCACCGCTTTGGCTTATTGCTGTAACCCCCAGTGCCTAGAAGAGAGGCTGGACTATTACAAGCACTCAATAAATATTTAAGAATGAAATATTTTTATCTTTCTTGTTCCCAAATAAAAGCTAGCTTAATAATAAATGACATCTTGTCTCAAATTCTAAAGGTTTTAATGTACAATCCATGAAAGCACAAAACAACACTTTGGTCTACATAACATCTGAGCATTCAGATAAAGTAAATTTTTGCAATTTAGTCACACATTAAGTTATATTTGTTCTCTAGGATCAATCGGAGTAAAACAACAACAAAACCACAAAAACAGCTCGTGACCAGATTTTTGGCAAGGCTGCAGAGGCACAGACTTGGAGAGTCTCCTTTTAGGAATATGGCCATTTAAAGCTCTCACCCATCATTATGTGTTTTCTCTATTTTAAAACAACCAGCCGAACAATTGCCACTAAAGCTTCATTCCATCATCAAACAACATGTAAAGTTCACCCAGAACACCTTACCACCATTTCACCCAGAGACAACAGGGATTAATTTCCAAGGGACTGGAGAGATACTGAGGTATGAATTCGGAAATCTTAGAGGGTATGCCTGTTTTGCAGAGAACACATCAACGTTCTCTGCAGAGCCATGAGTAGATTACCATCAAGCCACCAAAAACATAGACTCCTCTGGCGTAGGTATCAGCACCCATAACCTCCTACCAAAGGCCCAAAATTCCCCCATTTATCCTCATGATGCAATGCAACAAACTGTTCTCTTACCTTTGGGGGAGATGTGTCTCCAAGTAACCGTAGGCTCTGGTCTACCAGTTGCTATGCAGGTGAGGCTGATATTGTTCCCTTCGTTAATGGAGATATCTGAAGAAATCTCTACAATTTTGGGAGATACTGTGGAAACAAGACAGAATGAAAATAAAAATCCTCCTGAAACATTTCTTAGTTGTCTTAACATGGTAGTTGGCAGAACAGTCCAAAGAGTAAAATATATGGACTACAGTAAGTTAACGATGAGAAATTAGAGGAATTACCTTAAACATAAAAAAGTCTTACCTTTAATTTAGCTTTGATTTCCTCCTATTTAAACACAAAGTCAGGGAGTCCGAATGGGAATAAATTCTACTGCAACACTGGAATAGCTGTTCTCCTAGCCTCCACCCTCTTCCTGTATCCACTCACCCCCACCCACCTCCAACACATATCCATGAGCCATCCTCCACACTGCATTCAGCGATGTCTTGAAAGAATGCAATTCTGATCATATCACATCTCTGTCTAAACAGCTCCAATGGCTCCCCATGGCCACCTGGTCATAGCCTGACTCCTTCTAGGCATGAGGCCATGCAGAATCAAGCATCAGCCCACCTTTCCATGGCCATCCCCAGTGATCCCACCTCTGCTGACTCCCTTGTTCTCCATCATGCCCTGTCTGGGTATCAAGTATCTGGGTTCATATTGTTCCTTTTATCCTTCCTGGGCAACTCCCAGCCATTCTCGTTGTCATTTTTATTTTGAGACAGGGTTTCACTTTGTCACCCAGGCTGGAGTGCAGTGGTGCAAATATGGCTCACTGAAGCCTTGACCTCCCATGCTCAAACAATCCTACCTCAGTCCAAGTAGCTGGGACTGCAGGCATGTGTCGCCATTCCTTGTTAATTTTTATGTTTATTCTTGTAGAGACAAGGTTTTGCCATGTGCCCAGACTGGTCTCAAACTCCTGAGCTCAAGCAATTCACCAGCCTCAGCCTATCAAAGTGCACGCGCAGCCATCCTTAAGGCCCAAAGCAAATGCCACTTTCTTTGTTGAAACTTTCCCTACCCTCTACACTTCTCTGCCCTTTTGGACATCTCAAATTGACCGCTGCTTCTTCATCCATGTGCCCAGAGCACATTCTACACACCTGGTGGGGAATCAAATTAAACCTCAGTTAGCCATAACATCTCTCTCTCTCTCTCCCCCACCTTCTTTCTCCACTAAATGACTCCCCCTAGGGAGAGAAGGGGTTCATTCTAATAGGTAAAGTTGGAGACAGGATGTCTACTTCCTTTGGTCTTCTATTTTGGAACCTTCTGAAGCTTATATTATGTTGTGCTCCTCCATGTGCTTATTTTGAGAAGCAGCACCCACAAGGACTGGATAGGGCCTGTGGAACATCCAGCCATTGCATGTGTGTGCGTTTCTTTCCGGGGTCCAGTCGTAGAACCTCATTGTTGCTGCACATCTGAGCCTAATTCTCCAGTCTCAGCTTTACCACTAGTAAACACGTGATATTTGGTTCCATGTGTCTACTTATCTGTCTTATGTGTTTTAACATTCAAGTGGATGGAGTAAAGATGTCATTTATTGAGCTCCCAAACTCCAATTCTAGACAGTTATTTCACTATGCTATGGTTATGTGCTTAGCATCACCCACTAAGCCATGAGCTTTCTGATGACCTGAACGATGTGTTACTTATATCTGTATCCACGCTAAGAGCTCAACAAATATTTACAGAATTGAGTGATAATGGTTATTCAAGGGAACCACCTTCCCAACCTGTGTGCAACGTGTCCATAACAACCTCAGAGTTGGGTCATTGGCAGATATTCTTTCAATCCTACTGATGCTGGTTTTGACTTCTTAGTTCTTGGCAAGTTAAGTGTCCCCTCCATCCAGCACTCTTCTGTTTCTTCATGTTATATTCTTTCCTTGAATAAGTATTCCTCAGAGCCACCATGCTGTGCAATTCTAAAGCACACCATCCACTTGGCTTACAATGTGATCGGGCCTGCCGGAGAGCCCAGGGAAGCTGCACGATGACTTTATTGCTTGTTGCGAGGTCAGAGTGGGGCTCTCACACTAAAATCAGACGGGTTTGCAAATTTTAATGCTGGTCTTGCCTCTACTTGAACCATTACTCACTCATTCCTAGTTGTGTTGGATCTTTTCCTTCATGAAAAGGGGGTTTATAAAGATATCTTAGCCTTCTTCCCCTTCTCTCCTTCTCCAGTGTTACCTTCCATGTATGTCCTGCATCCACCCAGTTGAAATGCTCATCCTTAATAAGCGTGTGCTGTACTTATCTGTGCTGCACTGAGCTATCTCCTTATCCCCATGCCCTTGTTGCTGACTTCAGTGCTTACACTCTTCTCTGTGCTTATCCACATCTATTAAAATTGTTCAAGGCCTGAGAGAATTACCACCCCTTTGATAAGGCTGTCCAGATGAACCCGAAGAGGACATGACCTCTCCTTCCTGGGGATTCCACAGCACTGTAGTATCTCCTATATGGCATTTAAAGTAAACTTTTATGTAACACGTTCCCACCTTTCCTTTCATACTATAAATTACATTAACATAAGATATTTAAAAAGATCCTCACTTAACTTTTTAGTTTTTTGCTGTCCTAAATAGGGTATGTTACACAGAGTAAGCAACAGTTAATCATTTTTAGATTTCCATCCTCATTGAGCTTCAGATAGACAGGCAGCGTGTGTGTCTCTGCATATGCACACACACACACACACATACACATACACACTTAATTGCACTCCCATAAGCATTTGGTGGGACAGAAATAATGGAGAGTGGACATGGACAAGGGTTGGAGGAGAGAGAATGCTAGCTCTGCAATCTGGGACTTTTAAGATATAACAATGCAATTTATGGTTGTATCATTTTAAAAGCTACATGGAGCCTTCCAGGACAGAAAGGTAATTGATGAGTTAATGACTGAGCATTTGATTTGCTGACTGCCTGAAAGGTACAAACTTCTAAATTCTCTTAGTTCTGGAATCATTTAAATTGATCATTGCAAAAATAGACACTTTGATGTGTTTTATTCAGAGTTTTAACTAGAGCATTCCCATCTCATGCACCAGCCACCTCCTTCCCCCACCCCCCAACACTAACCCATACATTTGCTGGTCCCTGTCCCTGCTCACTCTTAGCACCCGCACAGCCTTGCTTGCTTCCTGGAGGACAGGCTGCCTGCAGAATGTCTGTGCTGGCCTTGCAGACGTTGCTTCAACTGTGCAGGTACGTAATTTATTGATCTGTAAAGCACTCCGAGATGCTCTGCAAGGGATTATGTCACGCCAACGCCATGCAATAAAATAAAAAATGATGGACTTTGTGAACACAGGGTGATTTAGGGTTTGTAGTTGGAAGTGTGCTTAAAGTACATTTTAAGTGGAAATCAGGCCGGGTAATGAATTACTCTTGCTTTGGAAGGGCTTACTGTGAGTTCATTTTCCTGGCTTCCTACATGATAGCTAATCTGCTAATCATACACTAGAGAACAATGGACAGTCCCCAAGTAGGATAGAAGGTGGTTTGGGCCAGAGCTGTCAGTGCAGTAAGTATATTAAATGAGACAATCGCACCTCATGCTTGGAAGAATCATCTAGAATTGTCTCCCCCCACTAATAATTGGAAAATATCCAACTCATGAGGTAGAAGTTGGAGAAGTGCTTGCTGTCCTTTAAATTCTGCCTAAGAATACAGTTTGAAGGAGGCAAATTGCCCTTGGGTGAGTGAGAAAGACAGATCATTCACGGCATAGAGATGAGGTGGTTTGACTAGGGGAGCAATCCCAATTATCAGAAACAAATTGGCATATGCCTAAGATGCTAAGGGAGTCAAAATATGATTTTCCAGGTGGCAACTTCTAGTACATTGTCAGTATTCAAGACTACTTGAATTGATTAGGGTGCACTGTGGTTTTAGCTAAGCCATCCTCATAAGGAAGCTTCTGATCAAGTATGAGATAGGGCTACTTATATTTTTATATTGTTTCCATGGATACATTCTATATCTGACTTCTCATCACTCAGACTGTTAGAAACATACTAGGATTGTTTTTGCTTATTTTCATTCATTCACTCCTTCTTCAATATTCATTGATCACTTTCCATATGCCAGCATTGTGCCAAGCATTAGAGACATAAACTAAATAAGATACCATCCTTTTCCTCAAGGAGTTCACAGCCTCAAGATATCAAAATAGATGCAGAAGCCTAATATTCTAATGTATGGTGACACAGAATGGTGAATCAGGTGTTATGGAGACACAGAGGATACACATCTAAGCCAACCTTGACATGGATGTCACAAGAGGCTTCTTAGATATGTGATGCCTAAGTTAAGCCCTAGGAGTAAGTAAAAATTAATCATATCTGGAGAGAAAATGAGGAAAGATATCCTAGGCAAAGGAGACAACATAAGGCAAGCACTATTAGTAAGACATTTTGTGGCCAGGCACAACTGTTAATGGAAGAAGTCTACTTTAGAGGAGTAGTCCCCAACCTGGTTGGCACCAGGGACAGGTTTCATGGAAGATAATTTTTTCCATGAACTGGGGATGCGGGAAGGAATGGTTTCAGGATGATTCAAGCACATTACATTTATTATGCATTGTATTTATATTATTATTACATTGTAATGTTGTAACATATAATGAAATAATTATACAACTCACCATAATGTAGGATCAGTGGAAACCCTGAACTTGTTTTCCTGCAACTAGGGGGTCCCAGCTGGGGGTGATGGGAGATAGTGACAGACCATCAGGCATTAGATTTTCACAAGGAGTGCACAACCTAGATCCCTCGCATGGGCAGTTCACAATAAGGGTTCCTGCTCCTACCTAATGCTGCCACTGATCTGACAGGAGGCAGAGCTCAGGCGGTATTGCCAGCAATGGGGAGTGGCTGTAAATACAAAAGAAGCTTCACTCACTCACCCACCAGCTGCTCACCTCCTGCTGTGTGGCCTGGTTCCTAACAGGGCACAGAGCAGTATCGGTATGTGGCCTGAGGTTTGGAGACCCTTGCTTTAGAAGCTGGGCCAAAAGTCATCCAATGAACATTTTGTGAACACCTACTGTTACACAATGGTGTGCTAGGTATATGAAGGACATGCAGACATATACCAATTTACCTGGCCCTCTATGAACTTACAATCTGTTTGGGGAAACAGGGCATGAAAACATTCCAGAGAGTTGAATAACAAGGCAAAATATGTTCGAAAATTGTGTATGATTGAATGTGAATGAACAGTACAAACTTTAAGTGCTATGAGTTACTAGGAGGGAGGATAACAGCTAGCGAGAGTTCCAGAGATGGCTTCACCTCAAATTGGAGTTTACTTTAGGTCTCAATAAATGAGAAACAGGTATCTATGCAGAAAAAGTGAAGCTGTTTCAAATGGGACAGAATTGCATGGGCACAGATGGGAAGGCAGAAATCCACAAACTGAAGAAATACAATGTCTATTGACTACAAGAGGCAACGCAGAGCAGGGGCTGAGATTCGGCTCTACTATGTTCTAACTGGGCAACCTTGGCCAAGTTACTTCACCTGCCTGTGTCTTGCTCTCCACATTTATAAAATGGAGCTAATAACTGTCTGAACCTCATAAAGACTGTTTCAAAGACATAGGAGTAAGTTATGAAACGCATTGAGAACAGTTTCTGGCAACGTGAAGTGCTCAGTGAGTGAGTTTTAATATTGTATGTGCTTGGCAAACACATATATGCAGTGTCAACACAGAATGGACAGTCCATAAATTTTGACAGAATCAATGAAAAATGGGATACAAGATCATGAAGTGAATGAGAGCCAGATGATGGAAGGGCCTGAACGCCTAGTGCCTAGCTTTTAGCTCTATCCTACAGGCAGTGACACGCATTTGAATTTTTTTAAAAGAAATGTCGTAATTTTTAAAAAATTTATTTTAAGAAAAAGAATCTGTTAACATTGTGTCAGATAGAGTAAAATAGACAGAAACTGGAGTCACAGAAATCAATCGACAGTGATGTTCAAAGCCTGGATTAAACTGTTGGCTCTGAAAAGATGAAAAGCAAGGGATGGATTGGAGAGCCATGCCCAGGAAAAATGCACAAATGGTTGCTAGGAGGACGACCAGGGAGATGGGGTCAAGCAGGAATGCCGTTCTGTTAAGTAGCATCTGGATGGCTGCACAGGGAGACCCCTAGACCTTCTAGGGGGAACTACTTTTGGGGAGAACATTAGTGTGATTCTGTCTTAGACTTGCTGATGGTGAGATGATGAGGGACATCCAGGAAGAATATTACTATTATGTTAGCAGTTGGAATCAGAGGATCGGAGGTCTGGGCAAGATCCCAGTTTCAGAATCCACATGAAAGGTAAAGAGCAGAGGGGTAAGAACTGACGTGCCAATAGTAACTTAGACCTGCTATGAGTGGAAGAGTCCTTTGAAAAGGTCATTGGCTTTTACCCACAGGCATGTATGTGGTGCCTCCTGGCTTCTGAGAGCTGAATCTAGAAAATATACCAATTATAGAAACAGAAAGACCAAGGAGTGGTTAGGATATGTTTAGGAAGAAAGACAGAAGCCAAGGGAGCCATGCTGTTTGGATACAGTTCCATGTTTAATACATTATGTTAATGTTTAATCTGGCTCTTATTGAATTTTAATTCAAATGTGTAAATAATTAAATAAGATAATTATTAAAACAGTATTCTGAGGAACTTCCCTACTCTTGGTTTAGCTTCCACTGCCCAGGTGTTGAGTTTTAATAATTATGTCATTAATAAATAGCAATTTGCTGTTTTTAGCACACAGTGGATATCCTATTAAATCCAAATTAGGATGCTTTATTAAGCACTGTGCAGTCCTGTGGGGCTGAGAATGCACATAAGCCACTTGGACCAGGTAACTGCACAGCACATGCAGATCTACAGATCCCAGATGGCTTCCTTGGCTGGCAGTGGGGGTTCCCCTCCTGCCTCTCCTCTGTCTTGAAGATTGGAGATGCCCACATCTCCTCCGGGCAGTTCTCACAGCAAGGGCTGCTTCACTGCTAAGGCCTCTTTAGGGACCTTTGTCTTTACAGAATTAATGGGACAAATCTGGAGTGCTCTTAACCTTTCTGGCTTCCAGACCACGTGCAGAGACACTAAGGCCTATGAGAACAGCCTGGTGCATGAATGTCCAACCCAGATTGGAAAGCTTGGAAAAATCCATCTTTTCCCAAGGGCCACTGTGTACCCAAGCAAAGCCTAGGCACAGTTGAGTGCTTCAGGTGGGATTCAGGCTGTGGCAAATGTGCTTGGTTAGGACTTCCCTTCTCTTATCCAGACTGAACGGAGAAATGAATCTGTCACGGAGCATGAAGGCAAACTCCTTCTTTGGTATCAAAGGCCCTGCACACTCTGGATGCCGCCTCCCTCTCCATGCTCTTCCCACAGCATTCTCCTTTCCTCATCCTGCTGGCCACCTGTCCTCTTCAAATGCCTCAAGCCCACCTTTGACTCCATCCTTCACACTTGCCTTTCTCCTGCTACTCACACTGGTTCTGTCTAATTATTTCAATTTCAGCTCCTCACAGAAGCCTTCCTCAAACCCCCTTTCTACAAGAGAACCCCCAGCCTGCCTGGCTTGCTACAGAACTGTCTGCCTCTCCTAAGTACAATGTAAGCTCCACTGGTGTCTCGTTCACTGAAAATGGTCATCACATATCATAATGCCTGGCATCGTTTGTGCAACAATTTTTCTGAGTGAATGAATTACGGTGTTCTATCAAGGCTGTATGCAAATGCAAACAAATTGAAATGACTGAATTTCCTCAAGATCTTTAAATTGCCCCCAAGGACTGTAAGTGAACATAATGATGTTGATAATTACCATTTATTAAATACCTGCTGTATAACAGGTGTTTGGATATATTACCTTTATTTTATTTTTCACCGTATGAACCCCACAAATAGATATTCTCTCTAAGGCAACCAACTGCCCAGGTCTACCTGGAATTGGAGGGTTTCTTGAGACATAAAACTTTCACTGCTGAAACCAAAAGCATTTCAGGCAAATGGGGATGCATTGGTCATCCTAATTAGTTCCCACACTTTACAGATGAGGATACTGATACTCAGAGGAGTCAAGGAACTTGTTCAAGGACATATAGCTGAAAATTGCAGTGTTTTTTTTGTTGCTGTTGCTATTGTTTGTTTTTTGAGATGGAGTCTCATTCTATTGCACAGGCTGGAGTGCAGTGGTGCGATCTAGGCTCACTGCAAGCTCCACCTCCCAGGTTCACGCCATTCTCCTGCCTCAACCTCCCGAGTATCTGGGACTACAGACGCCTGCCACCAAGCCCAGCTAATTTTTTTGTGTGTGTTATTTTTAGTAGAGACGGGGTTTCACCGTGTTAGCCAGGATGGTCTCGATCTCCTGACCTCGTGATCTGCCCGCCTCAGCCTCCCAAAGTGCTGGGATTACAGGCATGTGCCACCGCGCAGTGTTTTTTCAAATGGAAATAATATGGGTTAGAAAAATAACAAATGCACATGGAATCATGGGAATATACAGGAAGATCCCTAAGGTCTCTTTTGATAAAAAAAGAACCCTAAGCTTCATCTCAGAAGCCGAGGTTTTAAGCCCACACCCCACAGTTACTAGCTGTATAAGTGCATGGCAATCATTAGAGTCTCTGATTGTATTCATTATATATCAATACCTATCTTTTCTCCTCAAAATAGATGTTCTGTGGATCAGATTAAAATGTTAAGAAGTCACTTTTTATACATAAAGCATTCATCAAATGTCCTTTCTTAGTGTTACTAAAAATGTGTACCTCTAGAGACCAATACGAAGAGAAATAGAGATTTTTAGTGCAGTAGGGGGCTGTTTTGGTTTGGACATTGGGATGGACCACACGCCCTGCTGATGTGCTCAAGGTTTGAGGATAAACAGCATCTTTAAATGAGGACTCAGGCCCCAGGCCAGGGTGTGCTGTGCAACAGGACCCCATTCTTTTGTCAGCAATGTGCTTGCTGCCATCATTTTCAAGAAGGGAAGGGTCACATTACAGACATTCAGAATTCCAAATGAGAGCTTGAAAATGTAGAAAGCTCCTTAATGGCATAACCTCGGTGGATTATTATTCTCTTCACCAGAACCCTTTTGTCATTTGTTACATCTCATTCCTTCTCTCACCCTCCATAGTAAAACCATTCATGTTGGCTAGAAAACCCTGAAGCTCTAGGGAAAAAACCTAGTGATTTTTTCAGGATTAGTCATAAACCAGTGGTTCTGAAGATTGGAACTTGTTCCTTTCAGGATCCACTGAAATGTGGAAGGAAGTCTTTATGAGCTCTGCCTCTTGACCGAGTTTTAGTCATTCCTGATGGAGACATAAGAGAGTGAAGTCCATACCATTCTTTCCTTATTCCATGCCTCTTGGCTTTGGGGCATAATGGTAAAAATTGAATTTCACAGCAACTACATGTAATCATAAGTGCCCTATTATGTGGGTCACATCTAAGAAATTACTAAGAAGTGTCTCTTCATCAATTTTTTAACATGGAAACATAAGAGATGTATCGGTGATCATGAATGTGGACCTGCCATCCAGGCAGGGCCATCTGTTTCCCAGCTGTGCGTGTTTTCCATGTACAGCAGTGCATGCTTTGGGTTGGGCCTATATGACTGGCTTTATTGCCCTTCACCACCAGGCCTCTCTCTTTAGGGACCAGTTCACGAAGGGAGGATAGATGGGGTGGGAAGAAAAGAAACACCGAACACCTTCTATTCTGAGCACTTTGCCAGGTGTTCCACATTTGCTGCTCCCTTGTAAATCCTCACCGTAACTCCTAAGGCATGATTCCCCACCGTGTAGTCGAGAAACCGAAGCTTGGAGAGGTTACACAACTAACCCAAAACCATCATGGAGAATGTCAGACACACTGCAGATTCTCTAATAAGGTGTCCCTGAAAACTGACAGCCAAAATGTATACAAGCCAAAGATCCTCAAAACGTGAAATAACGTCACAACGAGAAAGGATCAATTAATCTAATTCATTACATAATTTCGTGAGGAAGAGAACAGAAGTAAAAACAGAGGAAATATGACTTTTTAATATTATTCCTCATGGGAGAAAACTAATATTTGTTGAAGACCTAATAAGGGCTTCCCATATACTCTCCCTTTTCATCCAGGAATCTGAGGTTTTACCCTGCTAATGATGTGCTCGAAGCCACTGAGCTAGAAAGTGGCTGTTCTCAGACCCAAGCTCTTCCTACAGGGATTTGGGATCAAATAAAATATGTAGGTATAATTGAAAGCACTTAGTGAATTACTAATCACTCTGCAAATGAATGCTATTGTGATTGAGATAATTCAGAGTTCAATCAATTAGTGGTAAACAGCATAATTGTTTGCCGTAAAAACCAACCCTGATGTGCTGACCAGGATTTATTTATAGTGCTCAGCAACATCTCCTGACATGCATGGTTTCTTCACATCCATCCTCTCCTCAGAGCCAGGGGCTGGCAAGAGATTTCTGACATCACTGTTTCTAATTTCTTCTCACCAGGAATTGTCTATTCCTGTAGTTCCCAACCGCCATAGCCTTGCCATAGCCTTTGAGGCTCAACCGCAAGGCCTCGTTAAGCTGTGTCTTTCGCTCTTTTGGCATCTGGCACCTTACTGTGACTTTCCTTTCCCAAAGCAAGAATGCAGCTGATGTTCATGAAACTCAAGTGACCAGATACTGTAAGCTGTGCAATGGTGACTGCCACTTCTATCATATACCAGACTCCATTAGTTGCTTCTCTCCCCTAGACAGACTTTTTCCACAGTCTCCAAAAGATCTTCATAGAAATGGAACAAGACCCCATTCCATTAGGCTTAGAAAACTCATGGGTAGAGGGTGCCACTGGCAGCTCCAGCCTCAATTAGAGGGACACTCTAGGTACACACACTTCTGTTCTAGTTCTAAGGACTTCAACCTCTGTAATCCCACTGCCTTTTCAATAGGGGTCATTTGTCTGCAAAATCAGGAAGATGTTAGCTAACTCTGCCCCTTGGATGCGCTTGCTTCTGTTCAGAAACCCACTTCATAGAGAGAAAAAACATTTTGCTATAATAGTCTGTGCCATTACTCTACCCTGGGATGAAGTTTGTATTTCTACATCTTGATATCATACAGGTAAACAAATATGTAAATATGTATGTATAGGTCATGGTAACCTCTTAGACTCTGAGCCATGATTCTGCTAATGTTCTCCTCTTGCCCTTAAGAGATACTCAGGTAATAATCATTCCTCTCTCCTAGGCTGCCTCACTCAGGTCAAATGGAGGTCAACCAGATAAAGACTAAGCCCCTGTCCCCAGGTAGTCACCGCTCTCGGCTCTCAGCTCTGCAGAAACCTGCATTTCTGAGCTGTCAATCTGCTGGCTGCCAACAGCGCCAAGCTCACTTACATTCTCAGCTGCCTTCATGGCGTCATCGGCACTTTAATTCTTAATTGCCTAAAAGCACTGGTAGTTATGCACTCAAACACAAGCTATAAAACTGTATGCAGCAGGGAATTATGCTGACTGCAGTAAGAAGGCTGTGGTGAAGTCCCCACCACACCTCACCCCGTGACTGCAGTAAAGTGCAAATAATTCCAGAGATTTTTCTCTTGTTCTCCAAATAACTGCACAGTTGAGTTCAGCAAAGGAGGGTCATTAGCCCGGAGAAGAGTTTCTGCCTCTCTCTAGCGCTACAGTCCCAATATTGCTCATGCCAGAATTAAAACTTGAGTTGTTCCTACACTCCTTGTGACCACCGTCTTAGGGAATAACTAGGCAGCTGTGAGGCAGATACATCTCATTATCCGACCTTGAATCTTGAATCCTGGGAGGTGGTCCCACTGCTGTCAAAGGAAACTCATCCGTTGATTTTGTGTTCCAAGACCTTATTGCCACTAAATCCCTCATAAAGGTTATGGCTGGTGAACAGATCAAGGCGAAGCTCCTTCCCCTTTAGCATGAGGGGTAGAGACACAGGTCTGTCTGTTTTAAACTACAAGTTCTCAGCAAGAGCGGCAGCTCTGTTAATCCCCCTGTGAAATGTCACAGTGCTGGAGCGAGTGAGGCAGTGCAGTTGGGGAAAGAGAGAAGTTTCAACATGACTTCTTGTTAATACAAAGCTTGTCAAACACATCACCTAGAAATACTGAATGTCTTTATTAGATTCCTTTATCTCCCCCCGAGATTGGAGGGACGCAACCAGTTGCTTCTCAGTAGACATGTCATCATCCAGAAACTAATTAAAGGCTACAGAGGAAGCTAGGTCTCTCACACTTGGGAGAACAAAATGCATTAGCAACACAAGTAAAAAAAAAATTACAAGTGAACTTTATATCAAAAAGGGCAAGTTGGGAATTTGACAATAACTCTTCTTTCTCCCTCACCAGTTCCCAGCAGGAGAAAACAGGCCCATCAGGATGTCAATGAATCTTGACACAAGGCCATCTGCTCCCCGGTATCACTCAGGAAGGAATTTCTCCCCTATCTATGGATACAGAGAGGAAGAGGTCACCTGACCACTTACTATGAGAAATGCAATTGTGTGGGTTTTATGCCAGCGTCTTCTCTTGCTATTGAGAACTGTAAAAGATGTATGCCACTGAACAGCGTTCATTTACCTCTGCACATCAAAGAGCCTGACCACCCAATCCAAAATATGTCCAATTACAGAAAAGCATATAGAAGCAAACGTTGTGCCTCAAAACTAACAAAAATTCAGAACCTGAGACCCTTCGTATCTTTAACCATGTAATAAACCTCCTCCATATGAATTAGGTGAACTGCATTCTATGTACCATGCTTTGCAGTCACCAAACATCCCTACCTGTGGTGTCACGCCTTTCTTAGATTTCTCCTGCTGATGTTTCATGATCTTTTATGTTTCATTAATCATAGCTGTCCACATAACATAATTTAAAAACCCATGCTTTGTCATTCAAGGCCCTCTCCCATTTAGCACTCTAGCCACCCTAGACTGTGACTGTTCTACCAAAGAATTCACTGCCACTTTCCGTACTTCCTGCCTTGGTTGATGATGTTTATCTTGTCTTACAAGATGCTTGCTTTTCAGGTCTACATGTCTGAAACATTGCTTATCATTTAGTCCTAGCTAAACACACCTTGTCTTCCACTAGGGCCTTATTAGATATTGGCTGGATGGCTGATATTAAATGAGTGAATGAATTCAAAAGTTCAAAAGTTTGCCAACTCTGTCCACCCACAGAATAAATTTTAAAGTACGTGTCCTGATAAATTAGGCCGTCCTCCTTCCCCACTTACCTTCTAGTCTTCTCTCTAATTATGCTTGATAAATATCACACATTGGTCTCTATCTGAATGGATTAATATTCAGTAAGGGCTCTATGCAAATCTGCAGAATATGACCATAGCCAAGAACTCAGACTAGGGAGCCAAGTAGACTCAGGCTCCAATCCTGAATCTACTATCTACTAGCCATAGTTTTTCAAAGTTTTTACTGTAGTAAAATGTATCTATCATTTATCATTTTGGCCACTTTTAAGTATACAGTTTAGTCGTATTCAACACATTTATAAGCGCAGGTGCAGTGTCTCACACCTGTAATCTCAGCACATTGGGAGGCTGAGGTGGGAGGATGGCTTGAGCTTAGGAATTTGAGATCACCCTGGGTAATATAGCGACACCACCATCTTTCCAAAAAAATTTTTAAAACTTAGCTGTTTATGCTGGCATGATCCTGTAGATCCAGCTACTCAGGAGGCTGGATCACTTTAGCTCAGGAAGTTGAGGCTGCAGTGAGCCAAGACTGCACCACTGCACCCCAGAAAGGGCATCATGGAAAGACCTTGTCTCTCAAATAAATAAGTAATAAATGTATAAACAGACATATGTTTCAGAAAGTTATTTAATTTCTCAGTGTCCTGTTTTCAAAATGCAAATAATAACAATACTTTTACACTGTTGGTGGGATCGTAAACTAGTTCAACCATTGTGGAAGTCAGGGTGGCGATTCCTCAGGGATCTAGAACTAGAAATACCATTTGACCCAGCCATCCCGTTACTGGGTATATACCCAAAGGAATATAAATCTTGCTGCTATAAAGACACATGCACACGTATGTTTACTGCGGCACTACTCACAATAGCAAAGACTTGGAACCAATCCAAATGTCCAACAATGATGGACTGGATGAAGAAAATGTGGCACATATACACCATGGAATACTATGCAGCCATAAAAAATGATGAGTTCATGTCCTTTGTAGGGACATGGATGAAGCTGGAAACCATCATTCTCAGCAAGCTATCACAAGGACAAAAAACCAAACACTGCATGTTCTCACTCGTAGGTGGGAATTGAACAATGAGAACACATGGACACAGGAAGGGGAACATCACACACCAGGGCCTGTTGTGGGGTGGGGGGAGGGGGGAGGGATAGCATTAGGAGATATACCTAATGTCAATGATGAGTTAATGGGTGCAGCACACCAACAAGGCACATGTATATGTGCACATGTACCCTAGAACTTAAAGTATAATAAAAAAAATTAAAAATCAATAAAAATCTCTTTCAAAATTAAAAAAAAACCTAATAGGGTGGTTATGATAAATGGTAATTTAGATGATTTACATAGTACTCAGGACATGTTAAAAGATCAAAAATAGAATTACACACACAAATATGCACTCACCAATCCAAGTATTAACAGAATCATTTTCCCCAATCTCTGTGTAACCAAATCCCAGGAGGTACATCTTACCAAATCTAACGCCCAATTCCCTGTCCTCAATATAATTTAATCTTTCAGCAGTACTTGAGCAGATCTACCCTTCCATCTTTGGGTTGATGCTATCACACTGTCCTTATTCTCTACTTACCTTACTGGCTACTCCTCCTTAATGTCAAACTCTAAATGCTGACATGATCTATTTCATGACCATCAGCCCTGTTCTTTAACTAAAACTCCCTTCCATCCCATCTGTGGCTTAACTGCTATCAGATACCCATGGTTTCCAAATTCATGCCATCAGCCTTAACCTCCCTTAGAGCTTCACTCTCACAGGCCAAAAACTGGATTCGATGCTTTTTATTTTCTTTTTTCTCTTGGCTTTTATGTCAGCTTCAGGGAGTACATGTGCAGGTTTGTTAATTGGGTAAATTGTGAGTTTACATGGGTAAATTTGGTGTATTAATGATCCAGTCACCCAGGTAGTGACCATAGTAACCAATAGGCAGTTTTTCACCCCATATCTTTCTCCCATCCTCCCCCACTCAAGTAGTCACTACAGTCTATTGTTTCCTTCTTTGTGTCTATGTGTATTCAATGTGTAGCTCCCACTTATAAGTGGGAACATGCCGTATTTGGTGTTCACTTAGGATAATGGCCTGCAGCTCCACCCATGCTACTGGAAAGAACATGATTTGTTTTACGCATGTGTAGTATTCCATGGTGTATATGTACCACATTTTCTCTATCCAGTCCACCACTGATGGGCATATAGGCTGATTCCATGTCTTTGCTATTGTGAATAGTGACGCAATAAACATACGAGTGTATTTTTTTTTTAGTGGGACAATTTCTTTTCCTTGTGGTATATACCCAGTAATAAGAGTGCTGCATTGAAAGGTAGTTCTAAGTCCTTTGAAAAATCTCCACACTGCTTTCCACAATGGCTGAACTAATTTACATTCCAACAAACAGAGTAAACCTGTTCCCTTTTCTCTACAATTTTGCCAACATCTGTTGCTTTTCGACTTTTTAATAATAGCATTCTGACTGGTGTGAGATGGTATCTCATTGTGGTTTGATTTGCATTTCTCTAACAATTAGCGATCATGAGCTTTTTTTTCCCATATATTTCTTAGCCACATGTATGTCTTGTTTTGAGAAATATCTGTTCATGTCCTTCGCCTATTTTTTAATGGGGTTATTTGTTTTTTGCTTGTTGAATTAAGTTAATTATAGATTCTGGACATTAGACCTTTGATGGATGCATAGTTGATGAATATTTTCTTCCATTCCATAGGTTGTCGGTTTACTCTGTTGACAGTTTATTTTGCTGTGCAGAAGTTTAATTAGGTCTCACTTGTCAATTTGGGGCTCTGTTGCTATTGCTTTTGGGGACTCAGTCCTAAATTATTTGCCAAGGCCGATGTCCAGGAGGATATTTTCTTGGTTTGTTTTCAAGGGTTTTTATAGTTTTAGGTCTTACATTTAAGCATATAATCCATCTTGAGTTAAATTTTTTATATGGTAAAAGAAAGGGGCCAGTTTCAATCTTCTGCATAAGGCTAGCCAGTTATCTTGCACCATCTATTGAATAGGGAGTCCTTTTCCCATTGCTTGTTATTGTCAACTTTGTTAAAAGTTAGATGATTGTAGGTATGAAACTTTATTTCTGAGGCCTCTATCCTGTTCTGTTGGTCTACGTGTCTGTTTTTGTAACAGCACCATGCCGTTTTGGTTACTGTAGCCTTGTAGTATAGTTTGAAGTCAAGTAATATAATGCCTCTGGCTTTGTTCTTTTCACTTAGGATTGCTTTGGCTATATGGGGTCTTTTTTTTTGGTTCTATATAGATTTTAGTACAGTTTTTTTTTCTAATTTTGTGAAAAATGATGTTAGTAGTTTGATACGAATTACATTGAATCTGTAAATTGCTTTGGGAAGTATGGCCATTTTAACAATATTGATTCTTCTTATCCATGAGCATGAAATGTTTTTCCATTTGTTTTTGACTTTTCTGATTTCTTTCAGCAGTGTTTTGTAATTCTCATTGTATAGATTTTTTACCTTCTTGGTTAGACGTATTCCTAGGTATCTTACTCTTTTTGTGGCTATCGTAATTGAGATTGTGTTCTTGGTTTGCCTCTCAGCTTGGAAGTTATTGGTGCAGAGAAATGCTATTGATTTCAGTCAGGTGCAGTGGCTCACACTTGTAATCCCAGTACTTTAGGAGGCCGAGGTGGACAGATCACTTGAGGTTAGGAGTTCGAGACCAACCTGGCCAACATGGTGAAACCACATCTCTACTAAAAGAACAAAAATTAGCCAGGCTTGGTGGCACAGGCCTGTAATCCCAGCTACTCAAGAGGCTGAGGTACAAGAATCACTTGAAACTGGGAGGTGGAGGTTGCAGTGAGCTGAGATTACACCACTGCACTGCAGCCTGGGTGACGGAGTGAGACCCTGTCTCAGAAAAAAAAAAAAAAAAAAGGAAGAAATGCTACTGATTTGTGTACATTGATTTTGTATCCTGAAACTCTACTGTGGTCGTTTATCAGTTCCAGGAGGCTTTTGGCAGAGTCTACAGGGTTTTCTAGGTATAGAATAACATCATCTGTGAAGAGAGATAGTTTGACTTCCTGTCTTCCTATTTGGATGCCTTTTATTTCTTTCTCTTGCCCAACTTCTCTGGCAAGGACTTTCAGTATTATGTTACATAGGTCTGGTGAGAGTGGTAATAATTGTCTTGTTGAATTTCTCAAGGGGAATGGTTCCAGCTTTTGTCCGTTCAGTATTATGTTGACTGTAGGTTTGTCATATATGTCTCTTATCATTTTGAGGCATGTTCCTTTGATGCCTAATTTGTTGAGGGGTTTTTAACATGAAGGGATGTTGAATTTTATTGAGAGCCTTTTCAGCATTTATTGAGACGATCATGTTATTTTGGTTTTTTAATTCTATTTATTTAGTGAAACACATTTGTTGATTTGTACATGTTGAACCACCCTTGCATCCCAGAAATAAAGCCTACTTCATCATGGTAAATTAACTTTTTGATGTGTTGCTGGATTAGGTTTGCTAGTATTTTGCTGAGGATTTTTGTACCTATGTTCATCATGGATAATAATCTGAAGATTTGTTGTTGTTGTTGTTGTTTGTTTGTTTGTTTCATTGTGTCTTTGCCAGGGTTTGGTATCAGAATAATGCTGGCTTCATAGAATGAGTTAGAGAGGAGTCCCTCCTCCTTTATTTTGTGGAATAATTTCAGTATGACTGGTATTAGCTCTTTGTACATCTGGTAAAATTTGACTGTGAATCCATCTGGTCCTGGTCTTTGTTTGGTCAGTAGGCTTTTTATTATGGATTAAATTTTAGAACTCATTATTGGTCTGTTCAGGATTTTAATTTCTTCCTGGTTCAATCTTGGGAGGCTGTAGGTTTCCAGAAATTTATCCATTTCTTCTAGGTTTTTTAGTTTGTGTGCATAGAAGTGTTTGTAATAGTCTCTGAGTAGTTTTTGTATTTCTATGGGGTTGGTTGTAATGTCACCTTTGTCATTTCTGATGGTGTTTGCATCTTCTCTTTTCTTATTTAATAATCTTAACTTTTAGTTTTGTTGATCTTTTGTATGGATTTTTGCATCTCAATTTTGTTCAGTTAAGTTTTGATTTTGGTTATTTCTTTTCTTCTGTTATCTTTGGCGGTTGGTTTGCTCTTGTTTTACTAGTTCTTCTAGGTATGACATTTGGTTGTTAATTTGAGATCTTTCTAATTTCTTGATGCACGTTTTTGGCACTGTAAACTTTCCTTTTAACACTGCTTTAACTGTGTCCCAAATATTCTGATCTATTTTTTTTCCATTTTTGTTAGTTTCAAAAATTTTTTTTATTTTTTTATTTTTACTTTAATGTCATTCTTTGCCCCAAAGTCATCCAGGAGCAGGTTGTTTAACTTCCATTCAATTTTATGGTTTTCAGAGATCTTGCTGTTAATAATTTCTTTTTTTATTGCACTGTGGTCTGAGAGTGTGGTTGGTGGACTTTGACTTTTTTGAATTTATTGCGACTTGCTTTATGGTTTAGCGTGTGGTTGATCTTAGAGTATGTGCCATATGCAGATAAGAAGAAAGTATATTCTGTTGTCGTTCTGTTGTTGTGGAGTGTTCTGTAGATGTCAATTAAATTCAACTGGTCAAGTGTCATGTTTGTCAGTGTATCTTTGTTAGATATCTGCCTCAATTATCTGTCTAATGCTGTCAGCGGGGTGTTGCAGTCTCCCACTATTATTGCATGTTTATCTAAATATCTTTGTAGATCTCTAAGAAGTTGTTTTATGAATCTGGATGTTCTGATTTTGGGTTTGTACATATTTAAGATAGTTAAGTTTTCTTGTTGAATTGAGCCCTTTATAATTATGCAATGATTCTCTTTGTCCTTTTTGACCAACCTTGGTTTAAAATCTGTTTTATCTGATGTAAGAATAGCGACCCCTACTGTTTTTCGTTTTCTGTTTGACTGATACATCTTTCTCTATCCCTTTATTTTGAGCCTATGGGTGTTGTTACTCATGAGATGTATCTCTCAAAGGCAGCAGATGGTTGGGTCTTGCTTCTTAATCCAACTTACACACTATGCCTTTTAAGTGGGGGGATTATCTCATTTATATTCAATGTCAATATTGATATGTGAGGATTTTATCCTGTCATTATGTTGTTAGCTGATTGTTACATATACTTGATTGCATAGTTGCTTTATAGTGTCAGTGGGCTACATACTTAAGCATGGCAGGTATTATTCTTTCTTTTCCATGTTTGCCACTCCCTTTAGGAACTCTTGTGAAGTAGGTCTGGTGGTAACAAATTCCCTTAGTGTTCGCTTGTCTGAAAAAGATTATATTTCTCCTTTGCTTGTGAAGCTTAGTTTCACAAGATACAAAATTCTGGGTTGGAATTTTTTTCTTTTAGGATGCTCAGAATAGGTTCCCAATTTCTTTTGGCTTGTTTGTTTTCTGCTGAAAGTTTCACTGTTTGCCTGATGAGGTTCTATTTGTAAGTGATCTGCCCCTTCTCTCTAGCTTCCTTTAATATTTTTTCTTTCACTTTGACCTTGGAGAGTCTGATGACTATGTGTCTTGCAGATGGTCATCTTGTATAGTATCTCACAGGGGTTCTCTCAATTTCTTGAATTTGCATGTTGACCTCTCTAGCCACATTGGGAAATTTTTTTGGACTATATCCTCAAATACGTTTTCCAAGTTGCTTGTTTTCTCTCCTCTTTCAGGAATGCCAATGAGTTGTAGGTTTGGTCTCTTTACAGAATCCCATATTATTGAAGGTTTTGTTCATTTTTAAAAATTCTTTAAAAAAAATTTTTTTGCCTGCATTGATTCAAAGAAGTGATCTTCAAGCTCTGATATTCTTTCCTCAGCTTCATCTATTCTGTTGTTAATGCTTCCAATTGTATTATAAAATTCTTATAGTAAATTTTTAATTTCCAGCAGTTCAATTTGGTTCTTTCTAAAATGGGCATGTCATCTTTCAACTCTTGGATCATTTTACTCTTTTCCTTGGATTGGGTTTCAACATTCTCTTGTATCTTGTTGATCTTCCAGGCCACTCAGATCCTAAATTTTATTTCTGACATTTCAGCCATTTCCATCTGCTTAAGAACCATTGCTGGGTAGCTAGTGTGATCATTTGGAGGTAAGAAGACACTTTGGGTTTCAAAGTTATCAGAATTCTTGTGCTTATTCTTTCTCATGTGAAGGCTGATGTTCCTCTATCCTTTGAAGTTACTGTCTTTGGATAGGGCTTTTTGTTTTTATGTTCTTTACAGCCCTTGAGGGCTTGACTGTGGTGCAAGCTGGGTATAGTCAAATGGCTTCATTTCCAGAGGTGTTCAGAGGGCCAAGGCTCAGCTGATCACTCCTGGGCAGTGTGCTCTAACCCTGTTGGGCTGGAACTTGGTCTGTGGCTTTGTCCTCTGTCCCCTTGAGGTTGAGCACTGGCTGCACTGGAAGGTGGGAGCGAGGTGCTCCCAGATCACTGGCACCAGCACTTTGTAGAGGGAGCTGAGGTTTGAAAGCACTCTAGCACGGTGGTAGGGTTGGGTGGCTAAGCTGCTCCCAGACCACCAGCAACAGCACTTCGTTGGGTGGTGGCCGCAAGCATAAGCATTCCAGACGGGCAGTGTGCAGGGGTAGGGGGCTGCAACAACGCTTTTTAGTTTTGTGGACACTGACCTGTTTCTTCCCCTCTGGTAAATACTACCCAAGTCTATTCTACTCTTACTAAATCTGTGGTCTTCCTGTTTTTACTGTTTGCACGGACATTCCACTCTGTACATCACAACTAGAGTAATTAAAACAAAGCAAAATGACAAAAAAAAACAAATAATATCATCCCCTGCTTATAAACCTCCAATGGCATTTCACTGAACTTAGAATTAAATTCACAATCCATACCTGTGTCTCTAAGATGCTACAGAGCTAACCCCTGAAGGAAGTTTCTGACTTTACCTTGGACTATTTTGCCCAGAATTCACTCAGTTCCCTGATCTGCTTTCTATCTGTCTCTTTTTTTTTTTTTTTTTTTTTTTAAGATGGATTCTCACTCTGTCGCCCAGGCTGGAGTGCAGTGGCATGATCTTGGCTCAATGCAACCTGGGCCACCTGGGTTCAAGTGATTCTCCTGCCTCAGCCTCCTGAGTAGCTGGGATTATAGGAGCCTGCCACCGCGGCCAGCTAATTTTTGTAGGTTTTAGTAGAGACGGGGTTTCATCATCTTGGCCAGGCTGGTCTTGAACTCCTGACCTCACAATCCACCTGCCTCGGCCTCCCAAAGTGCTGGGATTACAGGCGTGAGCCATCACACCCGGCCCTTTCTATCTCTTAAAGATGCTAAGGTTAAGGGCCTTCAGGCCTTTATAGTTTCTTTCCTCTCCTGAAATGCTCTTTATCCAGAATGTCACATATTTCGTTGTTTATCATTTAGTTCTCATTTCAAATTTCCCCTTCTCAGTGCCCTTCCTTGCTATGCTACCTCATATAGCTTCCTGGCCTATCTCATTACCATGCTTTGGTTATTAGTATGGCTCATGACACTCTCTGAAATTCTCATTTGTTTAGTGTCTGATGTCTCTCTCTTCTCATTGGAATGTAACAGCTATGAGAACCAAACCTTGTATTGTGCACACTCTGTCCCTTCCACCAACAATTCCCAGCACACAACAAGGGCTCAAATCATTTTGTTGAACAGAGGAACTCCCCTGGCCAGAATTAATTTATTCCTTCTTTGCCCTTTGTTCAAACCACTCTGATCGAGTATATCACAGTTTGTCTTAGCAACTATTCGTATATGTACCTATCATTCCCACAAGAATACGAGATTCTAGAAGGCAGGACCTATAATGTTTTTATCTCTTTTGTGCGCTTCGCCTTTATGGCCCCCAGCATGGAACAGAGTTTCTCGCGAATAGCAGGAGCACCACAAACGATTGTTCATTTGTATGCATAAACCGAATCACACACATTTTCTTTCTTGTGGCTCTACAGTACTAAAAGACATATTTCTGGCAAAGGTTTCCATGACATAACTATTGACACAGGAGTGATTAAACTGTTGCTGTCACACACACTCCAAAAGGCACTCAAGTATTGTGTGTGTCTCTGTGTGTGTGTGTGTGTGTGTGTGTGTGTGTGTGTGTGTGTGTATCTGCCGTGAATCAGTGGGCAAGGCAACTATATTTCCTGGTGCACAATTTGCTGCTTGCCATGAAGCTAGAGAAAGTGTCAACATGCTTTTGAGAAGTCCAAGTTCGGTTCCTTCTTCTAAGGCTCTGGAACATGAAATAAAACAATGTCCTGCAGGCAGCTCTTCTTTACTGAGAAGGTTGTGTTGAGTAACACAGAAAAGCTAAACAAGAAACCTGTCACTGGGCAATAAATTAAAAATAGGTCTGTACTCCTGAAGATAAATCAGCAACTTTAATACTCCTCCCCTGAGCTGAGCATCTTTAAGGAACATAGGACAGGTGTCTCCAAGTTGAAGTATTGGTTAAAAAGCTCTCCTTTAAATTACATTTGGGCTATTTCTTTCCCAGCTGGCTGTATTTTTCGTGATCTATCTAGAGGCTTAAAAAGACACACAGAGAAATAAATCTCAGTTCCATTAAGCACACACTATAGACTTGCATATTTGTTCTTATCTTTGGCCTCTCTTCCTTTCTATCAACCCCCAACTGCCCCCCTTCCCAACACTATCAAACATCAGCACCAGAAAATGTTTACAATTACTCCAGATGCTGATACTAATCTAATTCCCTGTAATTGCTATTCATCATCATGTAGGCCTCCTTTCTTTCTTGTTAAGCTCTTATGCTCACATCCCACATATCCTATAACTCCAGATATAAACTCATGTGTGCACATTTCTAGAGTCAAAATGGTTGGCAGAGGAAATGGCTCCCATGCACACTGTCAATCAGAGAACCAGGGTCAGTGGAGACAGCCCAGGGTGCAGTGCTATAGGTCTAGATTAGATTAGCATCAGTTAATGCACTTGCCTTTATTTTAAATCAGACACAGGCCCCTGCTGAGATGAATCAATATTTAATAATTGTGAGATACAGTTATGTGGATATGCAGGGGTCTCCATCCCACCCTCATGGGGAACTGTTTGCAACAACATTGCACATACAGCATATCATGATGCTGGTGCTGGTTCCTCTGGGAATTCCTATTTTTATCTGCAGTAACATCCACCTCTAAAATGCATAATAAAGATAATAAGCTAACCCCCAGAAGAGATATTCCTAGACTAAAGTGTTTAGAGACCGGTGTGAGTTCATTAAGGCAGGCAGTGGAATTTTCCTTTCTGAAGATGTGAGCTGGGAAGGGTGCCCTGGAGTCTGGGAGGAGAAGGAACCTCTTCATTTCTGAAAGTACTGTTCAGGACAACATTCAAAAGCAAGCCTGGCATGGCCTGGAGGGAGACAAGACACAGGTTTCTGGCCCCTCAGCCAGGCAATTTTCTCAAGTCTTCAGCTTTGTCTCCTATAAAAGGAGGCGTTTGGGTTAGTCCGGGTTCCTCAACCTCAGCACTACTGACATTTGGGGCTGGATGACTCTTTGTTGTGTGGGGCTGTCCTGTGCATTGCAGGATGTTTTTCAGAATCTCTGGTCTATACCCACTAGATGCCAGTAGCATCTTCATGCTAATTTCTTCCCTGACACACAAACACACACACACACGCACGCACGGAGTTGTGACAAACTAGGATGTCTCAAGTCATTGCCAAATGTTCCCTGGAGGGTAAAGTCATACTCTGCAGAGCTGCTGGGCTAGCTTATCTTTAGGAGGCTTTCTTGCTTTCTGTTATGCTATGTCTCATTTTCCATTTTGGAAGTCTCCACGTAGACATGTTAGTCAGAGGGACAGATTGCAATTCTTTGGAAGTTTCTCCTACGTATCACTCTCTTTTTAGTTACCCAATCCATATTCACTTTCAAAGCAGAGATTTACATTGCCTTGCTCTGAACCTCACTTGTTAGGCTCAGAAAGCACAGAGGCGCCACGTACCCTATCACGCCCCTGTCATAGCTCCAGAGGCAGATGTGGTCTCAGAAGCACCTTCTTGCTCTTACAACTGCTCCCCAAAGCCCAGAGATGCCTCAAATCTCTCCCTTCTTTTGTACTCCACCTGTGTCTGCTCAGCTCCATCTCACTGCCCCTTCTGGAGGTCACCAGCAGCACAGGGTGGCTAGCTGCTGAATGGCTCATTACCCAGGGCAAATTTGTCAGAGGAGCCTCAGCCTGAGCACTGTAATGAATCCTTCAGTTGGCTAGGAATGAATGCATTAATCTGGGGCTATTAGAGCCTTTTATCAGGCTGCCTAAAATATACTGCCTTTCCCAAGCACACTGAGCAGGCGTTTCACCCTAAAGGGATACGTGGGTGGGGAGCACTATATTGGTGCTAACTAAAACAGAACAGCTAAGAAAAATATGAAGGGGAGTATAGAGAAGCCAGATATGGTGTTGCTGAACATACTTCTAGGTCTCATCTTGTTTTTTCAGGGCATTCAATCCTTAAAACACGCACACGCACACACACACACACACACACACACACACACACATGCCATCTGAGCAACCTCCTTTCCAGTGAAAATGAAGAAAAGAGAAGCAAGGCTCTGAAGACATCCTCAAAGTAGCATATTTCCCCAAGGAATTGAACAGTGAGATTAGAAAGGGCACGGGTAGCCAGTCTGGCCCTGCTTCTCTGATGTATTCAGTGGAGTCTATTCAATTGAACAGATGTGGATCCTGGCACTCAGATGTAGACAATGTTCTCCTAGACACGGAGTCAAGGGAATGGACATATTCATAGAGCTATGGCTGCCACAAACCCCCATCTGAAAGTGTGAGCATGGGGGCACTCCACAGGGCGCCACCTAGCGTTTGAGGAAATCATCGGGCTCCCCACAGGGGGCTCGGAAGCAGTAATGGGATGAGAACTGGAAGAAGGGCAAATCTGCAAGAGTCCTATCCCTGGTGCATTTGAGGGCCAGTGGTTTGATGTCTTAGGGTTCATTTGCTCCATTTATAAAACTGAAATTATTATAACTGCCTTGTCTTATAGTGTCCTTCTGAGAACCAAATAAGACAACCTCCATGAAAGTATTTACATATCATTAAGGAAAAAAAATATGAGGAATGGCTGCAATGCCATGACCTGAAAGCCCGAACATTTCAAAACAAAACAAAACATTAAAAAATAAAAATTTACAAAGCAGGCTGTCTAAAGCAGTGGCCACGTGGATGATAAGATGGAGTCTCTATCTGCTGCCGTCATCATGAATTTCAAGTGGCCTGCAGGTTCCTCGGGGAGCTGAGATACCAGCCAAACTAAAAAGAGAAGGCTGCGTTAGAGATCCAAGACTGGCTGGGATTTCCTCCAAGGAGATTTGGGCTGCTGGAAAGAGACAAGCTGGTGTATTCATAGGGGCTGGCCATCCACTGCCTGCTTCCCTTGGTGGCTGTGTCTCCCAACCATTTTGTTGTCCTCTCATTGTGACTTACACTCCTCATGGGGAGAGTACCATAATGAGGTGGAATCAAGTAAAACTTAGGCTCCTGCTGGGAAGTCCCAGTGACGAGAGAGCCACCGCAGTGGCTCAGTGGTGGAGTTCTGGTCACCAGAGGCTCCTGTTGGAGTTCTTTCTTTCTGTCTTTAGCAAATCTGGAATCAAGCGGGCTTCCCGAAAGCCTGGAATTTATTGATTTCAATCATCCTCTTAACTATCTAAGGCAGAACTCTTTAGATTTGACTTCATTCTTCCCGTAATCCCCCATTTCTAGGGTGGGAAAGCAATGAATAGGCAAGGGCGGCAGTTATTTTTCATTAGGGTGAATCAAGTCCACAGCAGCTGTCTGCTTTGAAGTGCCTTGACCCATTATTTGCCTGAGCACAAAGCAGGGTCAACGTTAGAGAATCTGAGACCAAAAATAAAGTGAAAGTAATGGATGCCACCCAGCCCTGCAGCCCCCTTCCTACTCCATCCTGGGCTCTCTCCCAGTTTTCATGAAAGCTATGCTCTTGAGAACTAACTTCCAGCCCTCCTCCATGCCAAAGATCTGCAGGCTATTTTTGTGACTCTGACCAACATATCTTTTAAAAATAATTATATTAAAATTATTATGAAATGACCAGACACTCTTTTTCTTTATTAATGGAGAGATTTGTGTTATATGCAGCAAAGTTAGCAATACTGAGCCATTTGTTTTGGAGTGGATTACCACGACCCATTTATGTAGCTGTTGGGGAAGGAAGAAAATAACTATTTGTGGTATAACAAAATCATGTGCAATAGGATAATTGGAAGGCATCAAGCTCTAATTTTGGGCATCGCTTCTCATTAGACAAGTACGGGAAAAAGTCTTTGTGTGCATTATAAATGTAGGGCTTATCTCAGAGTGATATTCTGATGGAAGAAAATTTCCTCCCTTAAGAAAGAAAAGTGAGAGAAGAGGCACACATTATGGGGAACATAAAAGCCTTGATATCTCAAGAAAATGTGTGCATAAATGTCTGTGTGGATATTCGCCTGTGTGTACACACACAGACATACACATTCACACGTATGTACATGTGCACACATATGGGGGGAGTGAGAGTGACAGTGATAGAAAGCAAGACACAGAAAGAGATGTTTCAGTGTGAAATGTCTTCCAGCAGTGAGTTTTTTTGTTTTGTTTTTCACTTTTAAAGTTCTGTTTCTATAGCACTGAGCCTAGATAGGACAATTAAGAGAAAGTGGGATAATAACAGATCAAATACCCTCATAAGGATGCCACTCCTTATAAACAATCACAGCAAAATAGTCCAGTGTGCTGTGGCAGAGTACAGTATTAATCTAAATCACGATAAATTAGAACAACAAAAAAAGGTAAGCTGAAAGCAGAAGGCCCAGCCACACCGTTTCTGAATTGGCACCTCTGACGCCATGAAGCCGTAGCATAGGTTCACAATGACATGGTACATTCATGACGCTGTGTGCATCTGACTGAAGGTCAACTGCCTAGAAATGAATATTATTTTTCCCAAAAAATTTGTGTAGCTCATTCTTCATCAAATTCATCTTGTGTAATTACAAATAATCTAAATTTACATTTAAAAGAAAAAATGCAGCTTTGAAGCTTTATGGCCCAAATCCTAGTCTTTCTCTGGTCTTTCCTTCCAGGTCTGAACCATTGAGGGAAGAGCCAGGCTTCAGGTGAATGAGAGGGTTTCACCACCTTTAACTACCAGGACCGGACAACTGGAGTGTGGGGGTCTGCAGGAAAGAATTTCCCGTGTCCTGCCTCAAGAAAAAAGCAGCAGCTCTCCACCTTAAGCCAATCTGATCCATTTATACAGTAGTCAGTAGAAAAGTCTTAAAAGAAACAGCAGCACTCACATGGGTGTGAGATGTAGGAACTGGGGCAGTGCACTGCCCCCAACAGCTGTGCCAAGGAAGCACAAAGAGGATGAGCTGAGAGAGGAATCTGCTTGGGAGGCAGCCAGTAACTGTCTGGATCAACTGGATCCCCAGCCTCAGCCCGGGAGAACAGAGCAAAGGAGCAGAGGAAAGAGAGGACCTCTTTTCTCTGCCTTGGTGAGGAGGCAGAAGTGTCAGGGAAAGTTCCCTCTTCTGTGGGTAAACACAGCATATGGAACAGGAAGATCTACGGACACCCCCGTAAACTCACTGCTTTCAAAAGAGGCTCTAAAAAACGGTAGTAACATGTTTGAAATACAAAATCTTCAGCTCCACTTTCATCGTTTCCAGTTTATGCTTGGCACCAGGCACCATAGAGAAGCTTTAACACTATACTGGGAAGACACGGTCGGTCCTTTTTTCTGAAGGATTTTTTCATGCCACCAGAAACTTTAGATTAGCAGGCATCATAGTTATGAGACTCTGGAGCCAAATTTGCAATCACCATTAAGGCAAAGAGCCAAAGAACTGTGCATGTCCCAAAAAGGTATTCTAAAACAGAAATCGCTACTGCCTTTAACAACACAGGTGTCATTTGAAAAATCTAGTGATGGCCTAAATTTGTATTGAATATTAAGTTCCAGAAACAGGAATGGAAGCACTTTACACCAAGTTCCACAATTTACTTTTTGGAGTTGGTGAGTCTAAAGTTTCTATGACCACGTAGACCTAGAGAAGATATACTTGTCTGGTGCTTTCAAAGAACATGGAGATTTTTCAGATGACACTTGTGTTGTCAAAGGCAGTAGCGATTTCTGTTTTAGAATACCTTGCTGGGACATGCACAGTCCTTTGGCTCTTTGTCTTAATGGTGATTGCAAATTTGGCTCCAGAGTCTCATAACTATGATGCCTGCTAATTTAGAGTTTCTGGTGGCATGAAAATTCCTTCAGAAAAAAATGACCGACTGTGTCTTCCCGGTATCATGCTAAAGTTTCTCCATGGTGCCTGGTGCCAAGCACAAAGTGGAAACGATGAAAGCAGAGATCAAGAGTCCAGGCCGTCAAATGCTGAGCCTGTTTGGTCACTGCCAAATGTGGCCAGTGGGGCATGGTTAACTAATCTGGGACAAGTTGGTGGGCAAGCCTCTCCAGGTTTCTGGGTCCTTGAAGAGTCATTACAAATGTGTTGATTATTGCAGTCATAGAATAACCATTCCCTGAGCAACTACTATGTGCTGGTCTTATGTAACAGAGATGGGAGTGGGGAAGATAGGAGCATTAAGTTCAAGGGTGTGCCAGCAGGTGTAGAAGTTGACAATATATGCAATGAGGACTGTACAGCACCGTGTGAGATGCAAATATAGAGTGTGACAGGAACACAGTGAGGGTATCAGGGAGGAAAATGCAAAGAAAGGCACCATGTGTTTGGGCCTTACAGAAAATGTGAGTTCCAAGGCAGCAAAGGAGAGTGTTCTAGGAAGCAGAAAGCATATGTGAAACCTGTAAGTAAAATCTTTAAAATGTTGGAAAATGAGGTGGTCTGTGTTCCTGTACTATAAGGTCAGTGGTAGAATTTGATGGTAAAAGCATAATTTGGGGCCCCATTTTAGAGAAGTTTATATGCTTTGTTAAAGTCTTTGGATTTTATTCCATAGGAAATGAGGACCATCCAAGGATTCTAAGCAGATTTGCTTGGAAAGATAATGCTGGCAGCAATGCAGACTGCATACTCAAGAGAGTACTTATTAGAGATAGCTACCAGATTACTATTGCCATCATTACTGTTTTCACCACCTCACCCCCCATTATTACTTTCCAGTTTTAGTGTCACCTTACCATCATTGTGTGCACATTGCTTGTGGGCATACACAATGCTTTACACCTACAGCCTCAATTTATTCTTGCAGAGACCCTGTGTGGCAGGTATTATTATTATTCCCCTGATTTTATACATGACACATAGAGAGATTAAATAATATGCCCAGGGTTGCACAATGAGTGAGCATGATCTGCAGTTTGATACAAATGCAGGTGATCAGACACTGGAGCATGCAACCTTAGCTAGTACATCACTGTTTAAAAATATGAAAGTCCTCTCCAGTCATGACCTAGGGCTTCTATAAGAGTGGAAAGAGCAGAATAGAAAACAAGGGAAAGGAATATTTGGTAGATAGAATTGCAAGATTAGGAACTTAAATAAACACTACTAACAAAACAGGTGTGTTAAAAAGAAGTGAAAGAAAAACTAGCAAATGATGGAGGTTTCTAGCTTGACTGATATATGTTGGTGGCATTAGTTAACATGGGAAATAACGGTAGAAGATAAGGTTTCCTCATGAAATATGGAGTGGGTTTTTGCCATTCCTTTAAGCTACTACCCAGAATCGGAACACCCTTCCTAGATTAAAATAATAATAATAATAATAATAATAATAATAATAATAATAATAATAAACTAGATAGTGTGACTCCATTTTGAAATCTGATAAGATTTCAGACTTGCCTTATAGTACTCTAATAGGTGCAGCATAGGAATGTCACCTGGTCTCTGTCTACTGGATGCTCTTGTCAAGGAATTTGCATACATAGTTAAAAATGCAAAGATACAGAGACAGTTAGAATTCACTCCTGTTGGGATGTCCAGCATTCAGAGGTATCAGAAGGAACAGAAGAGGCATCAAATGCCAGTGTTTCAATAGTGCCAACATCAGTGCCACTATTAAGCTGTAGTGGATGCAATGCCCTGGCAGGACTTCCTGCATTGTAATTTTTCTATGTGTTGACCCCCTTCCCATTTTTGAATCAAACCTCTGTCAATTTCATGAGTTATACAATATATTTTTAATCAACTCCTTGTTTCTGTTAAGTCAACCTGAATCAATCCCCATTGATTGAAACCAAAAACCTAGTTAGGTACCAAGGATAATAAAAACAGTTTGGAATACACTGAGCTCAAGTTGTCTGCAGGACATAAAAGCTAAGAATCTCAATAGACAACTTGTAATCCTTTGGGAATTTAGAAAAGAAATGAGGCAGAACACAGCAGGATGACTGCCTAAATCATAATCTTCATGCTGATGCCATGATGGAGTAGCATCACCTAGGAAAAACACAAAAGGAAGATTCAAACATGGAACCCAGGGGAAAGCCAACAGATATGACTCATGAGAAGAATTAAGGTGGATAAAGAAAAGAAACTGAGATGGAGTGGTGAGAGTTGGGTGAAAGTCAAGAGGGAGTAGTTTCATGAAAAGTTGGCAAAGAAAGAGTATCATCAGTAAGGACAGTGGTAGCAACTGCATCAATTATGACAGAAAGAGTACTGAAAAAATGCCATGAGATTTGGCAATAGGCAATTGCTTGTGTCCTGAGCACAATCACTTGTCTTACTTGTATAACTTATTCTGAGATCCTTAAGTTAAATATATAGCCTAAATTTATTGACTTTACATACATGATGATGAACTAAATTGATCACTTCTTTCCTCTTTTATCTTCTCCTAATTTTTTTTTTTCCTGGAGCTTCTTCCAGGAAGGGGCCTATGTTGGCCTGGGGCTGGTAGTAGTGAACACAATGGAAAGAAAACCTGATGGGAGAGCTCACCGGGTTTTAGTTTTTCATTCTCTAAGGCTGGGTGGAGTGGAGGTGGTGAGCTGAACTACCAACTCTGGTGGTAATCATATTAGACTTACAGTGTTTGGAAACTCAGGTCCTTAGATTGATGGAATTTAAACCCAGCTGCCCAGGACACAAGTTATAGAAAAGTCTGAGAGCTTGAGAGGGTTTGTGGGTTTTTTGTTTTTTTTGTTCGGTTGGTTGGTTGGTTTTGTTTTTTGTTTTTACTTTTCTAGACTTGAAAACCTGTGAGTCTGCAGTTCTAGACTTGAGGGAAGACCAGAGTTACTTGCTTTTGGGAAGCCATTCAGTTGTATAAAAATTTCTATCATTTGTCCTTTTCTTTTAAGGATTGAAGTGCCTTTTTCTCCCATTTTGCTTGTTCCTTTGAAGTTGCTTGCTTTACTTCTTGGCTAATCTCTGTCTTTAATAATAATCCATCACTGTTTAGTAGCTTCTTTGAAAGTCATGTTAGACTTAACATGACTGTCAGTTTCTCTCTGCCTTCTGAATGTCTTCACTAATCATCTCCAACATCTCTCTATCGGATTATTTCATCCTCTCTGAGGATGTTCTTTTTCTCTTTCTTCTTTTCACAAATTATGTCATAATTTATTAGACTGTGAATATACAATACAAAGTGAATGTGAAGTCCCATATTGAATGAATCACTTTCTCTCCATAGACAATCAATCCCTTTTGTATATTTCAAAAGCTTTCAAACGGGGTTCCCATAGGCCTTTAAAGAGATTTAAGAAACGGTGATGATTTTCCAATAATTTTCTGAAAATGTATGAAAAATAACATTACTATTGTTAGTGCTACACTATTTTCTAATAACGAAATGGAGGCACCAAGATGTTAAGAAGCATGCCAGGATCAAACAGCAAGGTTTTAGAAGAGGCAGTCTGCTCCCAGTGTCCACATGCTAAACTGCTATGCTATGCTACCCCCCAGTCAAGGAAATTCCTCATTCTTCTTCAAGTTTTCCTGTTCCCATACCAGTCGCCAAGCCCCATGGGTCCCTGCTGGTAAAGATACATTCCACTTGGTATCCCCTGCATCACCAAGGCTAATTATCTACATTTAGGCCATCCACACTGTTCCCCTGAATTACTATAATAGAGTAGGTCAGCTTCGTCCCTCTTCAAACCATCTTCCAAAATGACTCGGAAGGATCTTTGTGGAAATGCAAATCTTATCTGCTTATAACATTTTGAAGTACTCTCTTTCATTTCACAGGATGTAAACTCCTTAACTGGAGGTGTAAAGCAAGGCCCTTCCGGACTGCCCCATTTTATAGCTCTCCCATCTTATCTTTTACCATAATGCACTCAAACTTTCTCTCTGTCTCTGTCTCTCTCTCCACACACAGTACCCCAGAGCCTTTGCCTATCCACTTCCATCTTTCAACCATTATTCACTGTAAACTAGATTAGGATCTGTGTCCTGCCCCTCTCTCCCTAGGATTTTCTGTTGTGCATCCATTTGGGTACTTTGGATTGGCAGACTCTCAATCTTTACATAACAAATTTTTCTTAGCCCTTTAAATCTAGACTCATTCCTAGGAGCCTTCCTCAAAGCTCCACTCCACCTTGATCCGGTTTGGTTTTGATCCTCTTTTTTGTTTCCGCAGCATCTTGCAGCAGTTCATTGTGTTATATTTTAGCAGAGGGTGGAGTTTCCCGAAAACTCTTTGAGAAGAGCAATTCTCTTTTATCTCTGAATACCCAGACAGTATAGAGCACCTGAAACCATAGCAGGTACTCAATAAATGAACGGAAAAATAAATAAGACCAGGAATAAAAAAGTAAATCCCGCTTACTTAATTAATGTAATTGTTTGAACTGAATAACTGAAACGCCCAAGTTTTTCTTTGCTTTGAATTCATTAATCCAATTGACAAGTTAAATGATAAATTCTATTAACCTACATTTTCATTTAATATTTTACAAACATTTTTGTTCTGAATAAAAATACTTCCTCTCTTACATAACCTATATCTACACCAATAAATTCTTATTCTTTTTCACTTCATTTTTAATTACCTTCATCATGCATTCTTGGGAGACAAATGATGAACATTCTTCCCCCATCCCCAATTTTTAAGACAAGCAAATGATTCACAGCCAAGTTGATCCACAAAAAATACACAAGGTGTCAACTGTCCAGGTCATATTTTATATATGATTACTTTACATTTGAAAAGGCTATCAAACTTTTCATAATTATTTATATTTCACCATTTCCCCAATAAATTTGAGGAATCTTATAATGAAAACACAAAACAAAAGGGTAAACACATAAAATAAAACCCAAGGAAAAAGAGAATACCTCTTATGGAAACCATAAATGTCAATATAAATTTTTAGGTTAGGCTGGAAATTTCTTTTTAAGCCTCCTGACAGAAAGGCAAAGTGGGAATTATGTTTACTTATATGGCATTTTGTTGAGTAAAAAGGAAGCCTTGTAGCTTTTCTGAATAAAAATGGAAACAAAATAACTTACATATTATTAAAGTTTATCTTTCCTTCTCTTCTTTGTTGTTTCATCAAGCAATAAGCCCCTCCCAACCATGTGTTTATCTCTGTGACCTAAGGCAAGAGATGAGATCCTGTGGAGCCAGCCTCCCTATCTGTAAGGAGACAGGTTGGACTTCACATTATCTAAGATGTCTATCAGCTTGTGTTCTATAAATATTTTTAATTTGGGCATCAATGTGGCTATATATTTTATAATCCAATTTCATGTGAGCGATTCAGCAAAACTCCTGAATTACTCCATCAAAATTTTCCATTTCTTTTGTCATGTGAGTGAGGAGAAATAAAATTGCGTTGGAACATTTATAATCAACAGTGAATAAGGAAGCAAACAGTACTCTGAATTAAGACTGTGTCCCTGTATTTTAAAAGTTTTGATCCATTGCCTGAAGCAATTGGGAATTAACTAGAGGTTTACCCAGTCAGGATGAGTGCATTAGTCATAGTCATATGACAGATGAAGATCCTGATCCTTCAGTATTTTACCCCATGCCCCATTGGGGCTTCATTGCTTTCAACAACAAGATTTTTTATTAGCTTTAGGCATTTCATTAGTCTCTTTGATTCAGTGATCAGGTGTGGAATCACTGAACTCAGTTATGGTTTCTTATTTAGTGTTTTGAAATCTAGCATTGCCAAGAAGTTGCTTGTTAGGAAAAAATCAGTCATCTTCTAAAATGTTATGTATTTCATCTGATTTGTTATGGATTAGTATCTTCATTTTTAGCAAAGTGAAGGTAATAATAATGCATTATAAAGTCATCCACTTGTGTCCCCTATTCCACTTTGTGGCAAAATAAGTGGAAAACAATGTATTAACATTCCAGTAACCATCAGTTGGAATGTTAAAGCTATTGGATCATACTGTGGCCAGTGGACTGGAGTGCCACTGCTGAGCTATAATATTTACTTGTGTAAGGCCAACTGAATCTGAATGAAAAAGAGTTTCTGTCCGTGGTGCTGAAAGCAAATAGTCTCCCACAGGATTTGGTACTGAACAAGTTCAAAGGAACTTCTTATGTTGAATCATGCATGTATTGTAATGTCTTTAATAAATCAATTACTTTTTGGCAGCAAAATGTCACAGCATTTAAAATGCTGATAATCACCTTCACTTTGCTGAGCTTTAGACTGTTATAATCCATGCAATCTAGCATTCTCCTGTAATGTGTCAAGGAGAAGTTTGAGTAACAAAGTAACAATAAAAACTTTAGGCATGTCAGGCTGCACGGTTCACACCTGTAACCCCAGCACTTTGGCACTTTGGGAGGCCAAGGCAGGTGGATCACCTGAGGTCAGGATTTCAAGACCAGCCGGGCCAACATGGTGAAACCCTATCTCTATTAAAAATACAAAAATTAGCCAGACGTGGTGGTGGGCCCCTGTAATCCCAGCTACTTGGGAGGCTGAGGCAAGATAATCACTTGAACTGAGGAGGCAGAGGTTGCAGTGAGCCGAGATTGTGCCACTACACTCCAGACTGGGTGACAAGAGTGAGACTCTGTCTAAAAAAAAAAAAAAAAAACTTTAGGCATGTATACTCAACTAGGATTCACAGAAGCTAAAATCCTTCCTCACCCCCAGAATACTAAGATATATATGAATATAATAACACATGTCAAGCATAATCTGAGAGGATATCTATACTTGGTGTCCTATTGAGAAATGTACAGAAAATAGTCCCTCAAATATTTATTTTTTGTTAAACACCAGCATATATTTGTTACATGCATAACCTAATTTAGAATTTTCAAATGACAAGATGTGACAATATCTTCTACTTGCTATGTTGCAAAAAGAAAAGAAACTGCCTTCAACTTATAAGTACTTCATCTGCTATTGAGATGAAAAATCTTTCTGAAACAGGTTTTTTTTTCTTTTTTTTTCCTGGAAAGTTGCTTCTATATCCATAATTGACCAAACTTGACCAAACCCATCTTTTAGAAATGCCTACTTTTTACCACCTGGTCTTGTGTAAGTAGCCCCACCCGACAAACTGTATCTGACTACCTGTCCCTCTGGAATAAGGAGCTGTGTGTATTTCCAAAGGACAGATGAATCAGCGTGTCCCTCGCACACAACACTGCTTCTCTTCCTCATACAGTTACACTTAACTAACAGGAAAATCAAAATGTGACTTGATCAAACAGAATTCTTTCATGGATTAATTCAATGAACCTTTCTTTAGTGTCAAGCCTATGTTGGAAACACTCTAGATGGTGATGATTCAGAAATAAAACAAACAAAAAATCTAGCTCCTGTCTTCAAGAGATACAGTGAGAGTAAAGAGAACAGACATAAGATGGAGAATTACAAAAAAATGTAGAGAATGTTGCAGCCATGATACAAATAAGGAGCTCTGGAAGTTCAATGGGGAACCCGAGAATTTTCCTGACATAGAATGAGGTGGGGGTGGGGAACTTCTAAGGGTGGCTGCTCAAGAAGTTGGATAATTTCAGTCTTAAAGAATGAGGTGGGATTTAATAGCCAGGCATGGTGGCGGGCACCTGTAGTCCCAGCTACTCGGGAGGCTGAGGCAGGAGAATGACGTGAACCCAGGAGGTGGAGCTTGCAGTGAGCCGAGACTGCACCACTGCACTCCAGCCTGGGTGACAGAGCGAGACTCTGTCTGAAAAAAAAAAGGTGGGGGGCGGGGTAGGATTTTTTAGTCTGAGAATAAAAATGCACAGAATGGCAGAATCTGAATTAAAAGTTCTCAGTTATAGCCTCCCCAACAACTCTGAATCTCCATTTCTGGAAACCTAGAGGAGTTATTCTTCATTTGCCATATAGACTAGGTTCTAGTATATTCCAAATTTACACAAACTTGTTTGGGTTTACCAAATTTGGGGTGCTAATGCTTATGGAGCTGGTGCAGCGTGGAGAGCAGGAGCCAGGGTGTGGACATACATGAGTGATAATGGTGTGGGTGGACCATGAGGTGACAGAGAGACAAGAGCTGGGAAGGATGGGACAACCACTGCAGAACTGAGAGAAGATCATAGCTCAAGTGGAGAGAGCATGCTCCCTCCACCAACACCATCGCTGAGGACCAAGTGCACCCCAAACCTTTAATTAAAAATCCTACATGTACACATTCTGCACTAAATCATTCTCTAGTATGAGTGCTGGGCACTTTTATTACCCACTTTATTTGCAAAGCAGCAGCCTCCCACATTCCAAGACCGAATGCTGCTAAACTCCCTCCAGCAGGCTGCACGGGGAAAGTGAAGGTCCTGGGTTCCCTGGTTCAGAACAGCCATGCCAGATAAATATGAAGTCTTGTTACCCAGAAATATTCGTCCAAGAAGAGAAGAGAATGTGATTATCATGAATTCTGCTCCACACTCCTCTTCCTGCCTGACAATAACCTCCCTCTCCAGAGCAACAATAATCTGAACACAAACAGACGTGAAGCATTTCAAAAAGTAATGAACTCTGAGGCGTTGAATCCAAGGCGATCGTGGTTTAAATGCACGACTCCAGCAACCCCGAGAGGCCATCGATTATACAGCCCAGCCGTCGAGGAAGCAAAAATAATATTTCAAAGAGCCATTGCCAGAAAGAGAAAGGAAAGGAAGAAAATGCTACAAGAATCACACCATTCAGAGAAAGCAGTTCCAAGACAATGGCTGCATGAAGAGCAGCACCTCCACCCTGCTGAAGGCAGCCCCCTCCACAAGAGGGATAAAGAGGCGACACAGCAATGCCCGTCATAGTCCGCTCCTCACCCAGCATACTGAGTCCATGAAGTCACTGCACTAGCATCGATTCTGTTACCCTGGGGGCATGTAGCAAGGTACATTCTTAACTTGCTGATACATTTACAATTTTTTTAGAGCCTAAAATAATGCATCACATAAGTACAGGAGTTCATTAGTTTATAGAAGCAGTTCACTTCCATGATTTAATTTTATTCTTACAACAACTCTTTGCAGTAGGGAAAAAGGCATTCATAAGTCTATTTTGCAGATGACAGAATTGAGGCCCAGAAAAGTTAAGTGTCCTGTATAAGTTTGCCCAGCTACTCAGTGCCCAGTGAGGGCCTAGAATGTAGGATGCCATCACTAAACATTTTTTGCTAATAAACAGTGTTGAAACTAAATAATTAAGTATCATTAAGAAATAAATTTTGTCTTCTAGCAGTCAGTTAAGCTCTTTTTCCACTGCTTCCCTCCGTCGAAGGCAGCCTATCAGGGACCAGATAGGACCAAACGGGTGTATAAGACATGGTCCAAGCCTAAAGAGAGAAGGACACACCCTTTGAGGACACACTCTTTGGCTAAAGTGTTCTGAACTGGTTTTTGTTGGACACACTCTTTGAGGACACACCCTTTGAGGACACACTCTTTGGCTAAAGTGTTCTGAACTGGTTTTTGTTTGTTTTTCACATTTTTAAGAAAGTGGGAGGCTGGAGACAGTCCAACGTTTAAGAAGAAAGTTAATTCCATTTAGGCTGTGATATCTTCACAAACAACTGCTATTTGTTACAGGAGAACAAGAGAGTGGAAGAAACAGTATCTCTGCAGCTGGGAGGCCTGACTTCTCGTCCTAGCCCCACGCTCCATTCTTGGGCACAAGTCACAATCTGTGAGCCTCACTCTCTTCACTTAGAACATGGAATGAGTGATACTTGCCCTACTTCCTCCACAAGCTGGTTTTCATAATAGACAGGGAAACTGCTTGATCAAGTTGGATGCATACAAATATTACAGATGTAATCACGTGAATAACTGCCTCCCTAGAACCCTAGCATCCCTTTGTGGAGAAGAGGAAATACTTAGTTTACTACACATCTGGCAGTATTAGTAAACTAACAAGAATAGTGGCAGCAATGATAATGCTTATTCATAATGGTATATAGCATTGTGGTTTAAAAACACAAAGACAATAAATAGAGACGGTTAAAAGCATAACATTCAGAGCCAGTCAGAACAGAATTCCAGAGACCCCACTTCGCTGCACACTCATGGACAATCACAGATTATTTAACCCTTCTGGGTTTGATTTATTAGTCATGAAATAGAAATGATAAAGAGATTTAACTTCTCTTGAAGTTAAAATTAGAAATGTGTATAGAGGACATAGCCAGCCCCTGGAAAATATATGGAGTGACTATAATGATTATTTGTATTATTACATGTTGTCTCACTTTTTGCAGATTCTCTGCATAAAGACAGTTGGATTGACATGGTGTTATTTCCTGCTCTTCTAGATGTCTAGCATCAAACGTTACCTGACCTCACTGTGTATTGTGAGGTTTAACTAATGAATTGTGGCCAAGAATCCATGTGATGTTTAGACATTGAGAGCTATAGGATGACATGTGTGTTGCATGACTTTTTATACTGGTCCCTTGGTATTACAATTGATCCTGCCTGGTTTCCTCCTACATTGATCTGTTCAGAATGCTCCTGACACAAATGCAATTTTCTGTGGCCAGCAATCAAATTCACCAATCACACATGGCAAAAGCGATTGAAACAAAGGGCAGAAGTTGTGCTTTTTCCAGCACAAATGATCATGTCCAGAGTTTCTGACAGCATCCAAAGGGAAAATCAAAATAACTTGAGACAGAAATAGCCTGAAGACCCTGGGTCCTCCACCCATTTTCAATATTCCTATGTGACCTGGAACCCTCCACTATACACAAATGGGAAATTATATATCTTGTGAGGCTACATGCTGGGGAGAATTTGGAGTTGGCATGAATCATGGCGAGCCTTTCCAATAACTTTTTTGGCTTTTAATTATTGACATTTCAGTAGATTGTAATAGTCTCCTTCTTTCATAGGCCAAAGCATTTCAAGTGAGGGTGATTTCCAGCCACTGAATGCATTTCCCCAACGTCCTGTCCTTTAAAGAGAAGGCTTGTAGGTCCTGAACACATTTTCAGACCATTTCTTGGGCAGAGACATCTCCTTGGCAATGGATATGTCCAGAAAATGAGTGAGGTAGATGAGAAGAACTAGACAGGAGGCAGAGAAGGTTCAAAGCAGACCATCGTTGGTTTTGACTATGTGGAAATTATCAAACATCTCTGTATGAGATCTTTCAATTGGTAATAATGTATTTTTACCAAATTTCTGAATTAGCAGAACACTGAATAGACATAAATCGCATCATGTATCATATGATCTCTATGTACATCTCAACAATAGCTGTTTGGACCAAGAGTGGTCCAAACTTAACTCACTTAACTCATTTTGGTCACTTAACTCAAATGAAGACAGTCTGACTTGCTGTTCTGCTATGTGGAATTTAAGGCACCAATGTGGAGTCAGTTGACTGTGATCTATCAAGCTGTCTGAATGAGCACCAATATAGGCCAAGGCCACATGGGAAATGAAGTTAGTGGGGATTAGAGAAACCCCAAGTAAGAGATTGAAGAGACCACCATAGGAGATTTGCAGAAAGAAGCATGAATAAGGAGACTACACAGTCCCAACAAGAGAGGGGCAGAGAGTAGCGGTCAGAGGTATCCCCTGCAGACAGGGCTCATCTGTTTTTCCTGCATTTGTTTCCATAAATTCTGATCTATCTATCCAATAAATCTTCTTGAACTATTCCAATGAATTCCTGCAATTCAGATGAGTTTTTAATCATTACAAAAATTGAATATGCAGAAATAGTGAAGAATCAAAGAGAAAATAGAGGCATTCCAAGTATGTGAAAGGACAAAGCAATGGAATGAATGTTAATGTCTCTCCAAAAGTCATATATCGACATCCTAAACTCTAAGATGATGGTTTTTGAGGGTGGAGCCTTGCGAGGTGATTAAGTTATGAGGGCAAAGCTTTGATGAATCGGATTAGTGTCATTATAAATAAGGCTAGAAAGAGACCCCTCACCACTCTCACCATGTGAGAACACAACAAAAAGGAGTCGTCATCAATGAGCCAGGAAGTGAGCCCATGCCAGACACCAAATCTGCCAGAACCTTGATCTTGGACTTGTTAGCTTCCCGAATTGTAAGAAATAAATTTCTGTTGTTAATAAGCAACCCAGTCTATGGTACTTTGTCACAGCAGCTTGGGCAGATTAAGACAGGAGATAAAGGATCAGTGGCAGGATGTGCAGAGGTGACTGAATGGAAGTCAGCATGCTCATGCTTGTTTGACCTCTGTGAGCTTGTGCTGCCCTGGGGAAAAGTCAGCTAACATCTGAAGAGATAAGTGAAGACATCAGAATCTTTCAGACAAGGAAAGATGAAGAACTACAAACAGGTCCAACAACCAGAATTTACAGAGAAAAACATGTGACATTTAGTGAATGATTCTTGCACCCCAAAATGTATATCTTTTGGGTGAAGAGATAACTACAATTTAATGAGCTGAGTACAAAGACAAATGTAGGTGATACTTGCTGTATTTAGTTAGCAGAAGAAGGGAAGACTTAAGGACTAAAATAGGCATCCTCAAATACCTCAATCCCCACCATGAGGTCAAGGACCATTTATCACTAATTTTCCTATTCCCAACACTTGCCACGGTGCCTGACGCAGAATAAGCATTTAGTAAATAGTTGTTAAATTTATTTATTTTTTTTAAATTGAATGCTTTCCAATGCTAGGTATCCCGCCTAATTTCAATTCCCCCTCACAATAAACTGATGAGTGGTTATATTCAAGTTCTTTATAACTGAGAAAGCTGGAGCTCTGAGAAATTAAATATTAGATTGAAACATATGCAACTGCCAATATTCAACCATTTTGACCTATAACTTGTAGACATTTACATAGACAGTAAGATTCAAAATTCATAGCTCTTAATTAAATGCCAAGGACTTTTTTTCATCATTACAAAAGATTCAGCTTATCCTATGTGGTTATAAAGAAGTAACCAAGAGGTAGATATTAGAGGGAGAGAGGTGTATATGTGGATCTAAGAGAGCTTTTCTAAAGGAAGTAAGACCTAGATGAATAGGTAGTTAGTTGCTCATCACTGACAGTGTTCAAATAAATGGTAGATACTCCCTAGCTATATACCTATTGTAGAGGGAATTCAGGCTTTGGAAATGGAATTAGAGGAAGATCTATGATCTGGAATCCCCATGAGCTTAAAGAGAACATGTATTATTCTTTAGAGGCCTATGGTTATTGGTGACATGAAGAGTATTGGTGAAAATGAAGGACACAGTTTCTTCACCCTGAAGGACACAGTTTCTTCACCCTGATCTTCACATTGTTTCTATCAAATATTCCCCAAGAATCATTTTCAACAGCACTTGATGTGGCTATCCAGGCTCAGTCAGCACTTGGCCCACAGCATCTGAAGGTTTGTAGTTGCTGGTTTCTGTGGCCCCATGAGCTACCTGTGTTCCCTCTCCATCCCAGAGTGAAGAGCGAATCAAATTCACTCTTCCTAAACAGAGGCTCTGCTAGGTTCTGGAATAACTTCCTAACACTAGATTTCTAGAGATGCAGGACCTAAAAGACAAAGGTGGGATAACTGAGGAGAAAGATGGGGTGAACTGAATAGAAAGATGGGATGAACAGAAGTCAGATAGGGAGATAGGCACAGCTCTCTGCAAACATCCATGTAGACAGCAACATACCCCAGTCCTGCCAGAGAAGTGCCATACATGTTGACTTGCATTTCTTTTCTCATGCTTGTCTGTCAGTATTCTGTTTCTTATCTTTAAAATCACCAACCCTAGCCTCAGTCAATGATACTGCCAGTCTAAGAAGTATTCAAGAAGTAAAAAACTGGCCTGGCACAGTGGTTCACGCCTGTAATCCCAGCACTTTGGGAGGCCAAGGAGGGCAGATCATGAGCTCAGGGATCAAGACCATCCTGGCTAACACAGTGAAACTCCATCTCTACTAAAAACACAAAAACTTAGCCAGGCGTGGAGGTGGGCACCTGTAGTCCCAACTACATAGGAGGCTGAGGCAGGAGAATTGATTGAACCCAGGAGGCAGAAGTTGCAGTGAGCTGAGATCCCACCACTGCACTCCGGCCTGGGCGACAGAGTGAGACTCCATCTCCAAAAAAAAAAAAAGTAAAAAATTAAACCTAGATATCACTCTGGCTAATATGACTGGTTGAGAATGCCTGGCTCTCTCAGAAAGACTTTCATAAAGTGTGTGATGGCTCCATCCTAAAATGGATGGCTACAGCTGATTACTCAACCATTGGCCCTTAGAGAGAAGAGAGAGTAAGAGAAAACAAGAATGAACCAGAGGCCCAAAGTAAGTGGAAATCCAAATGCCTGTGTGATTATAACCTTTGACTCAAATCCTAGGAATATTAGAAACCAAAAGAAGGAGGGGGTGGATGGATAATGAGTTTGATAATATCTGGAGAGCTCTGTGATGTCTGACTCTAAAATCAGTTCTGCATACCATTTGCCTACTCAATAGTTCTGGTGGTGGGAATCTAAAAGCCCTTCCTTGCACTACAACCTGAATCCCAGGGAGCATAAGCCTGTGTGTCTAAGACATGTGTAAAGTGAAGATCTGCTTGACAGAGGCACAGCCTTATTTATAGTGCACTGGCAAGGCAAGCTCCTTCTCAACTCCGGGCTCCTCCCTTTCCTACAGGCAGGTTTGTCTCTGGCCCTAAGTTGACTTAAAGATTCCCCAGGAGAGCTGGCCTGAAAATCAGTTCTAAAAGCCAAAAAAACGAGCAGAGTCAGATTAAAGTATCAGCCCAGAATTTATGCTCTGGACTTAAGGTTTAATAATGCAACAGAAAATCAATATTTAATAAAGCAAATGATGGAGAAAAACACTGCCTGGGAGATGAGGCTGCTGCACTGTTTTCAAATGTCTCAGTCCCAGAGGAGGTTGAGTTGGCAGGATGGATTGGAGGCCAGGCTGACAGGAGAATCTGGCATGCAGACAATTGCAGGTCTCATTGATTCTTATTCTGTTATCTTGTGGGCTTGCTGGCCATTTTTATTAAAGGGCTACCACAGAATTACAATGAAAGTGATATGAGATACCTAATAGAGTAGAGGCAAATGGACCAAGTCAACCTTTAACCAGCAACCCAGGATTGTCCCGATCCAGGCAAGAAGGCTACCTAGGCTCACAAGCTATTTGGAGAAATGAGAGGAAAAGAATGGGCCTAGGATTTGCCCTCTTTAGATGTATTTCTGAGAGGTAGTATCTGATGAGTTGTTTGGGCCTCACCCATCATCAAATGAAGTGTAGTGCAATAGATGTATTTAGCACAAGGAGTATCTTGAACAGTGGCTTGCACTTAGTAGGAATGCCAATTGCCACCAACTGATTAATGTATCTTGTGAACACTGGGTCCAGGAATGCAAAATTACCTGGGTCCTCTGATTCCTATGTGGATCGCAAAACATTTTTGAGCTGCAGGAAAACGGAATTTCATTAGATAGTTCTCTACACTGCACTCTCTACAGCAATTTGAAGTATTTCCAGTTAGTCGTTTTTCATCGGAAGTGATTCTTCCCGTTGTGGGCAAAACAGGCTTCATCCTATCTGTTTCTTTCTGGTCTGGATATCTGGGTCATAGTTTGTTTCAGATTCGTATTTGGCTAGGGGGAAGAATAGTTGTTAGACATCTAACAACCTCTACCTGGCCCGGAGAGAGGGTTACACATATCCACCTTGAACAAGCTCATTGTGTTTCCTGTCATTGGAACTATGCATGACTACTATGTATAATACAATACATTATTTTGAGTTATTGTGCCTTCCCTTCATCTAAGGATCTCAGTGCAGCTAGGAAAAAGTACAGACAACTGAAGCCAATATGTTGCTCATAACATAAGAAGCCTCAGGCAAGATACGTGACAGCCATTGCTTGAATGGAAATGAACTCATTTATAATGGACAGATCGGCTACTCCCATTTGTTTGCTAAAAAACACAAAATGGAGACAGCACAGTGTCTTGTTTCTGGTTAATGAGGAAACTTCTTTAGAAATCCTTAATACAACTACAGATTACAAAGAGCAGAATTTTGAGAGGGAGGCAAGTCAAGATGAGAGGAAGAGAAGACTTGGCATGGTGGCTCACACCTGTAATCCCAGCACCTCAGGAAGCTGAGACAGGAGAATCACTTGAGGAGTTGAAGACCAGCCTGGGTAACCTAACAAGATCCCATCTCTACAAAACAAATAAAAAATTGTTTAAAAACAAAAGGAAGAGAAGAACTCAAACTCCAAGAAATAAAGAACAATGTCAATTTTGCTCATCATTGTACATGCCAGTCATATAACTGGCATACAGCAAGTGCTAAGCTCATTTTTATTGAATGAATGAATAAGATAGAATAGAATAAAATAGGATAGAATAAAGTGTATCTTTTTTAAGTAGAATAAAAAAATATGCCATGACGGAAGTGAGAGGAGGAAAGTCAGGTCTAACTGCACGAGTGGGAGATGTCCAGGGAGAAATCTTAGCTTGACCATTGGTTTATCCTCTGAATTCTCCAACATGCCTCTAAAACACTGAATAGATGACAACGGTCCTCTCACATCTCTTGCTAGTGAAGTGCTATGAGATTGTGAGGCAGGCAGGATCCAGAAATTAGCCATAATGCTAGGAATGATGGTCAGTGCCACATTTAGGTGTATCCCTGAGAGGTGGAATCTTATGACATGTTCCAGACTCACTCATCGTGAAAGGAGGAACTGTGGAGGAATGTGCTAATTTAGCAAAAGCAGCATATTGAACAGTGGCTTGCACTTAGTAGGAATGCAAATTGCCACTGACTGATTAATGCATCTTGAGAATACTGGGTCCAGGAATGCAAAATTACCTCAGTTCTCTCTAATTACTATGTGGGTTGTATAGCATTCTGAGCTGCAGGAAAACTGAATTTCATTAGAGAGTTCTCTACACTGCACTCTCTAATCCACTCACCCTCCTCCATGTGTTGGGGCTTCACTTCTTTCAAGATTTTGACAAACATTTTGTCTGCATAAGCCTTGTAGTTTAGAATCCTGAAATCCTGGGTGCCAAATAGTGTTGTGATTAATTCATACCCATCTCTAGATTATCGTGGGTGAGGTTTCTGCAACAGACTAATAGATAATGAGGTCTCACTAATAGAGACCATGAGGTGGGCAAGGCGGGTTGACTCATTGCAAAACTGACATTATAGGTCTAGTAAATGACACCTGGAACTAAGTGATTCAAAAAGGTTAAGAAAACTAGGTCATGTTCTCCAGAATACATTATATGGCACTTTTGCTGAGCTGCTGTCTGTTCACTTCTGATGGGGATAGTAAAGAAAAGTGCTAGATGATTGTGTCAAAACTACAAGCAGGATAGAGCATTAAAAGCCAAGGAAAACTTGGGCCATAAAGGGCTTTAGGTGAAAATTTTCAACACTGAGAGTAATTGATATATCTACTAAATAGCTCAGGGGCTGCCATCAGAGCAAGCTGTAATAATTATTTTATTTATAAAACTCTCACTTCCTCTGAGGTGCTCAAGGCACTGTACAGTAGCATCAAATAAATTAAATTAAAGCATGAAATATTAGGAAAATACAATGAAATCAACATTTCCAAGGAAACAGGAGAGCCCAAAAAGAAATAAAAAAAGAAGACCTCTGCAAGAAGCAGCACTTAGCAGAGGGATGCTTTTGAGAAAGCAGAGAGAGCTCAGCCTCTTAGGGATGGAACAGCCCCACGGTCGGGCTTCTTCCAATAGTAGATAAGGGTTCAAGCCCCATCTTTTATTTGGATGACCTTCAGCAAGACTAAACCCCCCCCCGAGCCTCAGTTTCCTCACCTAAAAGTGTTCATATCACACTCATATCTACTACCTAAGATTGTTGGGAGATTTAAATGAGATTCTGTAAGTTAAGCCTAGTACCTGTCACATGGAAAGGACCCAATAAATGTTTGCTCTTATTTTACTGTGACCATGTGACACAGGATGCACAGTGGAGGACACAGACTGTAGGAAGGCAATAAGTTAGGTAAATGGGATAAATGGCTGAAGCAAGGCCATGATAGCAAAGATGGGGAATCGTGAGTGACGGGCATCTATAGGAACAGATGACTGAATGAGGAGTGCTACAGAAAGGAATAAATCAAGGACGATCTCTAGTCCTCCATCTATCTTGAGAATTGGGTTTTACCACTCCAAGACTGCTGATACAGAAGCAAGAGGAATTTGGGGTGGTAAGGGAGGTGGGGCAAGATGATTTGTTTAATTTTGAATACATTGTGCCACTTTTGAGAGGAGATTCCATTAGGTTCCTACAAACGTAGCTTTGCCGGTGTTGGATATAAAGATATCACTATCATGGGTGAAAGCACTGCAGGTAAAGCCCCAGGCCTGGGTGGGTCACTGGACAGGATGTAGCCTAAGTGAGAAGAACAGAAGACTATGTGTAGGCCAACAGGGGAGGGGGAGCTGAGAATAAAACAGCCGTCTAGACAGAATCCAAGGAGGCAAGGGGAAACTCAGGAAGAGTAGCGTTTGCATGAGCTGAGAGACAATGTCCTTAGGGAGTAAGCTCCAATCTCCATGGCATCTTTGTTGGATGGTATTGAAACCAGTGATGGAGACAATTGTGTCTCCTGATGTAAATCATCCCATGGAAAACAGGCCTCGGGAGTCCACAGGGTCAGAGATGTACCCGTGATCAGCATTATGAATGTCTTCACATCTGTCTTAGCGATGAGATTGAGAAGAACTTGTGGAAGAACAGCAAGTGTCCCCATTTGTGACAACAAGTTAGAAGGACAACATGGCAACAGTAGATTTAGATGCTGGTTCTACCTCAGCCAAACCAATGGCCAGACATTCCATCAGCCATCATCACCGAGGCTTCACAGGTGACGTCAACTTGTGTAGAGTGCATTTACATAGCACACATCATCCTTAATGAGTTCATAGTCAAATAAAGAAATGTATTCTTTAATTGTGTGCTACTTTTGAAAACGCAAAGTTGATATTACTGACTATTGCCATCTGAGCTCATGAGAATGCCCAGTGAAGCTGATGTTTAATGGATGGTCCTTTCCACACAGCAAAAACAATTACCATATGCTGAGCTAGATTATGGCACTTTTTAATGGTATCATCTCATGTTATCACCTTACAAGAATCCCGCCAGACAGGATTTATCATTTCCTCATTTTACAGATGGAAAACAACAACAACAAAAAACAAAGCCAGAGAACACATAAAACCCAAGATTACACAGTGATTTTTCCAACCCATTTGGTGTCTCAGTCCAAATTCTTACCCACCATATTGTATTTTGTTCCCTCACACACATAAGGAAAGATTTGTCTTTCATCAAGGGGCAAGAGAAAGAGCCCTGGAAGAGAGATGGGAGATCTGGTTAGTCCTTGCTACTGCGCTTAACCAGCGGCATGACCTTGGATAAGCCAGTTAACCTCTTCAGTTTCATGTTTTCCCATCTGTAAATTAGGACAGTGGTTCTCAACATGGGTAAACAACAGAAACATCCAGGAGTAAAAATAAAATTAAAAAAAAGACACCATGGGCTTACCCCCAGTAAACCGAGTCAGAATTTCTGAGGAGGACCTCAACGTTGGTATTGCCTAACAATATCCCGAGTATCTCAATGCGCAGCAGAGCTGAGAATTACCGGCTAGGTGGCCTCCAAGGAGGCTTCTGTCTCTAAAACAACTTGAGCCCATGCCTGTGCTGGCAATTGGGATACAGGCCTTTGAGTCAGGTTAACCTGATCCTCTGCTCATAAGCGGAAGCTTAGTGTTTGAGGCAGGCTGTGAAGAGTCAGACTTTCTGAGTTCAAACTCTGGCTCTGCCACTTACCAATGTGCAACCTTCCTTGGGTTAGCTGGTCTCCTCATTTCTAAAGGAAGGGAAATGACAGCATCTATCGCACAGGGCTGTTTGAACATTAAATGACATAGTGTGCATAATGAGCTTCATCTAGTTCTTGGCTGCCACATAATCAGGTTTCAATAAGCTATACATATAAATAGCATTATCATTGCATGATGAAACCTGCCTGCTACTGTTTTCCTACAGTTGCCTCTAAAAGTTCGACGACATGAGAAGCTATATTTACAATCTTCCATGACTAGACTAGCTAGGGGCACCCGAGCCATTGTGCCCTAGGAAAGGACCCCAGCCTGGAGCAGAAGAGGCCTCTGGGCCTAGAGGAACCAGAGCAGATCCTCGGGACTCAACCCACAATTCAGTCCTGTTGCCGCTGCACTGTTCCAGGAAATCCCTTTTTCCTGAGATGCTTGCCCCTGGCTGGGCCAGAACAAATGGCAGGCAGGGCCTCTCTGCAGACGCTCCTTCCACTGGGCTCCAGGTGGCTGGTGGAGTGGCCATCTAGTAATTGGTACTTTCACAACTGATCCTTCTCTTCAGGTGGACCAGGGGAGAGTTAGGTAAATCATCAGCCCCTTTGAGTAGCTGCTCTTCCCTTTTCCCTCTGTGGTCTTCACATTCACTTGGGCTACGTGTTACATGTCCATCACGCCTATCACTCATAGACAGATAGAAACCTCCTCCCCCCACACACACTCACACTTGCTCCACAAACACACACACAAGATCACATACACACTCCCTACACAAACACACACACAGGTCCCACAAGCACACACATGCCCCACACAAACACATACACACACTCACACATGCTCCACAAACACATACACACACTCACACATGCTCCACAAACACACACACACAAGATCACATACACATTCCCTACACAAACACACACACACTCACACAAGCCCCACAAACACACACATGCCCTACACACATACACTCACACATGTCCCCCACACATGCCCCACAAACACACACACACACACACGATCACATCCACACTCCTCACAAACACACAGAAGCACTCACATCCACACTCCCCCCACAAAAACACACACTCACACATCCACACTCCCCCCATCCACACTTCCCACACAAACATACACAAGCACTCACACACACGCTCTACACAAAAACATACATTAACACATGTCCCACAAATACACACATGACCCACAAACACATTACACACACTCACACAGTCCCCCCCCATGCCCCACAAACACACACACAATCACATCAACACTCCACACAAACACATAGACACTCTTCACACATACACAAGCATTTACATAAACACTCCCTACACAAGCATAAACACACTCACATACACACTCCCCATAAACACACAAACACATACACATCTTCCCCCACATACACACTCACATACACACTCCCCCCAAAACACAAATACCCTACTATACACAAGCACATTACAGAAGGGACAAAGTATGCACACTTACACACTCCCCTCACAAACACACACTCCCATACCCACGCACTTTACATTAGGACGTAACATGTTTGGATCTCAAGAAAGACACCTGAAACCTAGTGTCTTCCTTCCCTGCACTGCGCACGGAGAGAATTTCAACCGGGGTTGGATGTGGGTTCCCTAAGGGAAATGATCTATTACGAGTGAAACTGCAGCTCAATTTCAAGATGTGCTTATTAAGTGAAATGAAAAATAAATAATTAAAAAGGTGCATCTGATTATCTTATCCTCTCTACAACGGCCATGTGGGCTCTGAGTGTTGGAGGCGAAACCCATGGGGACCTTCCGTGGAGAAGCAGCCCAGCAAGAAGGGTCCGGGGATGGCGCAGCTGCGGGAGGAGGGAATCGCAGTCTGGGTGCACAGGGCTGCGCACGGGGAAGAAAGCGGACACTGGGTAAAACAGAGGGATGGCAACCGGCAAGGGGGCGCCAGGGGAAGAGGAAAGGAAGCAAAGAAAGTTGGGGGGAAGAAGACTGTGGGAAATGTGAAATTGGAGGGCGCATGAGCCCGGGTGCACAGTGCCCGCAACCGAAGGTCAACATGAAAAACGGGGTTGGCGATGCGTGAGAGAACGGGAGTATCAGATAGAGCGTGCCTAAGAGAGTTAAATAGGACACCATGAAAAAGAACAGGAAAAAAAGGATGAAAAACGGTGACAGGCAGAAGATGACAAAAAGAACATTTTGTGGAAAAAAAAAAAAAAAAAGCTGCTGGAAAGACCAAATGAGAAACAGCCTCCAAGAGCTAGGTGGAAAATAGCAAAGAAGAGAACTGTCTATGGAAAGGAAGAAGGGTGTCCATCTGCTGATTCTGCCGATCTTCTAAACAGGGTGCTGCACTCACTCCAGTGGGGGAGAATCCATCGACAACTGAAGCCTCACTGGAGGAGCACAAATAGTATGAAACCAGGAGCTCAACTCCTCCTCACCTCCGCTGGGGAGCCCTGGGCAGGCAAGAAGGAAGCGGGGATCCCACAAAGCTGTGAACGATGGAGGTCCTTTGGCCTCTGCATTGCTCCCAGATTCCCTCTTGTCAAAACTGAAACCAAGTGAGGAATTCTCCTGAATTGGGTCTGCTTTCCCCTAACTTGGCTCCTTTTGCCCTTAGGAAATATCCCGAAGTCACCAGCAGGGCTTTCCAGGCCCTGGGCCATCTGCCGTGGCTCCCCTCTAGGGTCTCTCCTCTCACCCTCCTCCTCTCACTCCCTGCGGGGGATGCTTTTTTCTTCTCTACAGGGACCCTGCCCTCAGCGGTGCCCCATCCTGCACTTGTCATTTTTTGTCCAGAAGGTTTCACCTTCCTGATGCTACCCAGCTAATCCTCCTCAGCTCTCAGCTGGGCAAAACTTCATGTCCAAAGTCCCTGGGCTTCTTCAGGGGCCTCCCCTGGCTGCTGGCATAGCCCCTGGTATTCAGCCCAGCTCTCTCCCTACATTATAAGGAGCTACTGACTTCTCCAGTCACCCGCCCACATATTATTTCTTTGGGGGTAACTAGGGCATTCGTGTTCTACCCTGAGTGTAGAGTGATGCCAGGGCTCATAGTAGATGTTCATGGAATATTTGATGGGTGAAAAAAGGAAGAAAAGATGATTGCTATATATGCATCTTTCTTCAACCAGGTCCTGGGCTGAAAGATGAGGCAGGCATTTCATGTGTTGGTAGGAGAGGGGTGAAGGGCCTGCTTCAGCTCCCCTTCCCCACCAGACCGTGAGCTTCATGCACTGCTGTGGCCAAGGCTGACCCTTGAGGACACTTCCTGGTGCATTAGCTGTCACCTGTGCGACCAGACTGACTCAATCACAGGAAGCTTTTTTGCACGAAAAATTCATTTGCCATATGAATGCCAGAAAAAGGTAAAAAGAATTTCTTGACTATTCTACTGCCAGTCCCAAATGGGCAGCATGCTGCCCTGTCCAAAGAGGGCAAAGGAATGGCTGCCATGTCTCAGTGAGTATCAGTGAGGGAACAAAGCCAGGTAACTCTTTAGAAAAACAAGGTGGGAGAAGGTGGAAGAAGCCTGCACTGACCCACTTAGGGGAGCAGCTCTTCTTCATGTCTGTTTCCCATTTTTCATTTGAACAACAGTGCAGCAACAAGCTCAGGGAGATGAAAGCCACATCGTAATTAGAAACCCGGAACACGCCTGCTCACCTATTTGACACAGTTCCTACTAATCAGCATGAACCTCATTTAGGATTTGATGTAAGAAATGTTCCCAATTTGACCTTCGGGTGCCTCTGGCCTTAGCTCGCTGGGCTCCAGCCTGTGATTCCCAGTTCTACCCCCACACCCACGCCTGCACCTAGGCTCTTCAGGTTCAGTGGGTCTGTGGAGTGGTCTCCACTCTTCTTTTTTTTCTGGGAAGTTCCTCCAGAGATTCCAAGGCAGGTAGCAGGAATGAGTGGTCAGACAAACATTCTGTGATATCTCCGGTTTTGGTATCCTCTGAACCTGTTCTCCTTTCTGCTTTCAAATAGCTTCTCCTATTTAAAAGGCTCTCCTGGTTCTTTATCCTGTCTTATCCTATCTTATTTCAAGCTTTACCCTTTGTTCACACAAACCGCATCTCCCGTTGGTGACATGATTTCATGTCCATAATCCAAAGGCCATATTCCCAGAATTCCAAACAGAAACAAAGTCTGGCACATTTTTTCCCTTATTTGTAAATATATAAACTTGAAACTTTTACAAAGGTGTAAACTTTAAATTCCATTGACTTACTCCCTTAGCAACCACACATGGAGAATAAACGCGTCTCTTAGGAATAGGATCATCCAGGAAAACTGGAACCATGTGGCCACGGGACCCCTTCCACTCTTCCTGTATATGTGCCCTCTGGCCACGGATCGGCTGCTCTAAAGCCCTGTTCGTCCATCCCCTCAAGGAGAGAGGGGGGTCTCCTGGTCAGGAACACAGGATAATACAATCTCAGCCTTGTTTTCCTTCTCTCTGTCTCCCTGCCGCAAAACTCCCCTCCAATCCATCCTTCATTCTGATGCCAGAGATCTTTCTGAAATATAACTCATTTAATTTCCCTGTTCAACCCTTCCTATAATTCCCCATCCCCTCCACAGTGAAACCCACACCCTGGGGGTGGCAGAGATCTGGCCCTCTCCTGCTATCCAGGCTGTGGTGCGCCTCTATCATTCCTGTTTTCTTTCCAGGCAGTGGCCTGGAGTGACTCATCTTTGGTCTCTCAGAGTCCTTCCTGCTGTGTGAGTTGTTCCTTCAATCTGGTTCAATTCTTTACCTTGCTAAGAAAATGCATACTGCAAAACTTGGCTGAATGTCACCTGGTCTGAGACTAGACGGACCAAAACATTTTAATAGAAGTAACAGAGAAGTTCATGCTCTCACGCCTGACCAAAGAGAGAGCAAACACAGAAAATATGATCAAGTCCACTTAACGGCAGGCCTTTGTTTTCATTCATTCATTTATTTATTTATTTGACAAATGCTTACAGAGTGCCTACTATGCACCAGACCCTGTTCTAGGCACTTGGAACACAACAATGAACATACCAGATCAAGCCCCACCATCATGGCACACATGTTCTAGAGGGGGTGAAACAGGCTATCACTCTCCAACATGGAAATATCCATTATGCCAATAGGTGAGTTACTTTATAAAGAACAAACAAGGCAAGAAAGGTGCTAGGGTGTGATGATGTGGGGTTGGAAGTGCTATTTTATGCAGGTGGTGAAGAAGGCCTCTGCCTTAAGGTGACCTTGAACAGAGATTTAAGAAGAGAGCCCCAAGGACACCTGGCATGGGCACCAGCAGAGGGAGCTGTAAGGCCTGGAAGCCAGGAGGCCACCTTGGTGTACCACAGGCATATCAGGAAGTAGTGGAGACAGGGTAAGAAAAAGGGAGTGTGCGTGGAGGGGAAGCCAGAGAGACACTGGTGGCCAGACCAAGGAAGACCTTTTAGGCCACAGTAGGGATGTTAAAGACTTTAGGTGAGCCAGGAAGCGACTAAATCAGGAACAACGAAGCCTGCACAGAAATGCTTTCGCTGAGCATGGAGAACAGACGATAGGGAATAAGAACGAAAAAAGCAGGCCAGTTAGGTAGAAAGCTGTGGAACACTCCAGACAAAGGTAACAGCAGCTTGGGAGAGGGCAGAAGAGGCAGGACTGGATAAACCTCCGAATTCAGAATATCTAGCAGGACGTGCTCAGGATTGAGGAAGAGGACGGGAAAAGGAAAACAGTGAAGACGGACTGCAGCTTTCACACGAGCCACTAGAAGAATGCAATTGCCATTTACCAGATGGCAAGACTCCAGGAGGAGCAGGTTTAGGGTTGGAGTCAGAGGACGGTGAGGAACGAAGGCTAGAATTCAAGAGATCTATGTTTTACATTTTCAGTTTGAGATGCCTGTGAGACACATAGTGGAGATAAAACACAAATACGAGGCCCCTCTCCCAGTTAACAAGAGAATGTTTAGCGATTTTAATCTTCAACTCTGGTCCCACATTCACAAACCAAATCTCACAGCTTAATGCTAGGCAACATCAATGGTTTCCTCTCATTAAAACCATATTTGGCAGAGGTGTCTTTCCCTCCCTGCTTCCATACCCTAGGGCCCCTGGGACAGAAATTTTCAACATCAAAAAGTATCATCTTAGTTTTGAAATGTGGATGACTCCATCTGCTCCTGTAGATACCCCAAGGACAAAAAGCTGATGCCTCATTGCATTTACATGACAAGGGTGCATCTCCAAAGAGATTCTTTTTAAAAAGAAATAATGAAAAAGATGAGTGTTACTTCATCTCTCACAGTGACAAAGACTAAATTTGGGGCAGATTTCAAATATCAATTTTTGTTTTTCCTATTTCCATCCATTAAGGATTCAAAACATTGAAGGTCAGTGTATTTGTTTCCTTTTTCTATAACACATTTCCATAGATTTCGTGGCTTAACAAACAAGAGAAATTGATTCTTTGATGATTCTGGAGGTGAGACGTCCAAAAATGACTCTCACTAGGCTGAAATCAGGGTATCAGGAAGGCTGTGATTCCTCCAGAGGCTCTCAAAAGATATCTGCTCTTTGGTGCTCCCGGCTTCCGCTGGCTATGGGCGTTCTTTGGCTTGTGGCCACATCACTGTAACCCTGAGGGTCAGCATCTTCACATCCCTCTGCTCCCGTCTTTACACTGCCTTCTCCTCTGTGTGAGTTCCTAACAAATCTTCCTCTGCCTCCCTTTCGTAAAGATTTATGTGATTGCATTTAGGGCCCAGGACAATTTCCCTATCTCAAATCTTTAAACTAATCTCATCTGTAAAGACTCTACCATGCAAAGTATATTTTTGGTTCCAGGGATTAGAATCTAATCTTTGTTTTGACATTATTCAGCCTACTACAACTAGTAATGAAAAAAAAGAATCATTTTGTTTAATAATTATAATATAATAAAAAAGAAACTTTACAGATAGATTATCCAACAAATAGTCCCTGAGCTCTATAAAATTCCAGGCACTGGGGATAGAATGCACAAGCATACAGGCCCCCTGACCTCAGAAAAAATGACATAATCAATCAATCACACAGACAAATGCCACATTTTAACTGTGGCAAAAAGCAGGAAGAAGGGCAAGGCTCTAGCTCCTGGCAGAGGTGGGAGTGGCAGTGGTTAGCAGGTCTGGGAAAGTTCTCTATGGAAATGGCATTTGAGTCAAAGTCTGAAGGATAAATAGGACCGACTGGGTGAAAAGCAAAAGAGAATTCCAGGAAGAGGGAAGGGAATGTTCAAAGGGCCTGTGACCAGAAATAACAAGAAAAAATACACTAGAAGGAAAATAGTGAGGCAGGACATGGCATGAACCAGGAGCAGAGGTCCCCTGGAGCCTGGCCTCCAGGACTATCAACTCCTTCATAAGGAACTGGCTCTCTTGGGCTAAAGAGAAGTCCTTGAGGAACCACCAGATTTGGTTTGAAAAGATCACTCAGGCTACAAGTGCAGAAATGAAGGGTGAGGGGTGCAAAGTGGGTGCGGCAGAATTGCTATTTTCATTCTAACAGTCGGGAGCTGAAACGCCACATTACTCAATTTCAAAAGACTTTATTATTTTCTTGGCCTTCTGGGACAGCAAAGCCTGGCTCCCAAGCTTGCAGCCATCGCTCTCAGCCCAGGGACTCTCCAGTGGCTGTGAGAGCTGCTGCCCCTACACAGCCTACCTGCACCCCACCCCTTTGCACGTCCCCATTGTAGGGACCCATCTCATCCATCTTTGTATCCATTCCAACCTCAATTTCAGGACTTGACATATGATGGTTTATGTGTGAAAGAGAAAATAATCAAAATTTCTCATCTTTCTTTCTCAGAGTAGGAAGAAATGGCTTGGCCAGCCTAGATCTCAGAATGAGGAACAGTGTTAGCACACAGGTCCCCTCTGTGAAATCCAGGTTTTAGGACGATAAGAACACCATAAAACGTGCCCAAACAAAATTGTGAGAACACAGGAGATGGTGGCAAGAGAGCTGAGGAAGAGCACCAGGTCAGAAGGCCAGAAAGCCAGGAGCAATAGAGCTCCGCGGAGGCGGCTGAGGCTGGAGAAACAGGATGCGATCCAGACAGGTTTCTGGGAACAGGGACCCATATCAGCAGCAGGACATGTGTGCATTCCCCATCTAGAGGATTGCATCCATAGAAAGAAGACAGAAAAAGACAAATGGATATAAGCACCTGGAAGTCTTTAGGGCTGGTGGATGATCACAACAATGAGAGGTGCTCTTCTGCTTCCCTGCACCTACTTGACACCCTTCTCCAAATCGAATTATGGGACACAAAAACACTTCTATAAAAGGTATCTAATTGGGAATATCTAATCTGGAATAACTAAAACAAGGAGATCATTTTTCCAGGTAATTATCAAAATTCAGACTGTAACCCAAAACTCTTAAATCCTGAAATGTACTTCTTTCTACTAAGCTATTAAATCCCCAACGGAGCCAACACTGGGTTCATTGTGCAGACTCCCAATTAATCACAGTAGAAAGCACTACTTGCCAAGTGAAAATCCTCTATTTTGAATTCTTAATCCCCCCACCAGCTGAGTTTACCACAAAGACATGAATATATAATTGAGACATAAAGAAAACATGCCACCAAATTAAACTGCCCTGATTTTGCATCAATAAATTCTTTCTCAAATAACATGAAATGAAGATCTCTCAAAAGCAAAGTGTGGTGCTCCAAAAACTCCAGGAGTGAATTCCTCTGCTGAGCCAAGCTCTAGCGGAAGCCAATTAGATTTCATACCAATGTTAGACAATTATTTACTGCAGGCGACATTCAACAGGAATATGTCTTAACATATACTCCAAGTGGTGACACCTCAAAGCCTAAATTAGCCTGGAGATATCAGAAACAGGAAGTCTTCTCATTTGTATGAGGACTCTCAGGTAGGAGGCTGCTGAGGACCTGAGGGCTGGGGACTGCTTCTTGCAGCTGTCATTCATCCTCGGCAGCATCCTCACCCTCTCTGCCATGATCATCACCATGACAGCACAAAACCCAGTACCACACCCTCTATTTGCTAGGACACAAAGAGATGCACCTTACTATACTATGGAAGAAGAATCATTATTACAAATTCAAATGTAAGACATACATTGGAGAGATTTTGAAAATTGACGTGTTGGTAGAAAAGTCTTTGGCAATCTTTCCCCTTTGTGTCTTAACCATGCAAGAGGCATAGAACCAGTTGGGATTGGATATATTCTTTCCTTCCAATATATCTCCTTTCTACCCAAGATTTATTGACTTAGGTGTTTGTCATGTTCTTTTCCACTGATAATCTTTTGAGTATTTGTCCATTGTCAAAACAATCTAATGTGCACTTCCTTGTGAAAGAAAGTAGCATTCTAGCAGGACAACCAGAAAAAAACAAGCCTATTGGAAGCCTATCTGGTTCCACCTGAAACTGAGATGCAGCCTACCTTTCTAGCCATATATTGAGTGATTTCACCCCAGGAACTCTGCCCTGTGACCACATTAGCGTCCTCACTCTTCCTCCAACACAACATACACGTTCAGCCTTCCAAGCTTTGCACACATGATTGCTCCTGTTTGGGATGCCATTTCCTCTCAGATCCCCTAAAAAACTCTACTGCCCATTGAAGACCCTCATGAAATATAACTTTGTAGTTTTGTCTAATCTTGCAGGTAAATTCAATTACTCTATTTCAATGTATTCATAGCATTTATACCCTCAAACATCCTAATCCCTGTTACCTTATAAGACAGATATTTGTTAGTATAGTGGTCTCCTCTGCTGGACAGGGCAGGAGGTCTGTCTGAATCTTTGTGTCCCCAGGACCTGGCTTCAAAATACTGTTAAATGGAATTCAACAGGGTCAGTAGAGTGTCTTCGATCTGACAACAGATGGACAGAAACCTTTCTCATCAACTACTCCCTATGTCCTAAGAAGCTACGCATTTTAATTTTATTAAGAAGAGAGGAACAACCAGAATCTTTGGGTCTTTTGAGTGTCTAAGAATCTTCTCCTAACAGTGATGGCATCCAAGTCAGCTGCTCTTGATATTGCTGTATACACACTCTGTATGGGTGACCTTCTGAAACCATTAGGAATACGGTAATGAGGAAAATTTTGGATATATTATAGGATTAGACAGATCTGTAGTGTTGGGTCATGAGACCATAAAGAGACCTCATCCAACCCTTAATTAAGAAGATTTTCTTCAAGTGCAGCTTGAATAAATCAGCACTCTCATATGGGAATGGGAGTCTAAAGGCATACATCTTGAAAAAGCTGATTATTCAGGATCTGGTGTTTGTCCTTTCCCCAAAATAAATGACATTTCTCACTTGGAAGCTGCAGAAAGAATCAAGATCCAGAAGGAATCAGAGCCATGTTTCTCAATCCTATGGTGTTAGACTCTGAGGCCGCTCAGAAGCAGCCAAGACTCCCTGTGGAAAAGCACCTAAGGGGTAAGAACTCAGTGGCTGCTTACAGACTTTCCCATGGGAGCCCTAACTGCTTACCTGGAGAGATGTTGCCTGACTTCTGTAAGTGCTTGCTGTAAAGCCATAAGGGTCATCTAAACTTTCTGCTCCATTCTCAATGAGTGGGTGTGAAAGGCTAGAACAGGGGACCCTATTTTTATCCACTCTTCTGCAAAAGACGCCAAGTTTTCCAAACTCTGTAGAGAACATGAGGACCCCTTCCCAGCCATACCAAAAGGAAAAGAAAATGCCATTATTCAACGAATATGACTTTTCCTCTGGCATTTTGCTGAGATTACTTTAGTCTTTACATTTTGCCCTACTTGGCTTAGCAGACAGATGATGCTTCAGGTGAGTTTACTGAAATGTGCTCTAGCCTTTCTGTCAATTTTTGTCCCTCCGTTGTAACTGCTTCAAGAAATTTTAAAACTCACCAGATAGAACAGAGTTGCCTCATCTGCATGCTGTCTAGATAGTGTACATCAATTTCAGGTAAAATGCCCTACTTCCTTGTCATTCTCCGGGGTGCTTTGAGGAGAGCTCCAATTTTATAGTGGAATTTAATTTCCTGACTTTTTCAAAGTTCTATCAAATTTAGACGCACAGTCTTATGACCAGACCAAATATACATTTTCATCTATTTCTTGAATGGGACAGGAAAAAGAGAGGTCATTGGAAAGCAGTTTGGGATGATCAGTATGCCCCCACTATCTGTCACACAGGGCTACTGACATCTGGAGAACACAGATGTTCTCAGAAGGTGACTTCAGTCTATTTCGAATTGGATCATGATGTTTTCCTCTACCATAGACTCGCTTGAATGGGAAGTGTTGGTGCAAAGATCTGCAGAGCTCTCCGGGAGCCTTGTCCTGCCAGAAGGGCATGGTGCTTTCTGGGTGACATGTCTGGAGAGGCAGAAAGCTTTGCTTTCAAAGTAAGGATTGGGTCACATTATTTCCTTTGATATTTTGTGTTTCAAATTTCCTTCAGTTCAGATTCAGAGTGGGGAGGGGTCTCTAGGGTGTAGCTACCTAGAAATTAAAAGTTATTGTTCCTGTTCTCTGAATCATAATAATGAGCTTTTGCTTGACAAGGTCAACTAATTATTCAGGATTGGAAAGAAACACGGTTGTATATATCAAGTGGGTACGAGAGAGAGTCAGAAACAGGGAGACAATCAAAGGTAAATGAGGGGCTGATGTGGCCATACTTCCATTATTTGCAAGTCACTGCCTGGGCTGGGTGTCTCCCTAGTCTAGTCCCTTTCTCTCTGGAATTAGTTTAACACACGAAGTGAACAGAATGTCCTGGCTTCTTTCCCTCATTCCTGCCCTATTCCATAGACATTTATGTTTCCCTTCTTTACCTGAGCTTCGGAGCTGTTTGACTCCAAAGGCAGGTAATTAACTATCAAACAATAGCAGGGATTTTCAGATTAATTCTGCCCAGCAAGAAATAGGAAAACTCATTTTACCAAACAAAAGGGAGGGGCTGATTAGATACTCCAGTGACAAAAGAGAAACCTAGATAGGGCCTGGAAAACTGATAAAGAGGCTAAAAGCTTTTTTAACATTTTTTATTACACTAATATCCCTGTTTTTATAAGCACTGTATTCTACTGTTCTCTGTCATGCAAATGTGTCTCTAAGTGAGAGTGAATTCCTGCAGGTACACCAGTCAAAGCGGAGAAGTCAGTTTTCCATACTTGGATAAGGAGGACCTTTCTTAACACTCTGCGCACAACCATGGCACACTTTTGCTCTACCACCATTCATGGGTTCTTAGAAACACAGACGGGGCCTTTTAGATGTCTTCTCAAGCTGCCCTTAATTTGGCAAACAATTCATTCCCTCTGAGTGTTTTATCCACTCTGTTTTCCAAGATGTAACCTTGTCCAAAGGAACAATGGAGACAGTAGTATGGCTTTTTCAGATGTACAATATGCTTGGTTTGGTAGCAGGATTAAGAGGGTGAAAGGAATAAAATATTCAGCTAGACTCCAGAGAGAACCACTTATTAATTATGTTTATTAAGCAAAAAACCCTAAGGTCAAAGAGATGGAAATCATTAGACCTAAATGTTAATAAATTTTAGATGAATCTCCCCTACTCTGGACAAAAAGATTATGTTCAGGACATGCAAATCCACGGGTGGTATTTCTTACATTTCACATTTGAAGGGAGTATTCAAGGCATCTCAAAGTCAAGAAATCCAGGTATCTGAACTCATTCCCCTCTGCTGATGAATCAGTTTTGCCACGTGATCTTTAGACATGTTAGTATTCATCTCCCCTGAGCTCACAGGTAGAAATCTCAGTGTCCTGGTGGAGTCATCACCCCCATGCTCACACTTAACCAACCCTCGAACTCCGCCTACTCTCCTACAGGTACATCTTTGGACTCCAGACTCTTCTCTGTCTAAGCTAACCTAGGAACTCCATTACTCCATCTTTTTAAACAATTGAAGCTAACCTAGGAAATCCATTACTCCATCTTTTTCAACAATTCTCTCTTGTTTTTAAAAGAGCACCATCTTTTTAAAATTTCCATCCTCTTTCCAAAATTTCACTCTCCTTTCCACAATATACCTAGCCCTTCAAGCCATGGAAAGCCATTCTAGCTTTAACACCTGCTGATCCATAATGGTAACCCCTTATAGCACTACCCAATAAAGCTTTTTACAATGGAAGTTCATACAAATGTTCTCTCTCTGCACTGTTCAACACAGGAGTGCAGTAGTTTGGGTATTTGTTCCTGTAGATCTTATGTGGAAACTTGATTCCAAAATTGGAGGTGGCGGCCTAATGGGAGATGTCTGGCCATGGGGATGGAGCATAAATAGATAAATGCAGGGGGTGGGGCAAGTGAGTTCTTGCTCTATTAGCTTTCTCGAAAGCTGGTGGTAAAAAAGAGCCTGGCACCGTCCCTGCTGTCTCTGGCTTTTTCTCTCACCATGCAATTCTGCATATACTGAGTCCCCTTCACGCCATGTCACGAATAGAAGCATTCTGAGGCCCTCTCCAGATGCAAATGTTGGCGCTGTGCTTCTTGTACAGGCTGCAGAACCATGAGCCAAATAAACCTCTTTTTTATGTGTGTGAATTACCAGCCTCAGGCATTCCTTTATAGTAATGCAAAATGAACACAAGGGAACAGAAGTCTTGCATGACTATGGAAGCACTGCAGTGTGGCTAGCGTGACTGAAGAAGTAAATTTTAAATGTTGTTTGGTTGTAGCTAATTTAAATTTAATTTAAAATAGCCACCCTGGCAAGTAGCTACTTGGCTCAGTTCTCTTGTCTCCTCCTTTCTGCTGCCTTCCCCTCCATCTCCCTCCTACACTGGCTCCAGGGTCACCCTCCTCCCCCAGGATGCCCTTTGCTCCTAGCTTGCCCCAGAAATTTGCTCCATGTGGTCGCCTTGGCCTCATGGCTGTCTGCAAGAAATAACCATATTGGATCAGAACCACAGGGGAAGAAAATCCAGTACAGAGAACTAGGGGGTAGATGGGATATTTGACAGTAAGGGGAAAGACATACCCCAGACCTGAAGCAGCTTGTGCAATGCTGTGAGATGCCATTACCTTCCTTCTGCGTGGATTTATTTAGATATGAAGGTGACTACACATACATAAATACACATACTCACAGGCAGAATATCAATTTAGTTCCTTTTTGTTGTTGCTGTTTTTATTTCTTTTTTTAAATGATCATAACACCATTTTGAAAACCTAATATGCCCAACTTTTATTCCAGAAGCTCAGGGCTGAATAACAACTTCAAATCCAGAGAGTCAGCTTCTGCTAGGGGAACTAGGGTTTATGTTTGGTATAATAAACGATCCCAAGATAAATATATTTCTTTCCCTTTTTTTTTTTTTTTTTTTTTTTTTGTAATCCAGGATGGCGGTGCATCCTCTTTCCAATACGGAAACACAAGAGTCTGGCTCTATTTAGTTTGTCTGATCACTTTGAAGAGGGGGTCAGTTTGGCTCTGAAACAACTATGGTCCTCTATTCATTAAAGTGTCGATAATACTCAGTCCAGGCATATCGACAGCGGATTAGCTTGGGCTGAGTCTGTGTACGAGACCAACGCCTTTTTCAACCCAGCTTGTTTCCAGATCAATACACCCATCGGCATTCGAAAATTAGCCCAAGATGAGATTCCAATACTTGAGGTGGTGTGTCATGCGAAGAGGGCACCTAGCCAAGTCACAGATGTAAACACCTAGCCAGGGATTAGACATTTTCCATTAGCTTGGACGTGAGTGAAGATTGATGTAGACTCCATCCTCTCACCCCCTCCCATCATCTCACCCCCACAAACACCCAGCCGTCTCTCTTGGAGCCCATATAAGATCACCTGGCTCTAATTCTAGCCATTTGCTTCAATAAGCATTTATTAAATGTTCACTTTGTATCAGGCATTCTGCGAGGTGTTCAGGGCAGAGGTGTGGGGGTGTGTGTGAGTGGGAGTGGCTGAACAAAGAAAATGACAAAAATATGATCCAGTTTTCAAGGAGACATTAGCACTTTTCACAATTCCTTCCACTTTCCAGTTCCATGAGGCCCTGCTTCCTAAAGCAAATGTCTCTAATAGTTCCTAGTTCCCAGTCTCTCATTGTCAATGCTAGGCATTCTTTTCTCAACACTAAGTGTGCAGGGGTTGGGGCAGGACAGGAGGGGGGCTGAGCAATAGCTTCCAAAACACCACCTGGTAGAGTATGCAGATGGTGGCACCGGGGCATTCACCAGCCCTCCCCACAGAGTGGAGATTCTCAAGCATTTTTGGCCTCCCTATCCACAATAAAAAACGTATTTTACATTAAAAAATGTACACAAACTGAAACAAAAATCTCACATGGCAATACCTACTCCACTCTTTGTAATACACTCTGATACCATCTATGCAATTCTATTTTCTTTAAAATTGCTGTTTGCATGCATCAGTTCAAAAAGTACTCATAGAATCATTTTTTAAACAGCCATTGTAATTTCCTTTGGGGAAGAAAGAGTAAGCAAAATACAATAAAAACTTGGCATGACCAAACTTGGGCCACAGCATCAAGGATTCCCATGTCCCCTGGCATACGCTCTGCCCACAGCCAGGTCCAGCATCACCTTGTTCTCATGTGTCCTCCTCTCAGTCCTGCTCACCCTGCCTCACTCAACAGTGCTGATCACGACCCAAGTTCCGCCTTCCCCTACTGTCAAACAGCGGGCCTCCCCTTCCTTCTTCCAGCTCACTGCAGTTCTTCCTTCTCAAGCTGTCTTCCTTCCTATTCTGTCTCTAACCAATCATCCCATAGTTCTTTACCCTTTTCTTGAACACAGTGACAAGGGGACTGGTGGAAGGAGCCCCTAGGAGAGGAGTTTGTCACCCTGGAGCTACACGTCCCTGGTTGAAAGGGCCTCGGGATCAGCCTGGGAAAGGGCTCCAGCACTGGATCTGGCATGCCGCTGCTCAGGGACTATACTGCTGACATCACAAAATAAGATATTTGGCCCACTGTAAAAGATGCTCAAAAAATTTAAAAATTACAAAAGTCCTAAAAAAGAAGAAAAGAAAAGAAAGCTCCATAGCTAACACTGAAATAGCACTTGTATGTGCCAGGCCCTCTTCTACGTGTTTTCTATGTCGGTACGTGTACAATTCAATCCTCACGTTGACCCCCTTTACAGAAAGAGAACCCTGAGACACGGTAATAACTTGATTAAGGTCTCACAGCCAGAAAGTGGCCAAGTGTGATGCCAGCTCTTGCTCACTAACTAGGAATCCTTCAACTGGGTTAAGTGTTGTCTGAATGCCCCAGGACTGGTTCTGCCTTGTGGGAAGAGGTGAGCTCCATTCCCAGGGTCTAAGAGAGCAGAACCAACACACATATTCTCTCTCTCTCTCTCTCTCTCTCTCTCTCTCTCTCTCACACACACACACACACACACACACACACACACACACACACGCAAACATACAAGGCCTCATGAACTAGGAGTCAGGGGAGGAGAAGAAGGCCAGGAGAGTTGGGATGGAATCAAAACAGGGAGAATCAGACACCAGTATTATATGGGAGAAATGGCATCCAAAACCCCTGGCTGGGAGAGGAGAGGAGGCGCAAGTGAGCTGGAAACAAGCAGGTGCTTGTGAAGGATGCAGCTGAGGGCAGTGCCCAGTGCATCCTTGTTGGCTCTGCTTTCGTTCAAGGCTGGAGGGGGGCATGGCATACATGTACTTCCAAAAGTGCATTAAAAGTCTGGTTTTAAACATAACACAGTCTTGGAATTGGATGAAATCTAAAAAACAAAAAAAAAACAAAAAACAAACAAAAAAAACTAACTAAAACGTAGGGGAGAAAAAAGCCAAGAAGAGCAATAATTACAAGATAATTTCCTGAGAAAATATATTATTGGAACAAAAATGAAGAAAACAATTCCTAGTTCCACTCAATGAAAATGACTGGAAAATTTAGCTTCTAACTGCAAAATGACAACCAGAAATGTGCCCTGGACCCAAGATGCATAGAACAAGGATAACTCATCTCTGTTGACGATCAGAGAACAAACCTTTACCCGAAGGCTTTCCAGGCTGGCCAGCCAGATCTCCCCGCCAAGCCCCGCCCACCTACCTTGCACAATGAGGTGGACCCTAGAGGTCTTTGGGTGGTTGTCTGTCTGCACCGAGCAGGTGTAAGGGCCCTCGTCATACACATCCACGTTCTGGATCTCGATGCTGTACTGCGTTTGGGTGTTGCTCAGAAGGACCACGCGAGGATCCAGGCACCACTTGTCATTCCCAGCATAGAGGATGGTGCTGCGGTTTAGCCAGGCCACCCGGGTGACCCGGTTGTCAATAGTGCACCTGAAGGGAAGACCAGACAGGTACGTCAAGGGTCTGAGAGATGACAGCAGCCATCAGAGGGAGGTCCTCATGGCAAGGCTAGAATATCTTGTCTTTCTCCCTTCCCCCAACACATACATTTCCTTTGATTTGTCAGGGGTGGACTTTTCTGGAACACAGCAAAGGCCTTATGGGATTACAGCCTCAGAATGTTGCTCAGAGCTTCTCAAACCACTTGAGCACAGAACCACTTCAAATAAGATCTCAGTTATAACCTAGAGGTACCTTGCATGCCCAGGATGGCTGGATACTTCGAATACTACCAGTTCTCCCTTTGCTCAAGGATTTGGGTGATGATAATCCTTCATAGTTATGTCTAGGTGTTTAGGGTGCACTAAGTCATTCAATACTTATAATAACCCTATGAAGAATCTTTTATTGGAAAAAGCCTAGAAGAGCAGAGAAACTACACTAAACTAGTTCTCCAAGTCATACAATAATTATGTGTTAGATCAGAGACCCAGCTTTTAACTACTAAACATCATTCCTCTCATCTCAGAATAGCAAATTCCCACAGAAGGCTTCTGCAGTCAAAACTAAATACAGACCACCACTATTGCTATTCATCTTCATTATACCCAGGGGCAGAAATGTTCGGTTACTGCTAGACTAAAGCCACTTTCCAAAATCTCAAAACTGTCTGCACATATAAAAATAGATTTTCTTTCTTTTATTTTTGCATCTGGAGTCCTTGAATTGTGGAAGCTCCCTTCTCTTTTCTACACTTTTAAATTTCCCAGCAACTCTCGCCAAGTCCTCACCATGTCTTTCTGTCTGTATTCATTTCCCTCTCTTACCACAGCAAGTCTGTTCCATGGCCTTAGGCTAAATTTACAAACACAGGTGTCCTGATCCTGACTATAATGCTGGAAATAACGATGTAGCATAGGATGTATAATGATGCCTCAAATGTATACATTATTTTGCAGTGTACAAAGCACTTTTACGGCTCAATGTCTCCTTTGATTTTTTGCAACAAATTTATGAGGTTGACACTCTTACCCATTCTCTGCTTTAAAGATCAGGACACTAGGGTTCTGAATAGCCTGATGACTTGTCCAAGGAATGAGAGCTAAAAGTACAGAAGTCAGACCTCTCAGTCAAGTCTTCTAATTCCTGGTCCTACGTGAGACTCATAACGTGCAAAGGTGAATTTTTCATTGAGGATGGGTGACGGCTTCTATTGGATTCCCAAAATGGTTTGTGACTATAAAAATTCCAACAAGTGCTATTGCACACACCTGCTTCTTCAGGAGACCCCCTGTCCCCATGAGACATCCTGTACTGTGCATCCTTTCTGCTTTGCTTATGTAAATGTCTCAACATTATGTAAGGATCACTTAGGTGCACAGGGATAGTTTGCTGAGAGTTCTTGTGGGAAATACTGCCCAAAAAGAAACACCTTGGCACAGGTGTCCAACAAGTTTTTTGCAGCTCATTGCATTTTCTGGCAATGCAGATGAGAGGTGGGCTCTCTCTGGCACCATCCTGATACAGCATGGAAATGAGTGAAGGCCTAGCTTGGAGAAGGTCTGGGGACTATCTTTCAAAGTGCTCATGGACTACTTATATTAGAATCACAGGAGAGGTTTATTACAGATTCTTAGTCTCACCCCCAGTCTACTGATTCAGAATATTTGGGAATTTATAACAGCATCTCAGTTGGGTCATACACACACCATTGTTTCAAAACCACTAATATGGAGCAGTGTGTCTAGGACAACTTATATCATTTATGGGGCCCAGTGCAAAATAAGAACACAGAATATTTCGCTCAAGCATGAATAAGGATTTCAAGGTGGTGAGAACACAGCCTTAAACCAAGCACAGATTTCTATGGAAATAAACAAAGTTGTGAAGCCAGCTCCATATGTTTCTCAAGCTTTACGGTGCACATGAGCCCCCTGGGGATTTCGCTGAAGTGCAGATGCTGATTCAGTAGGTCTGAGGTAGGGCCTGGGATTCTGCATTTTTCGCAAGCTCACAGATAATGCCAATGCTGATGGCCCCTGGTCATTCCTTGAGTCACATCTAGAAGTTCATATCTAGACATGAGTTTTGTGCACATTAGGGTTTAAGAAGCACTGAGCTAGCACCATACTACACAAAAGTGTGGCTGGCAAACCACCAACATCAGCATCACTTGGGTGGGAGCTCATCAGAAATGCAGAAACTCAGGTCTCCTCTCAGAGATAACAAATTTGAATCTGCATTTTAATAAGATGTCCAGGTAACTTGAACACACATGAAGTTTGAACTGATCAAGAGTATGCTCCAAGCCTTTCTTGTGGCTTTGATGACAATATCCAGAATGGACTCTGAGGGTGAGCAAGAAGGAGAAAACTGCAGTCGATAGAGGGTGCACCTCTCTTACTACACCTAAGGGTGTACCTTCCCTTATGCTCCTTGCAGACCCCATGACTGCCATCTGGTACTGCCTTGTCTGAAACACGAATTTGGAACGACATAGGTTTGAAATCTCTCAAGAACAAAAACACACTTTGCAGCTTGCTTTGCTAGCAATGTATCTAGGATAGCTTATATTAATAATCTGAAAGGTGGCCACTGCTCTGACCTTCACTTGGGTCCAAGCAGGGAACTGGATGAATTCACATTCATGGTCAATGTTAATTGACTACATGAGCCCACTATATGTACTATTTTATCATCTCACAAACTTGGTTGGGTTCACTTATTGCCAATTTACAGACAAAATTAGCTGAGGCTAAAAAACATTAGCCATATTGACTGAAACCATGCTGATATTAAACTGTAGAAGCAGGATTCATGCCAGTTTTTGTTTTGTTTTGTTTTCCAAATTTAGTGTTCTTATAGGTGCTCCCAAAAGAACATCTAAATCAGTTCTTCTCAAATTCACTGTGCATCAGAATCGCCTGAAAGACCTGATAAAAAAGAGAGTCCTGGGACCTTACTCCATGGGTTTCTGATTCAGTAGGCCCAGGCAGGGCCTGGGAGGCTGCATTTCCGACAAAATTCCAAATGCTGCCGATGCTGGTCTGGAGAGCTCGCTGAGAACCTCTAACCTAGACGTGTGTTTCCTGGCAAAAATGAGAGTTGTAGAGTGAATAGGCACTAGGAAAGGACCCTGGTATGAAACAGTTTTCTGATACGTTACAGGAGAGAACTTTCCTGTAACCCATATGTTCAGGGAAACCAGAAGCAGAGTCCTTTATTTTCTTCCCCAGCAGCTGAAATCTGACAAGTACCAGGTGAGTGGCCACGGTGCAGGAAAGGCTGACTGACAAACACTAAACTGCTTGAATAATTATTTTTGATGCCCACAACGAGGGCATCTCACAACCTCCCGATGAACACGAGAGGACTGTCCTGGGCTTCCTTGTGAGCATCTAATTACTGAAAATTGACAGAAACGGAAGCCGTCCCCCAACACTGCACCACACTACAGGGCCAGAGAGGTTCGTCTGCAGATGCACTAGCACTCAGAACGCAGCCAATTTCCAGCATGGTTCTGCGGCTTCTGTGATATACTACTCTGAGGGGTTGGCACAGTTCCAGCTGCGGTTCTGAACACATCCAAGGTCATGTTTAGATGTCCAAACTGTCACTGCCGGGTATCAGTCTTGCTGAATCCCCATGGAACGAACGTCGGCTTCTGCAGAGATGGATCACAAAGGCACCTCGGCGGCCAACTCTGTCACCTCCTCACACCTGCCCCCATCTATCTGTCTCATTTATCCAGTCTCCTCAACAATGCAGAGGACGCACTGCTCCTAGGTTAAAAAAAGAAAAGTGAAAATGAGCATAATTGCTCTCTCAGCCACAGAGAAGGCTCTGGAGGTGGGACATTCAGACAACGAGTTCTCTCTTTGCAGAGACAGCCCTTGACATAGTCCTTCTACAAAACTGCTCCTGAAACACGGTACGGTATCTCACCTCTCTCAGGATGGTGGTGAACTGGTGATTAAGTCAGAGTGAGTAAGGTTTCCAACTCCACTGTCCCTGACTCATCCAGGTGAGCTGAACTGGAGATGGCCGCTCATCAGATATCGAGGAATAGTCACAAGTCAACGCAACATAGGCCAACAAGAGGTGGGAGATGGGCGATCGAAAGGGCGGGATGTTCCCAGATCAGACCTGCAAAGCCTCTCCCCTTTTGTCCACAACCTCCAGATATACCGCCCTCCCACCACTGGCATCCTCTCTGCCCATCCTGCCACATATATGAAGAATAGAGGGACAAGCTTTGTTCCCTTGAGGATTCTGGACTGGGCCCTGCAACTCCAGCTGCCTTCTGTCCTCCAGCTTCAATGTTGTCCTCCAGTTGCCCCGCACTGCAGCCCTCTGGCAGTGGCCATTAGCCTTCTGTGTCTCTGTGAATGGTTTTCCCATCAGCATCCCTCCTGCGGCCCTCCCCTCCTGTGTGTGGCCCCCGTGGACAGCCCATGGCCTAGCATACTCAGCATCCTGGAAGAATCCAGACAAAAAGAAATAAAGCCTGGAAAAGGCATGTGTTTTCCATTTCAGTACCGAGCCACGGTCCCCTTCTTAGTCTGTGTGTGTCTGTCTGCACCATGTTCCTTTTTTGGATAAGTGTCTTCTTTTAGAGAATAGGCCTATACTGTTTGAGCAGGGATGATTGAGGGTGCCCCACCTGTGTCAATATTCAGGGTGTATTTGGCCAAAAGAGGATCCAGCCACATGTGCACATGCTTACTCATGCATGGGAGCTCAGAGCATGGTAGAGAAAGAACACTGCCATACCTGTAATTTTCTGCAGCTGCACCTATTGTTCCACTCCTCTAAAAATACAGCCCTCTGTGTCCTGAATATCTTTCTGATGAATAGTTGTTTTATTACATATGCTGCATTTATACACAGAGGAAAAGCAAAAACAAATGATTAAGCAAGCCCAAGATGTGCACCGCAGAAACAGAACCATGAAAGTATGGACTCAGGTCCTGAAGCTACTTTTGGATTTAGGATGAGAAAAGAGAAAGGGGGGGGGGGGGGGGTAGGGGGGAGAGAAGGAGAGAGAGAGAGACAGAAAGAGAAAAAGAGAGAGAAAGAGAGAGAGAATCTGGGAATTGGAAGAGAAAAAGAAGCAAAAGTGTCTGCTTGGAATCTTCTAAAGATGGGCAAAGAGAGTGTTGAAATAAGGAGTCAGATTATTGAAAAAAGAGAGAAAAATCCAGGCTTGGCCTTTCTTAAACACACCTGCCTGAAGATCTGAGGGCAATAATGGATCCAGACAGTGTGCGGTCCAACCATTCCTTCTATCAAATGGCCCTTTAACTGTGTCTGAAAGGCAGCACATCTCAAGCAATGCTTGAAGCCACAGCAAAATAAGTGCTTCCGCCCTTCGCAGCACCTGGTCACAATTGCCTCTTATCACACAGAAATGCTCCAGCTGCCCCTAAGTTTGGTGCCTCTGAGCATTCGGCTTGTGCCCCGCCCCTCCCCTCAAGCATCATAGGGGAACATCACGACGCAAATGGCTCAGAAATACCCACACACGCTGCCATGGGGTTGGCGTGTACATCTTCCACATCTGCGCTTGTGAGAAAGTGTTCTCTGGGGGAAACTAAGAAATTAACAAAACAGGATACTTCCCCACGAAGACACTGAACATTCAGATATCAGCTAGCACCTTACTCCTTTATCGTAAGAGAAAGCGTCACTACTGAGGCTGCTAATTTTGACCCTACTGGATTTCTTTTAGACTCTAAACTTGTGTGGAAGTTTACAAAATTGATTTGGGTCATAGAGAGACAAAAATACTAGACTTAGACTCACATTGCACACTGTTCTTACATCTCCCAACTATTACCATTTTTGCATGACATAAGAAAATGGAGGTAGGCCATGGAATCTTTCCTAGCTATGAAAGTAAGAGGGCTCATCATGCCTAGGTAGAAGCAGACAGCACACTTATGATACAGGTGAAAGGATTAGGGGGAGGAAAAAGGAAACAAAACCAAAAGCAGCAGCACACACACTGCACTGTGAGTCCCACACCGCTAGGAGGTAGTTGTAGTCAGAGAGAGGCTCTGGGAGAGCAAAGAGAATAGGGTCTGAAGTCTGACTGCTACAAGGAATGTCCCAGCTCTGTTCCTGATGCCCCTCAGGCCTCAGAGAGGTTATCTCACTCCACTGGGTTTCATTTAAATCACCTGCAGTAGAAATAACCTCTCTTCTTGCATGGGGTTAATGAGAAGATTAAATGGAAACATGCACGTAAATACATTCTTTTGTTTATTGTAAAAATTCAACAAATAAACTTATTGTACAGTCTATAACATGTACTGCTTTCTCATCTTAGGGATGTAACATTGCTGACTTGATTGATTTGAAGTTCTTGAAAAGCAAGGATCATGTCTTATTTTCACTTGTGTCTCTACAGAACATTGTGTGGAGTACAGCGTAGGCACACAATAAATATCTGTCCACTGATTAATTATTTGATTAAAATCTCCCATCTTTCACAAACTCCCAAGAGATAAAAGACCATGAGGCCTGCATCCAATAAAGGCCCAGTGTATGAGTATAATTACTCTGCATGTCCCCACCAACGTGCACTCACAAATACAAATGCACACATCTCCCCCAACACCTGGTCACTATGTGTGAGAATCGTGCAAGGAGGCAGTCCCCCTCCACTTCTGTAATGTCTTAGGGATAAATCAAGAAGCCTTTGCTCTGTGCACCTCCAGAAAATTCTCCATAAGCACACCTACCATCTGTCCTTCCTGTCCCTGTCAAATACAGTAGTATCCTCTCAAAACAAACTCTGTTGAGTTTGGTGGGCCATGACTTCTCCGAAATGAATGGCACAACACTTTGATTTGTACCCACAACAAAAGCCCAACACTAATTTAAATGCTGAAGCAAGAATGGGCTTGGTCAATAGGTCATATCTTATTTGTAAGTCACGGCTCCCACAAGCCATTTTGTTGATTCAATAACTCTGTTACCCACATGTAGCCAAGAACTCTAAATTCTAAACTCTAGCAAAAGGTAACCTGGGCAAGGTGGAGCATCTTCATCATCTCATAGAGCTACAAACAGTGGAGCCTTTTTCCCCTAGGTGACCAAAGCTAGGTAACCTGGATGTTTTTCTTTCCTTTTCTTTCCCTAGCATGTTCAAAACAGTCCAAACACAGAAGAGTGGTCTCTGGAATCCTGTCATGGAGACCAACCGTTCATAAAGGAAAGAGCCCAGAAGTGCCGAAAGTTCAGTGGGAATTCACGCTGGACTCCATCTGCCATTGGAGCTTGGACTTCAGTGAGTGATCCCTACAAAGTTCCACCTCACTTTCTGTGATGATTAATTCTCTGTGTCAATTTGACTGAACTATGGGATGCCAGACAGCTGGTAGCACGTTATTTCTGGGTGTGTCTGTGAGGTGTTTCTAGAAGAGATGATCAGCAGACTTCGTAAATAAGACCCACCCTCCCCAATGTGGGAGGGCACCATTTAATACACTGAGGATCTGGATAGAATGAAAGAGTGGAGGAAGGGCACTTCACTCTTCCAGCTTGAGCTGGGACATTCCTCTCCTGTCCTTGGGCATCAGCTCCTTTGTCTCAGGCCTTTGGACTGAGACTGAAACTTACACTACAGACATGAGCCAATTCTTATAAGTCTCTCGATAGATTAGAATAGATGATAGATAGATAGATAGATAGATAGATAGATAGATAGATAGATAGATAGGTAGATAGATAGATTCTGTTGAAAAGGAAAACCCAGACTTATATAGATAGATAGATAGATAGATAGATAGATAGATAGATAGATAGATAGATAGGTAGATAGATAGATTCTGTTGAAAAGGAAAACCCAGACTTATACACGCTCCCACCCCACACTGCTTCGAACATGACATTCATTAGGTGCACCGGACCACTTTTCACTGTTTCCTGTACATTCTGTTCACATTGGGAATTCTGTGACTTCCTGCTTTATTTGGAATGCCCTTCCTTATTGTTTGTTAGACAAATTCCTATGCCACACCAAGGTCAAGCTTAAATATTAATTCATATACCGGCAAGCTTTTCTCTGCAAAATTTTGCTGTTCCCCCATGAGTGTTTTCCAGACATACTTTATCTTGGCGTGTACTGGAAGCAGGATGTCCATGCTTTATCTTTTTGTCATATGTGGAACTCTGGGAAGGCAGGAAGTAGATACAATTTTTTCCTCTACTCCAAGAACCCTCACACATGACTCGTGGTTGCTTTCAGGGCAATTTGGATCTTGGTAAGTGTTGAGGCGGCTGCCAAGATTGGAAAGAGCTTGGTAAACAGCAAGGAGGTGTAAGGTGCAGCATGTCCAGCAGTAGGAGGAGCATGAGCAAAGCACAAAGGAGCTGGGGAAAATACTGGCGAGTTTGTGGAAGGATGGAAACGGGGAGCTTATGGAATAGAAGGCATGGGTAGAAGAGAAAATTTAGCAGGGACAAAGCCAGCAAGCTAGCACGTTGCTCTCTGTGTGTCCCCATGTCCACCACCCAGTGCAGGCCGACCAGCACGGATCACATGGACAGGCTCCCTGCCCTCTGCCCTCCTGTTGTTCTGCCACTGGGAAGCAGTGGCAGGAGTCGGGGTTGGGGAGGAAGCAGGGTCCATCCACCAGCTGTCTATATCCCTCCATCAAAGTCTGGTGGCAGCCATGACCTCTTCCCCTTATCCCTTCGGGCCTAAAAGTGTTAACAGTGCCTTCCTGTTCGTGGCCCCAGGGTCCTGACTGTCCCTTACAGTTTTCCTACACCTTGGCTGCACCTTCATAAATATCCACTTTATTAAACTCTGCTCAAATTACCCAGTTTGAGGATGCCATCTTTTCCCTGTAGGATCCCTGACTATTACAGGTTCGTTGTGCAATAAGCCCTCGTGAAAGAAAGAGTCTGCATTTTATCCTGAAGACAAACAGCAGGCAGGGAACCAAAATGAAGAACTCTGCAAAGGCCAGCTCAAAGAATCACTGATGGTTATAAATGGTAGCACACTTGAGCTTGTCTCTTTCTTCTCCAGGGGACAGCCCTCCTTGGCAGGGAAGGAGCTGGGAAGAAGAAACAGGAGTCCCTGAAACAAATCCATCTGCAGGCTCTCCTCCATCTTTGCTTTGTCTCCAGTCCTGCCCTCACTGGCCAGTGTGTGTCACCCCATACTATGGGACACACTGGATGAAGAAATGGGGCTTCATTCAGTCCCTGGACAAGTTAGGCCAACCTGGCAGTTGTCCAAATCGACACTTTTTTTTGCAATTACACTGACTAAACTGATTGTTACACTGATTGTTGTTCAAATCAGACACTTTTTGCGATTACACTGATTAAACCAGGATGTATTCAGGCATACTAGGAAGAACAGTATAGATTAGCCACATGGAGTCACACTAGAAAAGGGGCTGGAATTACCTTGCTCCTCCCACGCCCAAGGCCTAGTGCGACTATGAAGGAGATGCACTGGCCTCTGGGGAAGCCAGCATGTGCGTCACTCCTGGCTTCATCTCTGGGGCCAGTTCCACCTCCAATTCTTTGTCAAGACAAACTTTAACCATCAAACCCCAGAATCCGACCTGGATCCTGCCTCTAGCACACTCCTATCACCCTAAAGCACCATCCATACTTAGAACTTGAACATGACTTGAAGAGGAAAAAAAAATATCACAGCTTAGGAGACCAAAATCATACCCCAGACCACATGCAGCTGCCATTTCCTTTCCAGTTAGTGTGTATGAAGCCTGGCACCCATGTGTGCGAACTGGGCAGCAGGCAGACTGCCTGTCCACCTGATCTTTGCCCCAGGGACCATGTACACATGTGATGTACATGTGTGGCCATGTGTGGTGGGAGGGAGTGGCTGGAAAGAAGGAATCTGGTTCACAACCAAAGAGACAGTCTCTGCTGTATCCAAACCCCACAGTTCACAGGAAGAAAGGTCAAATACAGTTAGAACTCCAGAGGGACAAAGGGGACACCTGGGTTTGAGGTGGGCCTTGTCTGTTCTCTCACTAAGTGACCTTGGCAACACATCCTCTCACCTTTGGTGGTAACACAGTGCCCACGCGACTGCCTGGGGCCTAGGTGAGAGTGAGGCACAGTAGGTGAGTGGACTGGCATCCTCCAAGGAGAGAGGCTGCTGGCTTCTGAGCTCCATTTCTACCATCTACGGAGGTGAGACACAGCTGGGACAGGAGAGCAGGACCAACATGCAATGCACACTGCAGGGGCTGGAGGCTCATCCTTCTCTGTCCCTGTCCTGTAGAGCCCACAGAAGCCTCTCCTCTCTCTAGTAGACTGTGAGGAGGCTGAGAGGAAGGGGTCCCCAGGGTCTGGAAAGACAACACTCACTAAAACAAGAAAATGTGAGTAATTAAGTGCAGAAAAGGTAACTGGATCTCTCGAGATAGTTAACCTAGGTGACGTGGCACCTTGGGGAACAAGATGCATCCCCAGAAAGAGGAAAGCTCCCAGTGGGAGGACACTACCTTTGCTGGGGCCCGTTGTCATTCCAGAGCCCTCCTTCACCTCGATGGGGGCCTCATCATTTGCACAGCCACTGCCCTGTCTCTCTCTCCCTGTGCAGGACAAAGCAGGAAGTCAGCCTTCAGCCCAGGCCCCTCGGCCCCTTCCATCATTTCTGTGTGCTCCCTGGGTTCTGGGTGCTTCTGCTTCTGACAGCCCAGCCTGAGACTCTGTTTGCACCCCCACCTCCACAGACAGCCACAAGTGCCTAGGGTTTGCGTCCCCCAGGGTGGCCCCTAGCAGTAGCCTGTGTGGCCTGTGTGGGAGTTATAAAAGGGCCTGGTCACCCTGGTGGGTCTCTGCCTAAATTCGAGCCTCCTCTTGGCTTCTTGCCCTGTCCTACCTGGCTTTCCCCACACCTTCTGCCTTTTCTCCTAGGCCCACTTCCCTAATAAGTCATGACCACACAAATCCGTATCCCAGAATCTGCCTCTAGAGAACTGGAACAAAGGCAATCTTATGTGTAAATCTCACAAATGCTTTGTGATCAGAAGGAACTCTTCTGGAGAGGGAGTGTGAAATATCTGGGAGGCTGCAAGGAAACGAAGGTGCTAGAAAGATGGAGGGTGGTCTGTAGTCAGGCACTGGGAGCAGGCAACCACAGGTGAGCCCTGCCCCTGGGAGAGAGGACATGGGGCAAGGTAGAGCCTGCAGCCAGAAGCCGGGAGTGGGGGCCCTTCTGGCCCTGGCCTAAGAGACCTTGGAGGGCCAAGAACATTTCTGTCTCCTGGGACACTGACACAGGGGTGAGGGGACACAATCCAGCCAGGCTTAGGTACTAACGAGGGACATTCTGTGGGGAGGGGAGGAGGATTTGGGGAGTTCAGTGGGTGGCAGGAGCATGTGGACAGTAAACTAATAAAGGATATAATAAAATAATAAAAATACAACCACTATGGAAAACAGTGTGGAGATTCCTTAAAGAACTAAAAGTAGATCTACTCACTACTAGGTATCTACCCGGAGGAAAAGAAGTCATTATATAATACGAAAAAGTTACTTGCACACGCATGTATATAGCAGCACAATTTGTAATTGCAAAAATATGGAACCAGCCCAAATGCCTGTCAATCAATGAATAGATAAAGAAAATGTGATATATGTGTACATATATATATATATATATATATATATATATATATATATATATACACCATGGAATACTACTCGGCCATAAAAAGGAACAAAATAATGGCATTTGCAGCAACCTGGATGGAACCGGAGACTATTATTCTAAGTGAAGTAACTCGGGAATGAAAAACCAAATGTCATATGAGTCATATATATTCCTATATGACTCATATATAGGAGCCAAGCTATGAGGACTCAAAGGCATAAGAATGATACATTGGATTTTGGGGCCTCAGGGAAAAAGGTCAGGGGTGGCAACGGATAAAAGACAACACCTTGGGTACACTATACACTGCTCGAGTGAAGGTGCACCAAAAGCTCAGAAATTACCACTGAAGAACTTATTCACGTAACCAAATGCCATCTGTTCCCCACTAACCTACTGAAATAAAAAAATAAATAAATAAAAGCCAACCAAACAACAAAAGATCAGCTGAATAAATAGAAAAGAGGTGAGACGGTGTTCCCCCTAGGAAGAAAAAGGTATCCAAAGATATGGGTATGGGGCAGGCACGGTGGCTCACGCCTGTCATCCCAGCATTTTGAGAAGCTAAGGCAGGAGGATGGCTGGAGCCTAGGAGTTCAAGACAAGACAGGGCAACATGGTGAGACCCTGTTTACAAAAAAAGAAAAAAAATGGCTGGGCATGGTGGCATGTGCCTATAGTCCCATCTACAGAGTGAGACTGTTTAAAATTAATTAATTAATTAAACAAACAAAGAATAAAGATTTGGGTGTGGCTCTGGGGCAGATGTTTAAAGGTTTGGTCTGATGACAGCAGAGAGAGAACACCGAGGAAGAAAGACTAGAGTCAGCTGTAGCTGCCCTCAAATGCCAGGCTGGGAAGTATGCTCCCATCAGCAGCAAAGCGGATAAGCAGAGCCGAATGGCAGGAGAAAAATCATATTTGGAAGCAATAAAGAAGTAAGCCAGGGTGAAGAGATAATGGGGGCAGGGAAGTCCATCACTGCCAGAAACAGAAGCACGGAAACGTCCTCTTCCTGGGAGTTGCCTTTCCTAAATACGTTAGGCTTCGTTCTCACCATCAGACATATAAACAGACATGCTCTTAAGGTGCTGGAATCCACCTAAACAGGGCTGGCAGGGAGGGCTGTGTGTCAGGGGTCTTTGTGGCCCATTCTTTAGGCCCCCTGGGTAACCTTTCAACTCACAGCCATCCCCCGACCTGTGCTTCTAACTTACCCCTTAAACTTCACTTCAGGCAGTTATCTCCAAAGATGTGGATGAACTGAAGTGCATTAGGATGCGATTATATGCCCATTTATTTGCCAAATGTTCATTGAGCACCTACTATGTGCCATGTATTGTGTTAAGCTCTTAAGGAATTCAATGCAGAGGCAAACAAGACAGACTCATGCAGAGAGGCAGAGAAAGACAGGATTATAATGCAGAAGTGTGCTGTTTCTTACGATAGGAAATTATGGGTGTTGTGCAGAAAGTAGACGTGTGTGGAGGAACCCAGCCTAGTCTAATGGGTCAGGGAAGGGCTTGTAGAAGTGAAGTTTCTGCTGAGAACTTTACAAATGAGTATAAATATGGTGCTGGGAGAGACATGGGAGATAATTTATCAATAAGGAACCTACAGAGGTTAAGTCTGTGCAGCTCTTTCTTTCATAAGCCTAAGGCTACTTAGCTACTTACTTCAAGAAAGATTTTGGATGACAGCGAGCATCTCCTGATTCTTTGACCCAAAATTAGTAATAGTCTTTTCTGGGGTGAGTGGATTGTAAGATTTTGCAATGAACATTTTGAAAGCTTGACAATGCACTGGGTGTTACTCAGATTTTAAGAAGATTTCTGCCATCTGGAAGCTGCCATGCATTCTATATATTTTATCTGCGATCACCTCAGCTTGCTTGTTCATATTTGAGAGAGGCAGCAACCATGCCTAGTAGCTTGATTTCCATGGAGTCCAGTGGGGTGCTTCTCTCTTTATCCATTGTGTTGCAACAAGCCTGAGTCCATAGTCTTTCTGTGACTCAGTTTTCATATATGTCAATGGGGAAAAATGGTCTCTACCCCACCCTGTTCTTGTTGTAATGAGGGTCAATGTAAGTATTGAGGGGAAGAGTATCAAGGACTCCGCAGGAGCATGGAGGTGTTAATGTTTACAAACATTCTGAGTGCGGATGCCATTGTCCCCTCCCTTCCCTATTATTTTCCAAGTAACCAAATACATGGCTACATCACTATGTTCAACATTACACATTTATTTATTGAGCTCATATGCCTGTGAAGATGCAGTGTTCACTCTCCAGAACAAAACATATTCCTTACTCTATATTTTAGGAGCTTATGATACAAAGAAGATAACAGCTACTTAAATGAAATAAAGCAGAGAACCTGCACAGGCAATTGAATGACAAACACCAGACGGATACAGAAAGAAATAGACCCAATTTTAACTCTCAAAGTACAATGACCAAGTCTGAACCAAACAAAGGAAGCCGTTAGGAGAGGGTTGTTTTCCTTCACTCTGCTGGAGTTCCCACCCTGGTGGAAGGAGCAGGCAGGATCCTGACGGGGGTTGGGGGAGCAGATGGGGGCGGGGCAGTGGTCGCACAGGTATAAAACGTCAGGCAGAGGAATGTATCCTCAGGCACTTGAACTGCATCAGCTGGTTCATTCCAAAGTAATTTCCTTCAACCAACACTGGGCAAATAATTATCTAAGTCCTTTACGGAAACTCTTGGTGCCTTTGATGATGCTCTCTATTAACTGGTCTCTGTAGGAAGGGACTCCAGCCAGGCTGTAGAAGAGCTAGTTATTTCCCTGCATGCATTCTCTCTAATTTTGAATCTCCAACCACAAGCTCAAATCATTTCCTAAACTTCAATGGACCATCTTCTGAACACCAGGCAGTGGGAGCGGGGGGCCTCTTCCACCTGGTCTTTTGGTTCCACACACAACCCTCTTCAGTCCAGTCACTCTTTTTGTCGCAGGGACCTTTCTAACAAATCTGTTTGAGAATCACTTGTTCAAGAGCCTTCAGTGGTTCCCACTGCCTTCAGGATGAAGCTCAAAGAGTTCAGAAGAACATGCCAGGACCTTGAGGTCTGGGATCCTGCAGGTTCCTTAGTGTGGCATGCTCTCCCGTGCCCCAACCCATTTCCCACACTGCCCCTCTGTCTACAGCACCCCTCCCTACTTACTCGCCCACACACCCCTTCCTTCACAAGGCTCCCTCTGACCCAACAAGGCTGCACTTTCATAGGGTTCCATCATAACCTTTGCCAGCCCATATGGCAATTCTGAAGGTAGGGCCTGTGTATTTTCTTTATCTTTCTTTCCTTAATCCTCTTGCAACCTTTGTGCCTTCCATGGTACCTAGTTCATTATCACAGGCAGTCAGTAAATATCAGTTGCTTGAAGTGAAGGCACACTGCAGCAGGCATCTGTCCTAAACCAGGTGTCTCTGAGACAATAGCTGGCCTCACACTCAGACCCAACACTGGCACCTCTCCAACTGTTTTCCATGGTTACTCACACCGGGCTGCCAGAAGCCTAACACGCGTGCATCTATAGCACATGTGAGCTATGCCACTAGAAGTCACAAAGCAACATTTTGTGCTCCACAAAAGCTTTCAAAATGAGAACGGAGAATGCAGCAGACATTTCATGACAATGTTTTTGTTAATTAACCAGAAAAATAATAGCTCAAACTTTCCTTGCACATGACAGCATGCAAAGCCCTTTCTCATATAATTCATATCTCACGGCATCATCATAAGAAAAGTTGGAGGCAGAGACACATCTCAAATCCCAGATCTGAGGCTATGAAATGTGTGATCGTGGGCAAGTCACTTCATCACCGTGGGCCTCGGTTTCCTTTTCTGTACAGGACAATGGTAATGTCTATGTGGCCTCAGCCATGCAGTTCTCACCGTGAGAAATCTCCCATCTTGCTCTGTGGGGATGCATGAAGAGCCTGCTGGCAGCTTAGGTCTGCTGCCGGCAACTCCAGCAGACTTCCCTATTCTCTGAGGGGCAGGGCTGTTTGAAACCCTTAGCTGTTCCACTTTTGCCAAGGTGAATGGAGAGAGGAAAGGTCCAGGAGATTAGACTAGAAAGTGGTGTAGAACCGTGAAGGCAGGGATGCCAATTACTAAAATACGATACATGCAAACATGCTTTCACTTCCTATGCAAATTCTTGAGAGAGAGAAAGGTGGAAGTGCAAAGGAGCATGCTGTATTTCACCTCAGCAGAACGCAGAAGAACCAGATAGTATTAATTAGAACTTCAACGCATGAAGTAAAATTAGCAACATGATTGCTCCTCTCATTGTAATTATCACGGGAATTAAAAAAAAAAAAGGCAGAGAATGGAAAATGCGGTACCTTCCTTTTTTTTTTTTCCACTTGAGAGCCACATTCCATACCTCTTGATCTTGTGACTTTCTCTGACTGGTGTGGTATCTCTTTGCATCTCCCTAACAAAGCTGAACCAACTCCCACTTCCGAGGCTTCACTTTCTTTCCCTCATCCCGCTACTCATCTGATTTCTAGATGCGAGTGGTTTCATCTGTCAAGATGATTTCCTATTACTGGTCACCTCTGGGAATATCAGACTAGGTTCCCTTCTCCTTCTGAGAATATTTACTGTGAAAACAAATCTCCTACTCCCAAAGTCCTAACAGACTCTGGAATTGAATTCTTCTAATTAAGAATCAGATACATTTACATTTCAGCTTCATCCAAACCTGTTAAGAATGTTCAATGATCAGCAGAACATCCAGAGAGAAAGAGGAAGGCTGTAAAGTCATTGGCAGGAGTTGAGGTTGTTCTCAATAAAAAGCCTGACCACAACTGCACAAGAAAACTCAAGAAAATGGAGGTAGGTGAAGATGAAAAAGGGGAACAGAATTGAGGAAATAGTGGGAGAAGACAGACAGACATTTCTGGCAAAGCTTAGAATGTTGAGGCTGTATCCATTTGGTACCTCCTGTACTGTATGCTCTTCTTGGTCTTTCTAATACAGTCCTAGGAGCCCCATTTTGAAATGACTGATGTTGGAGGACAGATATTCTGTGTGTGCACTGAAAAAAATTACGACAAAAATCAGTTTTTATTTCCTAAGAAGTCTTCCCTTCCATGACTTTGAGGTAGAGCCCACAGGAAGCTGTAGATTAACCGAAGCTGACCTTACTTCTAGGTAGGCATGAAAAACCCACCTGAGGTCTGTCTTTAGGAATTCTGTCTTAAAATACATTTCTCCTGTCTTCAAAGCCAGAATGGGAACGCAGGGCCTAAGCTACTGGGTCCAGTTACCCAGAGTTCTGATACATCGGCTGATTGGGAACAGCAAGACCTCAACTCAGGGCTCCTGGGATCTGTTTGCTTCCCTTTGTTACCTTACTGAGGATAATGCCAGAGACTCTGAATCAATATATGTGTGAGACACAGGAAAACTATCCCCTAAGTTGGTTCTAAACTATCACTTAGAGCATCAATAGTAACAATACGTACACAGCTGTATGCACTATACAACATTGCTCTTCCAGAAATGCAAACAGTTTTGGATACCAAGTCCCTATACAGCCACCTCCAAATTCCTCTTCTAGAATATATGACCAATAGACCCCACCCCATCCACCCTACCAACACACACACACAAACACACATCTTTTGCAAACTACACTTTTCCAGAGGCACTTTCTAAAGAGAATTATTCACTCAATAACCTGCTGGGACTAGTGACACCAACCCATCCCAAAGAAAAATTTCCACACTGTCGATAGTGATTTCTGACCTTATCAGCCTCTTTTTTTTTTTTTTTTTTTTCTTTGAGATGGTGTCTCGCTCTATCGCTCAGGCTGGAGTGAAGTGGCGCAATCTCAGCTCACTGCAAACTCTGCCTCCCGGGTTCATGCCATTCTCCTGCCTCAGCCTCCTGAGTAGCGGGGACTACAGGTGCCCGCCACCGTGCTCGGCTAATTTTATTTTATTTTTTTATTTTTTATTATTTTTTTTTTTTTAGTAGAGACGGGGTTTCACCGTGTTAGCCAGGATGGTCTTGATCTCCCGACCTCGTGATCCACCTGCCTCAGCCTCCCAAAGTGCTGGGATTACAGGCGTGAGCCACCATGCCCAGCCCCTTATCAGCCTCTTGCACCTGTGTGATCACCTGGCAAGTTAAGTTGGTTGGGTGAACTCCTACACCCACAACTATAACCCACTGGAAGATTCTTTGAGGCTCCTGTTTCTGCATGAAGGAGATATACATCTGGACAGCCTGGGGCCAGTCCACAAAGATCTGAGGATGGTCGCTGGAGAGGCAACATCTGATGTCCTGCTCTCTACAGTCCCCAGGCAGCTTCTAAATTCTACAGCTGAGAGAGTAAACAGGACTAGCAACAGTTGAGATGTAACATTTTGTATGCATATTCAAAAGACATTCATTATCTGTAGGACATTGTTTAGAAATTGCTCTACTATTTAATTAGTGATAAATGATTAGCAAACATGTTTATCAATGTAAAAAAACACACTCACAGAACAACTTTAATTGGATTCATATACTTTAGTATATGGGAAAGCTGAGATCTGGGAAAGCTGAGAAGCAAACCATCCTGTACCACCGCCATGTGCTTCTCCTCTCCAGCGTCCTGTCCCCAGCCATCTGCCCTCAGACTTCATCTACAACCCCAGATAGCCTTCTGCCAAATGTAAACTGATGGTCACAGGGAAAAGGAGACGACATATGGATGAGAGTGCCCAAATATGAGAATATCCTTTGTCGACAAAAGCCAGAAAAGTGTAAATCTTTCAGAGAGCCAATGCCCAGGCCAGCATCCCACCTGGTTCAGTCCCTTGGATGGGGAAGGGTGGATCTAAGACAAGAGCTTGGCTCTGGGACTTGCAGGCTATAAAGTTAGACACCACTAAGTCTGCCGGCATGACATTCTTTCTCCTATTAATAGCAACTTCTTCCATTTGCTCACCCCAGAAAACAAAATGAATGAGGCTTGGCTGTGAATGCAGGAGAGAATAAAGCCCAGGATGGCAATAAATCGGAGGGCAGAGTGGCAGACACTGTAATCCGCCGGAATGCCGCTCTGGCTCAAAGAAAAGAACCTCTTTGGGGAAGCAGTGGAGGGAATCAATGCCCATAAAAGCATCCAAGGCAGCAAGCCACAGCAGAAAAGATAGATACTGTTGACCAGCACATGCAGCAGATTGCTGGTTGTAAAACAAAATAGAAAGTCATTAAAAAGGTGGGCAAAGGGCACGATTGTGTGATGTGGATGTCACAGGGGACCTGTGTTATAGAGGGCTCAGGCCTCCCCATCCGTCAGAAGGTCAGCATCGCCAAGACTGCCTGGAATCCCACACTACAGATCCCTCTCTCTCTATGCGCTCACCGCAGCAAGGTGAGAGATAGGTTAGTATTTATTGCCACTTATGTAATAGGTCTATTTGGAAACACATTCTGACTCGCTTATCAGGATATTAATACATCACAGCATATTGAGCTGTATTCATTTTGGGTTCGGGTTGCTTTAACCAAAGACTTTCCTGGGAAGCCTGCCAGGGTATGTTTTTCTGGAACGAGCTCCCTTTTCTGCCTCATTCACCACCTTTCGATCCACCAGAGGGCAGAGTCAACCCATAAGACTCAGGCTCAGGGACTTTGGGGGGCAGTTTGAAATAGGAGGAGTTTTGGGAGAACGCACCAGAAAAGCAAAGGCCTGAATAAGTTATTCATGCTGAAAGCTGGAGATGGAAATAGTTTCTGGAACTCTCAGGAAAAAAGACTGATAATAAGGCCCGAAAGAAGCAAGTTAAAGAGTTCTTAATGTGCTGTGCCTCAGTTTCCCAACATTTGAAAGGAGCAGATGCTTGAATCATTTCCAACTCACCCTGTAAATTAAACCACACTTTGCAGGTCACAGAAAACACCTCTCACAGCAAAGGAGGGGCAGCTGGCAGAGAAACAGGCTGCAAGGTCGCAGCCAGCACAAATCGGAAAAAGGCACGTTCTGGAGGCTTCTTCCCTCCTTCTCGCTTCCCTCTCCCTTTGCCTCCTGGTAGGGCTCTTTTTCCTTCCGCATTTCCATTCTTGCCCTCTTTCTCCTTTTCTTTCTTGTGCTAGTTTGGCTGCCCTCTCCAGCTCCTCTCCTCTTGGGAGAAATAAAAGTAAAACCAAAAACAACTCCTAGAGGAGAAATGACAGCAGCTGCTTCCTCCCCCTCCTCCTGCCCCCGCCATGGGAGGTGGCTGCGAAGTCCCGGCACACTGCCAGCCATGGTGAGAGCTTTGATTTCCAATCTGATCGCCTCATTTTGTCAGCCTCTGCATAACACAAACAGCTCAGCCCCCATTTATCACAGAAAAGAAGGGGGTGATGGAAGGAAAAAAAGTAGAAGGAACACCTTCCTCTCCCACAATAAATAACTGGCACAGGCATCTCCTGTCACCCTCAGCATTGTCCGTGGTGTGTGTCTCCCTACCTTGCCATTAAGAAGTAACTCACCACAGCTGGGCTGGAGAGAAACAGTATCTCCCTGCTATTGTTCACAGCGTTCTTGTGTGACAATTTCAATCCATCAGACTTTTCTTCTGCAAAGAATTGATGGACTCAGGATCCTCTGGCTCGGAGCTGTTTGTATTTCTGCACTCGTTCACACACCAGGTGGCGAGACCCTTGCGCCCACTCAGTCTCTCCCACTCCCACATCGCGCAGGGGGGCCTGGGGACCCAAGCTGCTTATGGAAAGCGAGGCTCCACCTTTGCTGGGCTGTGCTTCTTCCTCTGCCAACAGCCCACTCATCCCCCTTGCCTGGGACCTCTGTTGATCTCTCTTACACACACACAATATACACACACACACACACACAAACACATGCACGCACACACACCACATACCACAGCACACACCCAGCCACACACACACCACACATACCACACAACACACACAGATACACAACACACATGCACCATATACCACGACACACAAAATACACGCACCACACACCACACACCACACATGCACACACACCATACACACATTACATACCATAGCATGCTCAACATATGCACAACATACCACAACACAGACCACATACCACACACTACGCATGCACACACCACACACACCACATACTATACCACACACCATACACCCCACCACACACACACATCACTCATACTATATACAACACGCACACCACATAACACACCACACAGAGGCACACACCCCACATACCATAACACACATCACATACCCCACCACACATCACACACTACACACCACACACACACTCATACCCCATCACACACCACACACATCACATACCACACACACCACATACACCACCGCACACCACACAGAGACACACACCCCACATACCATAACACACACCACATACCCCACCACACACCACATAAACCCACATCACAGATAATACACAACACACACACAAGTATACCACACACAAAATACACACACCATACACACCACACACCACACATTGTACCACACATCGTACCACACATACCAAACAATACACACCACATACCACACACTCCACCACACACGCACCACATACCACAACACACAACACACACCCCACCACACACATCACACACACAACACACATGCACCACATACCAGACAACACACACTCCACCACACACACCACACACAACACACATACTATAGACACCACACACACACACCATGCACACAACACACACCACAACACACACCACATGCCCCACCACATATACCACACCACACACACCATATACCACAACATACATCACACACACCACCACACACACACCATACTACACGTACACCACATACCACACCACACAATACACATACACAGCACATATCACACCACGCAACACACACACCACATACCACACAACACACATACACCTCATACCACACCACACACATACATGCACACCACACACACCATATCACTAGACATACCACATACCCCACAACACAACACATAACACACACTACACACCGCACACATACCACATACCGCACCATACAACACATACACCACATACCCCACCATGCACCACAAAAACATCACACACCACACACCACACTCACACCACATACCCCACTACACACTACACATGACACACACACCACATACCACATGACACACATACCACATACCCCACCAAACACCACACACTACACACCACATACACATTCATACCCCACCACACACCACATACATCACATAGCACACACTACACACCACACACACCACATACACCACCACACACCACACACACACATCACACACTACACACCACACACACACTCATACCCCACCACACACCACATACATCACATAGCACACACTACACACTACACACACATACACCACCACACACCACACACACATCACACAAACATCACACACCACACACTACATACCACCGACACACTCAGACCTCACCACACACCACATACATCACATAGCACACACTACATACCACATACCACATACACCACCACACACACACACACAAACAGACACCAGTACCTTATTTTATTTATCTTCTACTTTACATTCTAAGGGAGGGTTTGACTTAGTCTAATTCACTCAATAAAATGAAAACATCCTTTCCTGATTCAGTCAGTCAGTCGCCCCATCTTTGTTTGCATCCCCACTGTGAGCCCATCCGTTTGTGTTTGCTAGGGACTGAGTGTAGACAGATATGCGGGCAGTGTGAGGATGGCAGGGTGTGTCTGGGCAGGTTGTGCTCTAGGACTCAAGATGCAAATCAGGCCCACCTGTAGAACTTGCTTTACTTATTCATTTGGAGATGGATGTCATGCTGGCACCCAGGCTGAAGTGCAGTGGCACAATCATCACCCCTGCAGCCTCCAACCAGCCTCCAGAGTAGCTTAGACAACAGGCGCTAGCTACAGTACCTAGAAGTACAGAAGCTAGGACCACCAGGAGCAGCTATTTTTCTTTTTGTTGTTGTTTTTTTTGTTTTTCTAGAGACAAGGTCTTGTTATGTTGCTGAGGCTGACAATTTCAATCTCCTGGACTCAAGCAATCCTCCTCACTTGGCCTCCCAAAATGCTGGAATTACATGCATGAGACACCACACTCAGCCATTGTGGAGCTTTATATAATTGCCTGTACTTTATAAATTACCCAAGCACCCCCCGCCCCGCGCGTGCGCGTACACACACAAACACAGGTACACAAAAAATATTCAGAACAATTTCCACAACTTTTTCTGATGTGCAAAGCTGAGAATCATTATTGTGAGCAGCTGCTGAGTAGGATTTGGGTAGAAACGGGGACCCAGATGGGCAACAAACCTGGACAGGTGAAGAGAAGTACTTTCACGAAGGGCATTTTAAGTTATGTTAAGGAATCTAAGGCGCAGGCGCCAAGAGCTTCCAACAGGGCGGCACTGTGCTGGGACCTGTGTTTTGGAGCCTGTCCCTCCCTGCAGACTGAGAGCGCTCACAAAACCACCAAAGGCCAGCCCAGCCACGGCTGCTGAGATCTCAGGGAGGGCAGGGCCCCAGGGGCTGGAGAGGAAGGGATGGAGACAGGAGACACCGGGAAGTAGAACCTATGGCCCGATCGAAGATCCGGGGATGGGAGGGGCAATAGCAGAAAGGAAGGGGCATAGCACAGTAATGACCCTGACTAACGTTTATTGATCACTAGAGTGTGCCAGGCACTATGCAAAGCACTTTACTCAGATCATGTTATGTGAGCCACACAGCCACTCTGTGTGGTAGTAAACAAAAATATCTCCACTTTACCTGCAAGGGAACTGAAGCTTAATAAATTGCCTCGGGTCACAAAGCTACTAAATTACAGAGCAGGCACTGGATCCTACTGACGGTCTCCAGGAGACGGACACTCTAAGGCAAGGTACAACTCTGCCTCCTGGTTTCTGTCCTGAGAAAGTGGGATGGGATGGGTGCAGAGTCCTAAGGAATGGAATCTGGGGGAAGGCTGCGCACAGGTGGGAACCTAACTCTTGGTCAGTAACCGGCACATGCGTGGTTCTCTAATGGACTCTCCTGGGCTGGTCCTGTTTGCCCACCCAGGCTGTTGATGCCTTTAGCACACGGTCCATTCTGCTGTGCCTCAGAGGAGCTATTGCCAGCTGGTCTCACGGCAGGTACTCAGGCACCTGTTGGCTGGCTCATCAAATGCGCATATAGCATTGTGTATGGGAAGGACCAGTGGCAGGGGATTTCCCTAGCTCTCGCCGAAAACAGAACGGCCATAGGCCCATCCACATTGCTACCCTTCGCTTCCTGGTACTCAAAGCTTGGATCAGCTTCCTCTGTCGTTCTATGCAATGGACCACACAGACATCCCATAACTGACACTGTTATTAATTGTTGGTCTCCTAGTGAGGCTTCCAGAGACATGGTTGTGTTTAGAAAAGATGGCAGATTTGTCTCCATGAATACCTTTCTGTAGAAAGCACGTAGGTTTACCTCCCCCTTCACCTATGAGAGAGCCTCTCTTCTAACTACCCCTTCTCCCCACACTGCCCCCTGTGCCTTTCCAGTCCCTTCTCTGTCCTTGCCATGGACAGTGCATTTTACATGAAGCTGTAAAATTTGATAACAGCTTTCCTTGTCAATGTGGCCCTCATGCTGATCCCTCAGTGATATACAGTTCTGACCCTCCGGCAGTTGAGCAGCCTCATTGCAGATGAGAGAAAAGAGAGAGAAGCAAAGGGGGAGTGAGATGCAGAGAAGCAAGGCTGACGGGGTGATGCACAGAAGAGAAGATAAGAAAAGTGTGCCAGGAGGAGGCCAGCCAGGGGGAGCTTGAGGAAATACATTCAACGTGGCGAGGAAGGAGAACAACTAGAGCCCATGTTTTCCATCTCCCTTGTTCTTTTTGTTTCCAATTAGATGAATGAGTGAGTCTGTGTGTGTGAGTGTGTGTGAGACAAGGCAACAGGAATCTAATTCTGGGCACCACTGTGACAAGCTACAAACCCAGAAAAATTCTGAACAGGGCAAACTTAAGTATCTTTAAAGAAACGCCAACTAAGGAGCTCAGGAGATTTGGGAGAAAGGGGTGAGGCCCTGGCTGAGAGATTTCCCAAATACAGCTGGTGTGGAAAGTGATCCCTTTGCTCAGGACACCCCTGGGGCTCTGAGGTACCCCTTCCCTTTATGAGGTGGCACTGCTGCTTATTTGTCCTCAGATGATCAGACCAAAGGCACCACTTTTATCAGACAAGTGTCAGCTCATTTACAGAGGGGACTTCTTTTCCTCTCCGCCAGGTAGTTGAGGCACATCTTCAGGCATCCTTAAAAAACTCACGAAGTCTGACAGTAGGCGCAGCCCCAGTTTAGGTTACAAGTATTCATTCCCATGAAAACCTCCTGGATTTGACTTTAACAGCCCCAGGGGAGGCCGATTTGCTGACTACAGAGTTGTTGAAATAAAACTAGTTGGAAAAGAATCTTACAGAACACCATAGTGGGGAAAATCCACGTCTACCCCTCCAAGTGTCCTATCCAGGGGGCACACCCCACTTTGGCCTCCCTTGTTGTTTATTTATCTCATTTCTCTTCCAGTCTCAGGCAGAGATCACTTTGGCAGGGTCCCAGCACCCCAGCCCTACATCTTCCCAAAGAGAAGGCCTGTCTATTCGGAGCAAAGGCCCACACGGAGTGCACGGCTCCTAGCACGATGGCTTGCTACAGCTTTCCTAAACACGCAATTCAGCGCCTATAGCACTTTGCCTACATTTCAAATTAATAGACAGTTTAGGTGCTCCCCTTTCAGTTTCATGCATAGAGGTGGAGGCTGCAATGAATGCCAGCCCATGGTGTCTAGGTGATTAGATCTGTCTGCAGAATACAGGCAATTTGTGTTTCTGCTTTGTGCAATTGGCACTAATGCACATGCATAAAATGGAGCCATCTTCCAAAACACTCGTCAGAGAAATATATTTACCAGGCACAAAGGCTAGGAGCAGAAGAATTGAACTCTAATGATAACATGTTTGTAGAAAAGTGATGCACTTAAGTTATTATGCATGAAAACTATTGGCAAAATTGTCAGTCTAGGCTGGTTCGAGAGAGGGGGGATGAACAGAGGGGTGGGTCTGCCATTGGAATCGAGGGACACAGAGCTGTGTGAGGACACAAATTACTCATGGGAAAGGAAAATAAAATGAGAATTAAAGGTTCTGAGGTAGAATTTAAGAGAGAAACAGGAGAGGATTTCTTAGGTCAAAGGGAGATTGGCAACAATAGAGCTGGGAACAGGATCCTATAATGAACCAGCTTTTCACTCATATTTTCTGTACTTCATAGTCTTTTTACTTAAATAAATGGAGCTGGGGCATTTTCCATTTGTCCCTCATCTCCTGCATTTCATCACGCCTCTGTTGACCCCAGGAGTCTTATATGAGATTCATATTTTTTTTCAGTATTTTCTGTTATACTGTGGTATCTACAGTTGGTAAACTTTTTGCATTTTGTTTTATATTTTACTTTTTATACTTAGACCTTGATGTTAGTTTGCATTTTAAGAGTAGGACATTAACACCCTGACCCTGATTTCATATTCAAAGCAAATGAGGTCCAGGGAGGAAGGGCTTATAGAGGTCATTGCCTGAGACAACTTTAGTGATTAAGATGAATTGCATATCCTCAGGCTCCTGCGGTGAAACCCTCCCCATCTCTAAAATGGGAATGAAACCGCTGGCCCCTTCTACTTTTCTCCTGTGAACACTGCAAACTTTGAGGAGAGTTAAACCAGATGAGCATATCAAGGTGACCACTGGACATATTTTGATAGCAGAAAAAGGCATTACAATGATTAATTCAAGATACTAGATCATGGAAAAATTACGAGTGTACGTGCTCTCTCTCTCTCAAACATACACACACACGCACTCCCCACAAAATACATTCCATCCCATCTCTTCCAGCAGAGCTCAGCTTGCGGCAGCCTATGCATACTCTACCAAGAGGCGCCTTGGGGTTCAGACTACAAATAAACTGTACAGTAGATTCCACATCCACGGAGAATCTAGAAAAGGACGTTAAGCTCTCTTTTCTTGCTATTGGCATGTCTCTCTCTGGGGACTCCTGTGGATATTAACGCCTACTAATCCTTGCAGAACCCTAAGCAGGGAGGCAAATACTATTCTATGCCTACTACCAGATGAAGAAAGAAAGGAGCCAGCAACATAGATGATTTATCCAATGTGGTTTACAGATTTGGTCTTCAAAAGAGGTCCTATTCTTTATATGGAGTGATTCAAAATTTAATCATTGGTCATAGTCTGGTCCCTCTTTTGCCCACAGCAAAGACACTGTCTCTTGCAACCTTAGAGGAGGAAATAAAAGCCATTAGCTGTGTCTAAAGTGTCTCAGGCCACTGTTTTTAGGGAGACCTAAACTCAGTCGGGTAAACTGAGTTTTGTCAGCCCTCACTCTCATTCTTTTCCCTTTTCTCTTCTTCAAATTTCTAAGCCTACCAACTCCTGGGAAGAGCAGAAACATTCTGGCATTCTCTCAAAAATCTTGGTCCCATATATTGAGAGACTCTAGCAATACAACGTCTACATTTGAAGGAGCCGTTAGCTCTGATCAGTTTTAAAGCCAGAGCTGCTCAACATGTGCAGAAAGAAAATAGCAACATAAACAGGAGGAAACAAAGACAAGAATTAAAAAAAAAAATCATCAGCCAAGCTGTAGAACCAAGCTGTGACTGGGAGGGAAGGCAAGCGGGGGGCTCAGACTGGGGGCCTGATTCACGTGCAATAGAGAATGCCCAGAATCGCATTCTTCTGAGATTTGTTAATTTCCCTTCTCTCTAGCTCTGATGGGGGCTTTTTACACAAGAACATATATTCTTTATATAGCGTGTTATAAATCTGCATCTCCCCAGGAGCTGATGCACAGGCAGCCACGCCATTCTCATGCTAGCCCTTGATGGGGACTCGGTCTAGACCAGTGGCACTGCTCTGCTGTGTGAACCCCAACCCAGCACTGCCTGTGCGTTGCCAGGTGATTGCATTTCATTTAACAGCTCTGCCCTTCTGTAGCCTTGGTGCAGAAGGTCCCCCAAGCCCATCAGATATGGCTGTTTGGCAGAAAGGCGTGATGCCACGGGACCAGAAGACTGCCAGCTTATTTCCATTGTGACTGAAAATCCCATTTCAGCCTAGGATGGCAAAGGCAAACAATTTAATGCATTAACCTGCACTGACTCCTCACCCAGCTGCTTCCCGTCCTGATTGAAGGGTAAGAAGGTTAATTATTCCCAGGCTCATCTTCAGACTTCACAGACCATATCATCACTGCTGGCAGGGGCACCTGGTCTGGCTGAACCCAGGCTGTGGAGGCCAGTGGTGGTAATGGAATTGGCTGTTCCTGCTGCTGCTACCCCAGCTCCACTCTTTGATATCAGAAGGGTCAGTCATGATGTCAAGCGCATATGTCCCCATTTTCAGATACCAGGAGTAAAAGGAGTGATGGTTTTTCTTACTGCACAGTGTGCTTTGGAAAATTTGCCCAGCTGTAGCAGTGCACCCTTCAGCCATTGATGATCTCAGTAGACACCACTTGCAGGACGAGCACCTTCTCCTTACAAATCCAGTGTGCAGGGAGACCACAGAGCTGCAGCCCTGGGGAGCTACAGCCTCTGGGAATAAGCTCCAGACACAGTAAGAAGTAGAGGAGACCGGCTGATGCCAATGTGGGGCACTGTCTGCCCAGGTCCCAGGGCCCAGAGCATGGGGGCCACCCATGGATAAGAGAACATCTTTTCATCCGCTGGAAACTGGAGAATGAGACAGAGAAAGAATGTGGCAGGCTGGGGGGAGAGGCGCTTCTACTATACACTATCTATCTCTACTCCTCCCCCTCCCAGCCCCTTCACCCCCTTGAGGACATCATCCTTAAAATATATTTCATTTCACAGCTGCATTATGGTACCACAAAATCCCGGGAATCCAATTTAAGAACAGATTACCTCCTCACTTACTTCATTTGAAGCAATTACATGTTAATTTTCATTGAAACCAGCCTAATGCATACCAATCTGACGCTGCGATCTCATTTGAATACGTAAGGGAACATCCAGAGAGTTTGGGGGCACCAGAGATTTATATTTAAAGGGCCACTTCATCATTCCTTTTGTTGGTGGGCTCTCATCTATTTCTGGTACCCTTTCTGTGGCTCTTGAGGATAGAAGTTCTCTCATGGTGAAATAAGAGCAGATAAGCTTTCTCCAAAACAGCAGTAGCTATCCTTGGAGAGGAAGCCCGTGTTCCGAGGTTTCTTTCTTCTCTCTGCCATTTATGTGCTGTGCGATTGCGATGGAAACACCTCCACCTTGCTTTATCTTCCTTGCAAAGTCAAGATTTATTCTCTGCCGTCTGCACAGGAGAGATGCAATGCCAAGTCCCAGCTTTTTCTCAGCCTCAATCCATGCTCAGCCCTCTCAAATTGTTGATTACCATATATTGTATTCCCAACCATTCACCTAAGGAGGAAACAGCTTTCTAGACAAGCCTCGTGCATTGATTGCAGCCACTGGTAATTAATAATACTCAGGGACTTTGGAATCAGCTGGTCTTTCAGTTTTAGAATAGGGAAGTTAAAAAAAAAAGCTTATCTGCTCAACTTACGCTTTTAAAATACTAAAGAAATTCATGTTTGAAGCTACCGCTTAATTAGATTGTAAGACTGTAAAGGACCCTGAAACTATTGTGAAGATGCAATATAAATGTGTTTTATATTATGTTGCAATTAATCTACTATGACATGCAGGCAGGCAGATGGGAGTGACAAGACTGATTTAATTCAAGTTAGCGCGGAGTCATTGGTCCCAAGGCAGCCCAAGTTCTTCTTCAGTTTTGAATTAGGTACTTGAGGGTATGAGCACAGACAAGGAACTGGACAGATACCTATAACTAACAGCTCAGTGTTGCCCTGAAGTAGGACAGGTGTCTGGGGTACTTTTTATTCTGGACAATGCTCATTTATTCAGCGCCCACTGTGTGCTTGTTCTTAGATCCAGAAACAGAGCAGTAAAGTATTTTTTAAGTGCTAAGCCCCTGTTCTCATGGAACTTACACAAACAAAACCCCAAATAAACAAATACATCAGACAGTAAATCCAATGCAGACCAATAAATTCCTGTGTGGACAACAGGAAGTATGGAGAGGGGTACTATTTTATTTTTGGTATATCACATCAGCCCAACAGATTTTAGCCTGGGAAGAATCAAAAGGCCCGGTTGGTCTGCTTCTTTAGCATTGATTACATTAATGAAATTAATGCTTTATATATCAGAATATCTCAAAGCCCTTTGTCAAATCACAGCCCTTCACTTCTGAGAGCAAAGACTTGTCACTCCTTCCATCAGTAGAAGCTTAGCTTGGTATTGTCCATCACATGGCCAGGAAGCCAAGCAAGGTGGGACACAGACTAGGGAGAGGGGCCCATGCTCAGAGTTTCCAGTCTGAAGACTGACACACTTTTCTAACCTTTTCAAACTCAATCAACTAGAGAAGAAACAAAAAGCAATGTTCCCTTCCCTTATGGAGACATTGGTAAACACTCTCCTTGTCTTCGTGTAGCAAGAATGAATAACATTTGCATTGCTAGAGGGTTAACTAGACTGGTAGAAAGCGGTTGCAATACAAAAAAAAACAATCATTTTAAATGAACACTCATGATTTCTAATAGAAATTTTCCAATGCAGAATTAGAAATGAATGTGAGTCATTCTGGAACTTTGGACTTCGATGACTATGGGGGCTGATGAGAGTCTGCCTTGATCAAATGATGCCAGGAAATAGTCTCACCTCTTGAGAAAATATTAGCATAAGAAGCTCTGTGTTGTCCTCGATGGATACTTTCCCTCTTACTTTTCTTCGACCTGGGCTCCTTGCAGAATTGTTCTTTCTTCCCTACACCTATATTTCATTCACTCATATTATTTTAATTAACTACACTAGTTTTCAAGTCTGCAAATGAGGATAGCATCATGGAAAGGGGCTGAGCCATCTGTTAGATGTGGTGAAGAAAGGTCTATAACTGTCATCCTCAGCAGAGCTCACGTTTTTGGCTGGATCTTAATAATCATGACTTGCATTTCCATGGCATATCACAATTTCCCAAACCTATGCATGCCTTCCTTCCATATCTCCCGGTGCTGGGCACTATGCTAGGTCCTTGAGGTAGAAGGAACACTCCTGCTCTGAATGATATTAAGGACACCCTATAGTTACTACTACGGAGGTGGTTAAGTACAAGATGCAGTAAGAGTCCAGAGAAGAGGTGCGGGCACTCATGTATCTGTCCCCTTCTTCATTTCCCAACATTCTCTGCCTTGCTCTGTATCCAGAAACTGCATTCCCTATAATTCCCAGGCTTCCTCTCCCTCTGGCTTCAGCACTGTCTTGGTCAATAGAAGAGTAGGAGAAAGTATCACCCCCCACTTCTGTTTGGGTACTATCTATGGGCAGTGTCTCCCAATGGCTCCAGCCCCTACCTCCATGGTCCTAGCACTTGCTGGATTGGCCTGGCCCCTACTTCAAAGCAGTTTCTCACCCTGTGTCCCTCCAGCCCTATGGATGTGTGTGGAAGTGGGAATAGGGTAGTCAAATCAACCATTGTTTACTCCCTTGGTTGCCTCACCCTCTCCTGGTAGGCTTCTCAGCCCTTGCATCACATGTGCAACCAAGTCCAACTACTGTTATACCTAGAGTGGTTTCTGACTGATATGGTGCCTAATTCAGGGAACTGGGAGAAAGGAGAAATGCTCAGAGAGACGCAGAGAAGGCCACACCTGAGCTGAGTTTAGAAGAAGCTATAGCAGTCAACCAATGGATGAATGGGGCAAAGAGCATTACAAGGAGGAGGATGAGCATGTGTAAAGGCATTTTTAGGTTGTTTTGCTTATTTGCCCCAATACAGAAAGGATCTTCCCGGGTTGAGAGCTGATGAAAGAGCAGGGCTCACCAGCCCTTGCCACATAGTGTGTGAATGATTTGCAGGTAAAGGCTCCTACAAGGTTTGAGTGATAATCAATGAAGGGAGAGGAACGCAACATCATCATTTTGTAAATTAAGCAAACATTAGAAAGACAAGGGCAAGTGGTCACAGAAACACTGAGTCATGGCTTATTCAATAGCTCCTGGGTCCCTGGCTGAATACCGAGGCTACTGTGCGTAGAATAGAGCATCATCATCCAGACGACGGCTGAGCCTCCTCCCACAGAGTCATCTCCTCTTTCCCAAATTCCTCTGGAAGTTTGTGTGTTTCTGACAGGAAAATGTTACCTATGTCTACCTTTCCTTTGTTTTCGGCCCTAGTGTTATTGTATTTCTTTTCTTCAGCTTTCTTGAGGAATAATTGACAAATAAAACTTGTATATATTTAAGTTGTGCAATCTCATGTTTTCCCATTCATATACATTGTGAAATGATCACTGCAACCAGGCTAATTAACATGTCTATCACCTCGCCTCCTCACCATTTTCTTTTTCTTTTCTTTCCTTTGTGGTGAGGATACTTAAGATCCACTCTCAATATACTTCAAGTATACTATCCAGTACTGTTAACTGCAGTCACCAAGCTGTTCGTTAGATCTCCAGAATTACCCTACGTAACTGAAACTTTGTACCCGTTCACCAGCATCTCCCCATTCTCTCCCACTCCACCCACCCTAGACAACCACTAGTCTACTCTGCTTTTATGAGTTGGATTTTTCTAGATCAACATATAAGTGAGATCATGCAGCGTTTGTCTTTCTACGTCTGACTTATTTCACTTAGCCTGAAGCCCTCCACATTCACCCATGTTGCCGAAAATGTTACCATGGGATCTAGCAATCCCACTTGTGGGTATATATCCAAAGAAAATGAAATCACTATCCCAAAGGATTGTCCTCACTCCCATGTTCACTGCAGCATTGGTCACAATAGCTAAGATACGGAAGCAACCTAACTGTCCAACAACAGATGACTGGATAAAGAAAATGTAGGCATTTGTAGAATGTCTATGCCCCTGGAGGCTACCCGTGATACTGTGTGACCTGGAACCAGTCAGGCCACCTTTCCCAATTTAGGTTTCCTCATCTTAAAGAGGCTAAACTTGATGATCTCCAAGATCCTTCCCCCTAGAAACAACCTATTATTCTAGTTTAGAGTTTAAAATGCAAACATTAATTTCACATACTCTTCTCTGCCTTATAGGATCATGAGTGAGTTATCTGCAAATGCAAAGCCAATGGCCAGGGGTATGGGAAAGGAAGGAAGGCAGGCAGCAAAGGAAAAAGGGCAGCAGCAAGTTGGGGAGAGCAGGGTTTTTATGAGACTGATATAATTACTGTCATAGTCTGAGTAGCTTCCCTCATTGAAAGTAACTTACCAACTGCAATCCAACCAAGGCAGCCAACCAAGTGCCCTGCATTGCCCTCTCATGGCTGATCAGAAAGGGACATTTACGGAGGAGGACACTGGGTCGCAGGGGCCTAACCTGTGAGAGGCTTTCATAGGGGCAGAAAAGTGTTCAAAGTACTACCCAGCTCTCACTGCAGGAAGCCAACTGCCTTGACACATGCCTTGAACAACAGTTGCTCTTTATTTTAAACACATTTTTAGATGTCATGTCAAAAGCAAGATAAGATCTTTTCAATAACATTCCATATTTACATCTCTTTTATTTTTTTAAACAAAAGCTTGCATCCGAATAGAAATACATCTTCAAAAGACGCCTTTTAAAGAATCCATGGGAAAGAGAAAAATTTGTTGATGATGAAATAAGTTCAACTGTACAATATGAAAAAAAAAATCCTTCCACAAGATGATGAAGAATGACATGAAAAGAAACAAAAAGCCTGGAGTCAGGTGGAAAGAGCTGCAGCATGGGTAAACTGAGGAATCAGCATGGAGCAGCCATCAGTGGGGCTGAAAGCTAGGGCCTCATGTTGACTTCTGTGCCCTTTCCTGTCTCTGAGCCCAGCCAGCCCTTTGTCTCTCTAGTCCTCCCAGGGCTTGGACAGTGAGCCTTAGGATTGCATGGAGTCCTTCGAAGCACAACTGTACTCTGGAAAGAGACTGCTAAGGTGACTTTGGGGGTCTATATTTACTGCCTCTCAATCATTTCCAGATCCAATTGGCTTCACTGACAACCCAAGAAATGATTGTGTTAACTGCCTGGCACTGAGCACACCATCTGGGAGTGCCTCTCACATCCCAGCCAGTGGTGGAGGCATTTCAATCAGAGCTCATGGGGATCCAGGTTGATGAAGCGGGTGCGGCGAGAGAATCCAGTGCATGCCAGAGCTGCCGGGGTCTTCCAATCTAATACAAGCAAACGCTTGTTTTGATCAGTAGGGTACACAGATCTGAAAGAGACCTAGAGGGACAATGTGTACGTGGTGCACACAGACTGGCTTTCAGATACAGAGAATTTGAGTCAGGATGTTAAGATAGCTTTCCTCTTTGTGATCTCTGGATGAAAATACTATTTAAATGCAAATCACAGAGGCATTTATTACAACCGTGGATATGATTCCAACATTATTTAAGAAGCAAGTCTCTAGTTGAATATCTTACCAACCACCCAGGAGAAGTGCCTCGCTGAGACTGGGCACGGGCTGCGTGGAAGCGCCACAAGACTCGCAAGTAGAGCCTGCTCCCATCCTTAACCTGATCAAAGCAATCAGGTAGTGTGCATGATGTATGCATGTATGGAAAAATAAACACTTTGAGGGATGGACCCAGCTATAAACAATACCTAGGAGAGGATGACTGGGAGGAGCTGCTTTCAGAATCTCACTGGGGTAGATTCCTTCTGTCTAAAAACATAAAAGATGGTCCAATAGGCCCAGCAGGCATTCAGATATCTTCCACGGCTTTTCTGGAGGTAACAAGACCCCCTCTGGCTGTTTCCCCAACTGTGACTAAGGAAGATTATCTCTGTGATCTTTAAAATAAGAAAACAGAGTTGGTGTTGTTTTCATTCAAAGCTAATCTGAATAGAAGCCCAGGGGTGCATTTGATCAGCAGCCCCTCCTGCTAATCCAGAAGACTTGCCATGTAATATATGTGTGTGTGTGTGTGTGTGTGTGTGTGTGTGTGTGTGTGTGTGTGTGTGTGTGTGTGTGTAAGTGAGCAGTCCCAGACAATGTGTGTTAGACCAAAACAGCATTCGGTCCAAGTTTTGCCCTCTGAGAGCCCGGGGGACATCATGATTAGAGAGCAGGATATCTTCTCTAGTGGAAGGCCGCCTCTTGGCTGCATTCAGTGTTGCCTACATAGTACTTGGCAGTACACACCCTCCCACTGGGAGTCTCGTTTTCTTGCTGTTGACTCCACCAGTCATTCCCATACCAAAGCTGAAACATCATTCTCTATCAAATCAGAGAAACACAAGAGATTCTCTAAGACGTCTCATTATTTACTAAGTGAATGGTTTCTGAAAATGTCTTTTTTCATTTTTTTCTTTCTTCCTTAGTAATTTTTCCCCTAAGAGTTGAGCTGTACCCTTCTGTGAAACATGTGTGCAAGAAGTGAACTGGGCTGAATAAAAGACACTAGTTTCTTTCATTTACCATTCAATGCCTTATAGTGGACAGGACAAATGGTGGCAAGACTGATTCAATTGTGGTCTGTTTAAGATGCTCCAATCTGCATAACACTGTCTTAGCCTGGGTCACACACCAATCCGAACTAGAATACACCACATAAAGAAGGCTATGCATTTTGAGATGAGAAAAGAGAGATGGGGAAATATAGCTTGGCCTTCATTCAGGACAAATGGGAAAGGAAAAATGAGAGGGAGGGATGACCTTTTGTTGTATGGCAGAGTAGCTATTTGTAGTCTGAGTCATTTCTAGCCTCTGTTGAGAAAAGCAAAGTTTCTCTCTTCCTTTGCCAAACGCCTATGCAAGAATCAAACTGGTTTCCTTCTGCCTCAAGCACGAATCGCTGACAACCTCGCCAGAAAATTCAAACTAGTGGTGAAGCATCTTTATTACTAACCAGGATTATGGAGACAGATCCAGCTTCCAGGTGGTGTTGATTGGTCAGAAGAAACGTATTCTATTTTACCTATTGTAGAATTTAGATAGGAAGTCATTTGGTGGAATGAATCTGAAGCCTAGCACTTATTTTTCTTTAGCTGACTTTGATGTCTGAGGAATCTACAACTGTTTTCAGGAGGTCAGTTCTTAAACTTTCACTGATCTTCCTAAAACAATCCCTATTTTACACAGGGCATACTGTGACACTGAGCAGCCATACTGGCTAGCTTAGGACTGCAGAGGACTGCAGCATTATGAATTGGAATTTGAGCTCCTCGATGCCTGATGCTTACCCTTGTGTCCAAACCTCTGTGTTGCATTAAAACTGTATGAAGGCTTATGAAAAACAGTTCAGTATGATAGATCCCTTCTGTTCACTTATCTTGTGCTGAAAATTTTTTGACTGGAAGGCTTGTTTTGTTTTTGTTTTCTAAAACTTTTAAACATAGAGAGAAAGGAGATTAAAAAGTCAAGGAATCAAGAAAAAATATATATGTATATATAAAAATACACATATTTATATATGTGCACATATATAAATACACACACAACACAAACGTACACACACATAGGCATGCACATAAATTTCTGGGGACTTCCTGCCACATGCATTGCTACCAAGGAGACTAGCTCATTCTGTTTTAAACAGGGATTAAACTTTGGACCACAGTTTTCTTTCTCCCTGTCTCCTTTTTCTTTTTTTTTTTTTTTTTGAGATAGGGCCTTGCTGTGTCACCCAGGCTTGTGTGCAGTGGCACAATCATGGCTCATTGCAGCTCTGACCTCCTGGTTTCAATCCTCTTGCCTTAGACTCTAAAGTAGCTGGGACTGCAGGTGCACACATCACCATGCCTTTTATTTTTATTATAAAATATTTTTAAAAATTTTTTAAATTTTATTTTTAGTAGAGATGAGGTCTCTCTATGTTGCCCAAGCTGGTCTCGAACATCTGAGCTCAAGTGATCCTCCCACTTCAGCCTCATAAAGTGTTGGAATTACAGGCATCAGCCACCATGCTTGGCCTAAGTTTTACTTCTCTTGTGACAGAAGTGAGAATTCATACACTATGTGAATAGAGAAGTTCAATAAAAACTCTGTGTTGATTCATTGAAATTTTGAACATATATCTAGAAAAAACAGTATATTTTAATGTAATTTTCAAATAAAAATCCTTGTCTCTAAGTTATCTTTTGCCATAAAATTTCAACCAAACATGGATATGATTGAAAGCATTTGCAGTGAAGCCCTTCAGCCAAAAATGGAAAGGCATTAAGCCCCATGCCACAGGCCAACGTGATATTAGGAATATACTCAGTGCATACCTCCAGTCCACTGGATCACACTTCAGCCATATGTCGACAATTCAGCTCTCCGGAGAGGCAAGTGTCCTTGGCAGAGATAAGACATGCAGAAACTTTGAAGACCATATTATTTCCTAACTGTTTTGGTGCCAGGAAAACCAAAATTATGGAAAGAAGAGTGCATTATTCACTTACGTAATCATTCATTCATTTGTTCAGCAAATACTTTTTGAGCATCAAATCTGCACCAAGCAAAGTTCTAGCCACTGGGGTATAGCACACAAAAGACAGGGCATAGGCCCTCCCCTCCTGGAGCCTATGCACTACTCAGAAGAGAAACAGGAAGAAAAAAGATGCACGTTTATTGCAGAGAGCAGTAAGATCTCTGAAGACAACACACAGGGCATTGGGCTAGAGTTGAGCCCAAGTGAAAGGTTGTTATGTCTTTAAGGAAGTCCATTTTGAGGAGGTAACATTTGTCCTGAAATCCAAATGGTAAGCAGGAGCCTGTCAGGTGGAGGACTGGGGGACAGAAGAGGGGAGAACCAGGCAAATTGTAACTCAGGAATGGAAACCCAAACATCTTATGTTCTCACTCATAAGTGGGAACTAGGCTATGAGGATGCCAAAGGCACAAGAATGATACAATGGACTTTGGGATTTGGAAGAAAGAGTGGGAGGGAGGTGAGGGATAAAAGACTACACACTGGGTACAGCACACAATGCTGTGCACACTCAGTGTGCTGGGAGAGGAGAAAATGTGGTGTCCCGGAGCCGAGAGGAGAGCAGCATGGCTGGCCAAGAGGCCCAGTGGGACACAGTGGACATGGAGGTGAGGGGAAGGTAGGGGCTAAATCTCGTAGGTCTTGACACCTTGATAAGTAGACTGGATTTTAAGTATGAAAGGTTCTAGGCAGGGGAGCAATATAATAGAAGATTCATGTTTTAAAAATATTTAATTTTTTTCCTTATAAACAACAGAAATTTATTTATCATTGTCCTGGAGGCTAGGACATCCAAGATTAAGGTGCTGGCAGATTCAGGGTCTGCTTGGGCCCCACTGCCTGGTTTATGGATGGCACATTCTCGCTGTGTCCTCACATGGTGGAAGGGGTGAGGGAGAGGATGTAGAGAAATGGGAATGCTTTTGCACTGTTGGTGGGAGTGTAAATTAGTTCAATGATTGTGGAAGACAGTGTGGCGATTCCTCAAGGATCTAGAACTAGAAATACCATTTGACCCAGCAATCCCATTACTGGGTATATACCTAAAAGATTATAAATCATTCTACTATAAAGACACATGCACACGCCTGTTTATTGCAGCACTGTTCACAATAGCAAAGACTTGGAACTAACCCAAATACCCATCAATGATAGACTGGATAAAGAAAATGTGGCACATATTCACCATGGAACACTATGCAGCCATAAAAAAGGATGAGTTCATGTCCTTTGGAGAAATATGGATGAAGCTGGAAACCATCATTCTCAGCAAACTAATAGAAGAACAGAAAACCAAACACTGCATGTTCTCACTCATAAGTGGGATTGAACAATGAGGCCCTCCCCTCCTGGACACAAGGAGGGGAACGTCACACGCTGGGGCCTGTCAGGGGCTGGTGAGTGGGGGTAAGGATGGCATTAGTAGAAATATCTAATGTAGATGATGAGTTGATGGGTGCAGCAAACCACAATGGCACATGTATACCTATGTAAAAAACCTGCACATTCTGCATATGTACCCCAGAACTTAAAGTATAATAATAATAAAAATATTTAAATTTTTTTTAAATTTTTTATTTCAATAGGTTTTTCGGGGACAGGTGACATTCGGTTTCACGGATACATTCTTTAGTGGTGATTTCTGAGATTTTGGTGCACCCATCACCCGAACAGTGTACACTGCATGCAATGTGTAGTCTTTTGTTCCTCGCCCCGCCACCCTTCCTCCTAAGTCCTCACAGTCCATTGTATCATTCTTATGCCTTTGTGTCCTCAGAGTTTAGCTCCCACTTATGAGTGAGAACATATGATGTCTGGTTTTCCGCTCCTGAGTTACTTCACTTAAAACAATGGCCTCCAATTCCATCCAGGTTGCTACAAATGGCACTATTTCATTCCTTAAAAATACGTTTTTGCCTTTCTTTTGGAGAACAGAGTATCAAGGGAAAGTCAAGGTAACAAAGAGGTCAGTTAGGAGGCTCATGCAGCTATTGTCGTTTTGATGACAGCAGATTAAACTAAAGCCTGTTGAAATAGAGGTAAAGGTATGAAGTGGGGATATATTTTGGAAGTTCACTCAACAAAATGTGTGAATCGATTAGAAACAATGGATATTACGAGATGGGGAGGAAAGATAAAGGAGGGATAAAGTTTGTATGCGGCATTTTGGTGTGAACAACAACGTGGAAGATGGTGTCCTTTATTGAGAAGGAGTAGGCATCATTAACAAGGTTTGAGTAAAACAAAATGATCATTATATGTTAGTGTGGAACTTTCTATCAGATCACTATCCCTATAAGTCGGGAACTCAGTGGAGATGTTGGAGCAAAGATATCAATTTATGAAAGAGATTCCAGGTGTGTACGTGCAGACAGGGTACAGAAGACATAGGATCAAGTCTTTAGCATGACAACATTCAAGATGGTGTAGTGCACCATGCAGAGCTTAGAAAAGCTGGACAAAGAAAACTAGGGAGTTATGTGTCATGGAAGTCAAGAATATTAGGAACAATGAGAACATATCATAGATTGTTCCCATGATACATTGCTGCACAGTAAGCTGCCGTTAACTCATTCAAAAAAAGTAAAAGTCAGGTACAGTGGCTCATGTCAGTAATCCGAGCACTTTTGGAGGCCAAGGCAGGAGGATCACTTGACCCTAGGAGTTTGAGACCAGCCTGGGTAACAAAGTGAAACACTGTCTTTACAAAAAAAAAATTTTTAAATAAAGAAAAAAAAAAGATTAGCCAGGCCTAGTGGTGCACCTGTACTTCTAGCTACTCAGGAGGTTGAGGAGGGAGGATCTCTTGAGCTTGGCAAGTTGAGGCTGCAGTGGGTTCTGACCATACCACTGTACTCCAGCCTAGGCAACACAGTGAAACCCTGTCTCAAAAAAAAAAAAGGATAAATCTTTTACTTGAACTACCATTCTACATTAGCCCATTGCAGGTCACATGAAAACTTCAAGATGTTACAAATCCTTGAGAAAAGTTAGTTTTGTGTTGTGTGAAACTGACTTGACTGGAAATCAGGAGAGGACTCTATGTAGGGAGTAGCTGACAGTCCCAATGCCTGTGCGTCTTTCTTTTGGCCAGGGGTAACATCCATGAGAATGGGTCTCTATTCTAACCACAAGGGCGAATACAGTGCCTGGCTAATAAATGTACACTGAATGAAAAAAGGCATATGTTTGGGAGTTTTACATGCCTTTTATGGATTTTTTTTAAACAAAAAGATTCTTGGAGTGAAAGGAGAACTCAGCTTATTCTCAAGCTTTCACAAAGACTGGCACTAAAATAATCACTAAAATAATCTAGGCACATGCTTCCTAACCTAGTTGTGACTATCTATGGCTAAATGATCACGCTCAGGGAATTAAACATCGCAGCTCAATGGCAGTACACCTTTGGGCTTTTCACAGGCAGCGAAGAGTCATCAAAGACATCCGAGGCATTGCCAGAACACCTGGGAAGGGATGCTGTGTGAGTCTAAGATGTATCATCACGATCAACTGAGCCCTGGACTTTTAACATTTTAAATAAACTCAGTTCTGCCTGAGTTTGTTTAAACTCTGCAGAGAGCTTATAGGTAGGCTGTGGGTACAGACAGATGGGATGCCAAAGACAGAGGAAGCTGTGCAAATGCCAAGTGGCCAGAGCAGTGACCAACCTGGACACCTCCCGCTGGGTACTTTGTTTACTAATCTCCTGTTCTTGGCAGCTCCTTTGGCGTGGTCACGTGGCTTCTCCACATGGAGCTGCTTAATTGCTGCCTGCGGAGAGTTTGACCCTTTTAATCCAGATGGCTCAAATCTCCTTGGCACCAACCAAGCTGCCCCTTTCCCAGATAAAGCCCAGTTGTCTCATTACCTCTGAATGGTCCCCCTTTAGACAAACTCTCCAATGACTTTCATCTTGGAAAAGCTAAGTTGAAATATCATACAAAAGGCAAAGGAAAGAGAGGGCGGGAAGAGAGGGAGCCGTGTTGGTATCACTCCCCTTTCCCTTTTCATTTCTGGAATATGAATGTGTTCATTTATAACTCAACATTCAAACTAATTGTTAGCTGAAGGCTTTCAAGTAAAAATGTAGGTCAAGCAATATTATGTGGGATAATGGCAATTGTTTCAGCTTCAGGGAACATGTAAGTAATTGAACCTCACTATTTCACTGACTTATTACAGACCAATATCCACCCTGGTTGCCACGGAGGACACGATCCCAGGCCACCCTCAAATCGACTTAGGTTTAAGCTTCCCTTGCTGAGCTGGGCCTGGGATTACAGCAGGGACTTGGCAGGCTGGTGGAGGGAGTTACAAGGTTCTCTATCTCTGCTTCCCTCCCACACATGCACAGGTGCCACCTAGAACATGCCCTCTTTCTCGATATGGAAACAATCTTTAGGTTAAAATGGAGAAGATGGTTAGAGTGAAGGTGGACCTCGAGCCAATGTCTGCCAGCATGAAGCAGACAGCAAGGCTGCATGATGACAGAAGCCTGCAGTGTCAGCCAACCAATCTGAGAAAAGTGCCTGGGACCCCCAGCCTGGAGAGTCAACTCATGACAATTAAGGACAATTAGTCATGTGGTCCGGCTGCTGCAGTGCCTAAGTCTCATACTGACCCTGGAAACAGGATCAACGCTTCTCTGCTGCCTGCTGGGGTTTTGTCTCTTCCCACTGTTTTCTCCACTCCTCCTGCTTACCGTGGTCTTCCTCTGGTTCCTTTCTCCCACCTCTTCTTTCTTTCTCCACTTCCTAATGGGCCTCTTTACTATGCTCCTCTTCCCTTTCTTTTGATTTCTCTTCTCATGTTTCTCTCCCAATCATTGAATTTTAATAGCTCTCTTTTCTACAGTTTTCTGAGCTAACAGTACTACTATATTAATAAGCAGACACATTTATTTATTCTGAACTTACCAGTGTTCCACACCCTTGGGAATTTTCTATGTTCCAAGTTTATTCATCTGGAAATATGGGGCATGGTTTCAGGAAAGGGCATTCCATCTTAAGCCATGTTCAGACTTCAGGTCTCAACTCGTGCTCCTTCAGCTGTGCCTGTTGGAGCTTTGGGTGAATCCTTCCACCCACTGGGAGGAAGGTGATGGGGATGTAGGTCAGATGGGGTGAGCTGACACAGTGAACCTGAGGTCTCCTCACGGTGAAAGAAGGAGGACATTGTGAAAGCTCATCAGAGATGGGCTTCCTTGTTTGACTCAAATGTTGCCCTCCTCATTTGGCTTCCCATGAAATATATATATATATATATATATATATATATATATATATATATATATATACACACACACACACACATATGTATATATGGAGAGAGAGAGAGAGAGAGAGAGAAGATCTCCCTGTGTTACTCAGGCTGGAGTAATTACAGTAATTACAGTGCCACAATCACGGCTCACTGCAGCCTTGACCTCTCAGGCTCAAGTGATCTTCCTGCCTCAGCCTCCTGAGTAGCTGGAACTACAGGCATGTACCACCATGCTCAGATAATTTATTTTTTTTCTTTTCTTTTTGTAGAAATGGGGTCCCACTATGTTGCCCAGGCCGGTCTCATACAATCCTCCCTCTTTGTCCTCCTGAGTAGCTGGGACTAAAAGCATGTACTACCACACCTATTATTATTATTATTATTATTATTATTACTATTAGTTATTATTATTTTTGGTAGGGGGGGTCCCACTATGTTGTCCAGGCTGGTCTCGGAATCCTGGGCTCAAGCAATCCTCCTGCCTTGGCCTCCCAAAGTGCTGGAATTATAGATGTGAGTCACTGCAACTGGCTGAAATCAATTTTTAAAGAGCTAGAGTATTTTTGTATCTTTTACTACTTTATAAGATATAAACTTTACGAAAAAAATACATGAACAGGAAGGATGCAAGGAAAGAAGATGGGATGGGGGAAAATGGAGGGAGGAAGGGGAGGAAGGAAGGAAGAAAGCAAGGAGGGAAATTATCCTATAATCTCATCACTCAAAAATTTCTACTGTAAATATTTTGGTACATAGCCTTATGTGGCACAGCCTGTTGCATGCACCATAACAGATCCACTTTGACATAAAGATGCCCCAGCTCTTAAGGCACACAGATTCTCTTCTTAGGATTACTTCTTTCCAGTGCAACAAACACATCCTAGGTGCCAGGAGTTGTGCCTTGCACAACTAGGAATAGAACAACAACAACGAAAAACATAGTCCCTGTCTCCATCAGATATACTCTGTAGAATGACCTTCCTAAACAACACACATACAAGTTGGTGTACCCCATCTGCATAACTTCAAATGTGGTTCTGCTACTAATAGACTGTTTGAAGTTCAGAGGTGCTGTGTCTAGGTCTGCTGATGAAGGCCACTTGAAGGGACAGCAAGGGAGAGGACAGGCATTTGCCCACCCTCTGTTGTGTGTCAGGCTCCTTGCTCTGCATTTTCATCTGCACCACGTCATTGAACCCTCCAGCCGGGGAAGACCTTTAGAGGTAAGGAAATGAAGTCTCGGAAGAATTAAGTGTCTTGACTAAATTCACAGCCACTCAGTGGTACAGTTGAGACACGAATCCAGGAGGCAAAATATGCACACTACCTTCCCTTTTAGGGTTAAGTATCTGCATGCAGAAGCTGCAGAAATCTCAGGAAAGGAAAGAGCAGGTGCCATAGGTATTTTCCCTCCTTGTTGTCACCTGCCCCAGCCATACGTAACTGAATTAGCAACAACGTAACAATATAACCTGAAGCTCACTTAATAGTTTTGCACTAAATAATACATTAAAATAAATAAATTATCCAGACAAACTGTAGGAATACGAAAAGGCATTTTCACATGATTGCAAATCTCAACGTTCCTAAGCTGGAGACTGTATTTGTAGTGCTGTGCTCCACAGCAACAAAACGCCCGAGATTAGAAATGCCAGCGCAATAGCAAAGGGAAAATTGGCTGTAGCTAAGAATCACATTCCTTCTGTACATTTTACTTGGAGCCACCGTGGACCCCAAAGACGGTAGAAGGGCCTGATTCCAATCTGGCAGGGACGATGTGCCAATTGGTATCAGTCTGTCCAATCTGTCTTACATAAGCCTGGAGAGAGGCCGGTGAGGAGGAGGTGCTGCCTGTGCCTGTGTGCGTCCAGGGGGTCACCTCCAGAAACATCTGCCACTGCGGTTCCACAATAGGCGTGGTAGGGATGAAATGAAGGCCGGCCCTGGCATCAGTTGCTTTTCTATGGGGCCAATTTGCAATGTAGATACCACAGGCTCCCTGAGGCCCCGAGGAACCTGTGGCCTTTCCAGTCCAATTTGGCTCTGTTGTGCTCAGTTCGGAAAAGTTGCACTTGGTTTAATGCCTCAACAAGAGGCATTTGATGTGTGCGAGCACCTGTAACTGTTGGGGCAGGCTGCTGTGCCAGGAACAGGGAAGACAGGCTCCACACAGCTTGCAGATTGGGAGCAAGGGGGCTGTCTAAGGTCAGTGTGGGCTCATGGGGCACTCCCAGAAATGCATGGCATCTCTCCCCTCAGGAAGCATCCTTCCGAAAAGTTATGCAGATGGGTGATCTGTACTACAAAGTGGGGCAGAGGGAAATTCCATTAGGAAGACCAATGAGAAAACTACTCCAGTGTGTAGATAGCAAAACTCTTCCATACTGTGGAAAATAACCAGTCAACAACACCTGAATTCTTTAAGGTCAGAAAGATACCTTGCTACCTGCTTATAAGAAGAAGGGATATTTTCCCATCTCTTCTCACCACCCTGAGAATAAGTGAGATACACCTCGCTTTTGTTCGTGGTGCAGTTCTATGGCACAGCACGTTGTGTGCCCCATGACAGATCCACTTTGACATAATGGATGCCCCAGCTCTTCAGGCACACTGACTCTCTTCTTAGGAATACTTCTTTCCAGTGCAAGAAACACATCCTAGGAGCCAGGAGTTGTGCCTTGCATTGGAGATAGAATGAAAAACCACGTAGCCCCTGTCCCCTTCAGGTTTATTCTCTAGTATAGGATAGAGATGCATAAAAAAGTATATGTATATATTCTATTAAAATCTCAGAAGACAGAAAAAGTCATAGTTAGGATACTTTGGGAACTAAAGTAATGTTTTCTGAAAGGGATGCCATCTGAATGAATTCCTGAAGAATGAGAAAGAGTGGCCAAGGAGAAAAAGAATGTGAAGGCTATTGCAGGCAAAATACAGAACATAAGCCAAGACTTAGAGGCGTGAAGCAGGCAATGACTGAACGGATCCATTGCAATTCTACCTTCCAGGAGTGTGACCTGTAGGAATGGTGGGAAATGGGGCCGAGAAGTAGGGAGGAGAGATGAGGTTACAGAAAGCTTTTTGTGCCATGACAAGGAGCTTAGACGTGAAACAGTCAAGGACTATAATAGTTTATATTTTACAAAAACCTGCCTGTCCTCTGTGTGGAAGATTTGAATATGCAAGGTTGGAGTTAGGTGAGGCAGGACAGGAGGCAGGGAAATGAGATAGTGAATTATGGCAATAGTTAAGGCAAGAGATAGTGAGGTGTATACCTACACACCGTATACGCCTAGTGATAGACAGACTGAGAAGAGGACAACATCAAATTGGAAGGGCTTGGTGAGAAATAAGAAGGTCTTAGGTTTCTGGCCTGCATTATATAGAACAGGTTACATCATAGATATTCACAAACATTCAAACATACACACACACACACACACACACACACAAACACACACACGGTTGTGTTCATTGGTCTATCCAAACTCCCTTATTTAGCTTGACAACATTACAGAAGGGTTATTCATGAATTCAACAGATATTTCCTGACCACGGCTTCTGTAGCTAGTCTTTGTGTAACTTCCACCCAGTGGGGAAGACGGTGTGCCTGGTTATCGTATTGAGGAGCTGAAGGTCACTGGTACCAAGAGGTCAAGTTACAAGGTCAACATATATGAGGGAGAGTGATGTCACAGGTGGATGCCACCTAGAAATGGCTGCTGCTCAGCCATCTCTCTTCATCCTGAGTTTTCTTTTGTCTAAGTGAGCAGCCTCTCTGCGGTGGAACACAACTGGCATGATCAATATTAAAATAAAGGGTGGGGAGGGCAGGAGAGGAAGAAAACAGCCACTCAAGTCCATAGAGGTAGGAAAGATTGATCAATGGCCTCAGGAACAATCCATACTAATTATGGTGATAAAAAGCTGTCAGTCAATACCCTGGATATTAAATTTAGTGGATTGGAGACAACAGGTCTGCTTTCATTTCCCTGACCATTTTATTTATTGAAACACTCAGATACAAATGAGCATTCAGTGCTAAGATTACATTATTGTTTCACCTGCTTTGAACTGCAAATGCTTTGATAACTGAATTGAAAAAGCTGTCAAATTTCCCTCTGTAGTTTCTATGCAGAAGTCTTCCTTCACCATCTGATGAAATTCCATTTTGTAAAGTCTGACAGTGACACTCGTCATTAAATCACAGCTGATAGCCCACCTCGCATATCAAAACACAGCTCAGTGTCTGTATATGTATGCGTGGGGGTGGGGCGCTGGTAGTGAACACTGGAAGGAAAGGAGGGATTCCCTTAGCTAGGAGAGAATAAAGCCTTCCCAAAGACAGCGACAGCTGATAATACCTTGCTGTAGAAAGTTGTGCTTCTGTGAATATGGCCATTCGAGTAAGTTTGTGCCCACATGCCCAGGGCCAAAGGAAATGAAGAAATGGATTCAAAAGAAGCTAATGGAGATGGCCTGCTTCCTGCCACCCCAGTTCTATAGCTGGTAATTCAACTGTCACAGAAGCATGTGCTAGTGGGTGAAACTCAAAGGGGGCTTGCATAATGCAAACTCAATCTGCTGGATACTCTTTGGACCTATGTGTCCCCTCAGTGTGATGATCCGCCTGCCCACAGTCAGATCATAGTGGGGCTGGCTAACCGTCTTCCAAATCAATCCCTGATCTGGGAAAACAACATCCAGTGCATACTTTATCAATGATGCTGATCAATACCACACAAAGACACTAAACAAACTCTGTTTAGATCCCAAGATTGCTCCCACGAGTGACTGCCATGGGACACATGGGTGTGGTTATCAATCAGACAGCTTTCATTTGGAAAACTTCTTTCAATATGTTAAAAACATGCAAATATAGGCAGAGAAATGTAAAAAGGTCTCTCATAGTGTAATAAGTTACTGCTTTTGTTTTTGTTTTAATTTGGAATTACTGTTTCTGTGAGAATGCCTATTTTGTTCACGATTTTAGTCCAGTGTCTCAAAGGAGAAGTTTAGGGGGTGGTGAGTAGAAAGAGATCTCAATGGTGCAAAGTGGGGGAAGGAAATGAAAGAGGAAGAAAAGGATGGGGTGGAGCACAGGGTGTTAAGGTTTTAAGGAGGCGCACCAAGACTAGGAGGCATGGCGCCCCTACTGTTTCAGCATGGGAATGCAGTGAGGCATTCAAACCACCAGTTGTTACAATGCTTTTTAACGTGAGAAAGCACCTGACCTTCTCCTCAAAGGGTACATTGTGTATTATGTAGGTACTCAGGCTTGTTATCCAGAAAGTAGCAGGGTCCCAAGAAGACCTGTTTCTTAAGCTAAGACTTGCTTTTCTTCTCGGAGCTGTCCTGCAGTGGCAGAATTTAGTAGATTTCAGGGAACAGAACCGCTGGGAAGGAGTCTATAGACCTGGGTTTAAGAACAATACCCACTGATAACCTACCCGGGGCAAGTCACTTCACCTCTTTGTCCCTCAGTCCTTTAGATTTTAGAAATTAGACTACATCACTGTTTTCCAGTTTTTTGTGTTGTGAATCTGTAGCGGGTCATGAAATCAATGGAATGATTTTTATCTGTGAGTTTTTAAAATGAAATAAATAAAATAGAAAATATCAGCATATATTGAACATCAGAAGAATAAGTTGTGTGTCATGAGATAAAAAATATTTGACCACCACTGGATTAGAAGACCTCCAAGACACTTTCCAAATGGAATAATGTATGAGTCTCTGATTCTAATTCTCAGCAGGCTGCCACCAATCAACCTGGAGCCAACTACTTACAGCTCAAGAGAGAGTTTCCATGCTCCCTTTCTTGGTCAGCAGAGTTTTTTCCCCTTTATCTCTCATTTACAATTTGATGTTACAGTGTTGCTACAATTTCAGTTTCAATAACACTGAGTTAATTAAGACATGATCTCTAAGAGGCAGGTGGTTACAAGGAGATAAGCAGAGGCTTCTGCAGGCAGTAAACAGCTGGTGCTCCTGACCAGCTTCTGGGGATTTGCTCCTTTTATAAAGAAGACAAAACTATCACTCCCGATTAAACATGAACATAATGTTTGCACAAATATTTGGCAGATTATTCGGACATTGCTCTGGTTGTGATCAAAACAGTCCAAGCTGCAGGGCTGCTGTATACAGGTTGTGCAGGTTGTTCACTGCACAAGGGTGCCTGGCCAAGGAAGCATGTGAGGCTGAAGTCCAGGTACTATTTGCTTGTTAAGCTATCAACCCCAGGTTGGGGCTACATCCCCTGAAGGAATTCACATAGAGATGCTACAAGTTCACCACGCCTTGTACTTGTGGGGCTATATTTGCCTACGGGGGCAAGTTTCCCACTTCTTAAAAGGCACCTTATGGGCTGGTAGCCAGACTTGCCTGGAGTTGAAATAGAAGACTGAAAAGGCAAAGCTAAAACATTGGCATTAGATCGGGACAGGGACACTATCTGCAGGCAACTGAGGTGCGTGGTCTAGAGCATTAGTCTCGTCATTCAAGCACGTGGGTAGGAGACAGCTGCCACCCATGAAGCATGCACAGAGGTGGCCTTCTTTATAGGAAAAGCACAGACCCCAGAAGTTTCAGAATAGATGAATTAATGGAGATGGCTGCAACGCCAAAGGCTCTTCACACAAAAGATTCTCTATGGGATTCTTTAAAATATTGGACTACCTTTTTTGCATTTAAGATATTATTAGATTTATCATGAGTCACAATTTTGGGGGGAATATACTAATTACATCAAGCACAGCATGTTCTTTCATGCACAAAGTTACACTGTTTGGCTCTGATTTGTATGAAGCAGGCATTATCACTTTTAATTTTTGGTAAACTAATGATATAACTACTGATATTTTAACAGTTACTAAATTTAAATCAGTCAACACCTCATAATTAAAGAATATCCTAGCTGTTTTAACTTTCCACATCATGACACATTTATTTCTAGCAGGATCAATGGATATTCATAACAATACCTGTTACAGCAAAATACTTGCCACGAATCTTTCTTTGCCTTAATTGGGCAAAAGCAGAACTGGTAGAATATTTTAGTTTATTCCCAAGGGTAAAGTTTGCCTCAATTGCAAAACGGGCATCACGGATGAGTCCACTTTAGTGTGATGAGCAGCCTACCATCTGCCCAAGTGGGAGGAACTCAACCAGTGCTGGAACCCTCTTCCCTCTGGCTCCTTTACGGAAAAGGTCCTCATCACAATGACCTGCATGAAGCTATCAGATCAAAGTATTTGAGGAGAAGCCCTTTCATCAGGAGTTCACTAGTGTTCACGAAGTCTCTACTACCTTCCAGGCTCTATGTTCAAGACATTCTCGAATAGAAAGCTTTTTCCCAGGCCAGCCTGACCTAGGAGGTCGTATCAGTGTTATTTACTCATTATGATATCTCAGTTGTTATGCCAACACAATAGAAGTTACAACTGAGGTATCACCAAAGAAACCCATAGACTTTGTTTTACTTGAAATACTAGAAGAGATGGAAGTCGTCTTTCTGAGGCCTGACACAGGAAGGACAAGTGACATTCCCTGATGAGATTTAGAACAGTGAGCCATCAGCACCCAGGAGCATCCTGGCCTCCAGTGCAACACAGACCGAGTGTCCCCAGCATCCTGGCCGACGTGGCACCAACAGCCAAGTGAGGCTAACTCAGGATCAGTGACCTGCTGTGGTTCCAGTGCCACTCGACCAGGTCAATCACACTTCCAAATGTGTGTTCCCTTTAGGAAGGACCATTAGCAATGACACGACCACCACACACACAACACTTGCGTGCTCTCTCTAGAGAGCTGAGCTGTTTCTGAACCTGCAGAAGGAAGGGGTACACATGTCTTAAGCAGCCTCTCTGTAACCTAAATTCTCAGGAATTCCATTTACAGGAACATTGGTCTTACAGATCTACCTAGAGATTAAGTCCAAAATAACTGCTGGAGCTTCACGCCACCTGAAACAAATCTATTCAGCTGGGTTAGTAACCCTTGGTCATAGTCATATTATGGGAAGCTGCAATTTATTTAGTGCCTACTATGTGCCAGACACTTAGTGTCTGCAGCACCAGAGAACATCCTCTGAAACCTGTAGACTGTACACTCCCAGGGCCAGCATAGCCTCCTTCTGATGCCTTCTCCTCTCAGACTCTCCACAGGTACCCTTGGTCACCCTGTTCCTCTCATAGTGAGCTGGGCTTTCCAAAAACTGCATGATGATTTATGGCTTGTAAATGTCAACTCCCCTCCCCGCAGGCCCTAGACCAGGGCAGGCAGGAAGATGAAGAGTGAGGAGACACTGGGGGAAGAAATCAGCGCTTCTGCTGGCCGAGCGGAGCCTGATTGCTCCTTGATGGGTCAGTAATTAATTGCTCCAGAGTGGTGGGTCTGAGACTGCAGAATTGTGCCTTGTGAATAGGCCCTAGAGGGCGGGGGGAGTTACATTGCTTGTAAGATCATTAGGCGAATATTATAAGTAATACTCCATGGCTCCCTCATTAAATACTAAGTGAGTCATTCAATCTTGGGGTTCTATTTCTATTCCCCATTCTAAATGCAACTTTAATGATTTAAAATCCCTTCAACCCAATTACAGCCCTGTATTCTGATTAGGAACTCTCGCCCATTGTGAGCGGGAACCATTATCCTGCAGCCTATAGCAAAATTAGCACCCAGAGAGGTTGCACTAGGAAATAAATCTTTCCCTGACATTTCAAGACCAATTCCCGGCCAATTACAACACACTCTGTTACTCTAGTAATGTGAAACTGAGTTGCTCCTTGCAATCAAAGGTCGCTGGTCAGAAAGATAAAGAAAAAAATCATTCAAGGGGGGAAAAAAAGACTAAAAAGTATGGGGAGAGAAAGTCAATGGAATGGTGTTGAAGGAAAAGAAGAGTGGCCTAGGAGACAGAATCTGTCACTGAGGCTTGACTGCACTCTGTCAGAGAGGAGCTGTGGCAGATCATGGGGCCTGGGGGCAGTGGGGTTGGGATAGAAATGGCATCCTGCTTCCTCCCACAGCGGGATGCTGCAGCAGTTAGGGCAGTAGTCAGTACTGGAACTAATAAACTCCAAAGTGTCCGCAGCTGACACATGAGAAGAGTCTTTTTGGCCCAGGTAGAGTCCAGTGTGGGTGTTCCTGGTCATTAGGCAGGGCTACGGCCAGAGCCAAATCTGCTCTGGGCAGTTTTGAAGCAGCCCAGGTTAATGGAGTTTCCTCCCTTTCTAATACGTGTCTTCTAGGATCACGCTGCATGATGATACACAGCTGGTGGAAAGTCTGGACGTAGCACACATAACCATGTGGGTGACAACCACACCTAGACACAAGGATGGCTGGGGGATGGAGTCCTGAGCTTTTTGGACATGCATGCCTACTACTGAAGAGAAAACTCAGCCTGAAATGGACGGCAGCTGCCTTTGTCCCAATGTCTTCTTTAGTTCTGGTCTTCTGTGTTCTCCTCTCAATCAGAATGAATTCCCTCTCAGTTCAGGGCTTTCAAGTCTGTTTCTCTCTATGCCTTCTGTGGTTAAGACACCACTTACAGCCTTGTGCTTCCTGAACATCCTGGCCACAAATGATGTGGAAGAGGTAGCCGCCAGTCCCTGCAGAGCCTTGGCGGAGACCGTGGATGAAAGGGTTCCTGTGGAGGGGCTCCTGCAACTCTCTCGGTGCTCAAGATGTTAATGCTCTGGCTGACCATTCCGAGAAGAGCCCTAGGCTGGATTTTCTTCCCACTCCCAAATTAGGCAAAGAATCAGAAAGGCGGGGAGAAGTAAAAGTGCGAGCAGCAGATGAAGAGCTCAAGGATCCTCAGATCTGCAGACAGCTGCCTTCAATGTGCCCACTGCAGCCACAAAGTAGGTGCCCAGAGTGAGCCCTCTCAGACAAAAAGAGGGGAGCGCCGAGCAGGCCGGCAACTCCAGTTTTGAGCTGTCTTCTTCTTTGACACTCCTCTGGCTCACATGAGGAATGTCTCCATCTCTGTTTGTCCTCTCCCTGCAATGATGGAGCTGTCACTACAGAGACTCCCTAATCGCTAAAAGCTGAGAGTTGTCTCCTTGCTGAGACTGACTGTAACAAATGCCATGAATAAGCATCACAACTTCTCCTGACCCAGCAGTGTGCTGGAGCAGAACGTGCAGGCAGTGCACACACACACACACATACACACTGATGCACACATGAACTCACATAGTCTTCTTAAGCATATGGGGGCCATCTCATCATTCTAACCTCCCTGACATTTTTGTTCTCTCACTCTGGTTGTTTCCATGGGAACCACAAAAATAATAATCATCACCATAATGAAAGAGGAGGAAAAGCCTGCTGCTCCTCTGCTTAAGGGGCTTCTATTTACCAACACCTGGGGACCAGTGTCCTCAATGCACTACTCAATCTAAACAAATCAGTCAGCTCTTCCTTTCAGTCATCTCATCCTTCAAATCCATGCCACTCTCATTCATTTTTGGTCTTCCTAAAGAGAAGGACTAAAATCTTTAAGGGTTGAGAGTCTGGCAGGGAAAAATGAGAGAGAGACACCCGAGTAGCCACAGACAGGAGGTGCTGCACCCACGGAGGACAGCAAGTGCTCCCTGAGGGGTATCTGAAGGTCTGTCATAGGAACACATAGTTTCTGAGCCCACAAGAGCAAGGTGCCCTAGGAAGAGCACAAGACATGGAACCAGAAATTCAGCTTGCCAACTTATCTTTCCACCTTTCTATCCATCCAGCCAGCAAATCAATACGTTGTTAAATAATCAAGTTTAGCCTAAAGCTGCCTCCTTATATATTTTAAGTTCAGCCTAAAGATTTCTCTGTGCATTGTGAACTATAACCTAGATAAAACTGTAAAGAGACTGTAGCCTACTCTTGTGCCAATCACTGGGTTTTTGGCCAATCAAAGGTGGCCAATGTTTAAACCATGTTTAAATAAGGCAAACGCTGAGCTGTAACCAATCCGGCGGTTTCTGTATCTCACTTCCATTTTCTGTTCATCACTTTCCTTTTTCTGCCCATAAGTCTTCACCACGTAGCTGCGCTGGAGTCTTGGAGCCTACTCTGGCTCAGGAAACTACCCGATTTAATTGGCTCTTTGCTCAATTAAACTCTGAAATTTAATTCGGCTAAAGTTTTTCTTTTAACAACATAAATACATATATTTTGAGAATCTACAATATTTTTGAGAATCTACCCTAACCCAAGAGTAGTACTAGTTACTGGCATATGCAATTGTGAAATAGTCACTGTCACAGCCCTCAGGAAGCATGCCACCCTGTTGGTGACATAGACAAGTAAACAGTGCCCAACACAATGCCTTCTACAAAGAAAGGCATCCAACACATATTTGCTGACTGAAAGAAATTGCTCTGATAGAGAATTTCAGGGTACAATGCAATATCAAAAAAGACAGATTTATAAATGTGTATGTGTGTGTGTTAAAGAAAGCTATTCTGGGTGGTTGATGTCTAAAGTGCAGCATGAAGATGGGCAGGAGATACCAGGCAAAGTGTGTTTTGGAGGAAGGGAGGAAGAGAAGACTGCTCAGTCCAATATCTGTTGGATGGAACAATGAATGACAGAGAGATGAAAAATAAGCCGCTAAGCTGAGTCTCTGGTTCCAAATCTTGTGCTCTTTCTAGTGTTTCATGCCCTTGTGGGCTCAGAAAGCATGCATGTCTAATACAGACCAGGCAGAGGAAACAGCATGTGCAAAGGTCTAGATGCAAGAGAGAACATGGAGAGAAACAGGAAAGAGTCTGTATTGCCAGAGTCGAATGTGGGTTATCAGGAGTATGTGGAGAGGTACAGAGTGAATAGGTGAAGATTCGAGGGTAGAAATGAAACATGTAAGACATCAGATGATGGAAGGCTTAGGGCACCCAAAGCCAAGCTATAAAGGTGAGATTTTATCCCAAATATAATGAGAATGCCAATGGAAACTTCTAAAAAGTGTAAGGATAGAATCATATTTCCATTTCAAAGGCTCTTTCTAGCTGCAGCATGGAGAATGAATTGGATCAGGGCCAGCCTGAGGTGGGAAGGCCAGTTAGGGGTTGCCATAATAATCCCAATGAGAGATCAGGCAGCTTGAGTTATCCAAGGAGTGATGGGGATGGAAAGAAATGTTTAGTTTTCAGACAGATTTGGGAAGTCAAAATGGAGGACTTGGGGTGATACCAAGGTCTCTGGTTTTATCCTCTTGGCAAGGGACCACTACTATATGGAAACTGAGCTTGAGGAAAAGATCATACTGTCAGTTTAAGCCCACTGAATTTGAGAGGTCTGTAGATCTTTACATGGAAACATCAAGAAAACAATGACTGAGGGTTGGGAGAGACTAAGCTGGAGCCATCGATGAGGGAGTCATCAGCATATAGCTGGCACTGGAACCTTGGAGCATGATGGACTCAACAAGCAACGCCTGGGGGACACCAATACTGCTGTTACTGTCAGAGGAAGTAGAATCCCAAAGAACACCATGAAAGACAGGGAGATAGGCCCAGAGAATCCGGGAACTAAGGTTTGCAGAAGCAAGGAGATAGGTGCTGAGTGACTTGAGGAGGTCAGGTGGGTCAAGTGCAAAGTTCCCCCTTGGAAAGAACAAGAGCAGAGCCAGTGGTCATCTTGGTGAGATCTCCCATTTTCAGTGGAGTGGCAGGGCAGAGGCCAGGCACGCTGAGGAAGGACTAAATGCAGAATGAAAAAGAAGCGACAACAAGTATAAATAATGCCTAGGAATTCTTTGTGGCTATCACAGGGAAGAGACAGAGCAGAATTTGGACAAGAAATCAATGATTTTAAATATGAAATAGATTTGATCACGTTCAATTGCTGAAGGGAAATAGCAAGTGAGAGACTGTAGGCATAGGAAAGACAAGAAAAATTATCAAATGGCGTTACTGAGAAGATAGGTGTGAACAAAGTCCATGGCATTGCTAGAAGATCTAGCTTTGGGTGGAATAGCTTTTCTTTAAGAGGATTGAAGGTGGAAGGGAAGCGGGACTCACAGCTTTGGTGGCAAAAAGTTATGAGAACTCTTGTATGATGGTATACTTATGTTTTCTTCATTCATTAATTTATTTATTCATCTGTTTTCTCAACAAATATTTATTGGGCATCTACTAAAATGTGTAGTTGCTGGAGGTACAATACATGTTGTCTGACCTCAGGAAACTTACTGATAATGGTAAAGTTAAACAGGTAATAAAAACACGTGGGACTGGGCATGGTGGCTCATGGCTGTAATCCCAGAACTTTGAGAGGCTGAGGCAGGAGGATTGCTTGAGCCCAGGAGTTCAAGATCAGCCTGGGTAATGTAAGCAGACCACCAAGTATACAAGCAAATTTAAAAAATAGTCAGGTGTGTGGTGTAGGTCTGTTGCCCCAGCTACTCGGGAGACTGAGGTGGGAGGATTGCTTGAGGCAGGGAGGTCGAGGCTGCAGTGAGCCATGATCACCACACTGCACTCCAGCCTGGGTGACAGAGTGAGACCTTGTCTCAATAAAATAAATATGTGGTATGTGTTAAAATTGAGAAATATAGTCAACTATGAAAAGATAATTTATTATTTTATTAATTTATTTTTTTTTTTGAGACAGAGTCCCACTGTCACCCAGTCTGGAGTGTGGTGGCACGATCTTGGCTCACTGCAACCTCCACCTCCCTGGTTCAAATGATTCTCCTGCCTCAGCCTCCCAAGTAGCTGGGATTACAGTCATGTGCCACTATGCCCAGCTAATTTGTTTTTTTTTGTGTGTGTATGTATTTTTAGTAGGGACAGGGTTTTGCCATGTTGATCAGGCTGGTTTCGAACTCCTAGGCTCAAGCAATCTTCCTACTTCAACCTCCGAAAGTGCTAGGATTATAAGCTAGGGTTTCTCACCATGTCCAGAAGAGAAAATAATTTTTAAGCTGAAACCTAGAAAGAGTTTGCCAAAGGGAAAATGCCAATAATCCTCTTGAGTAAGAAAGACACAGTAAAGGCTTGTGTGGAATGGAGAAAATTGGAAATAGCCGCTATAGAGAATGGGAGGAATAGAAAAACAGGGACAGAGGACTGTCATTTTTTTTGGTAGGTCTGGGTGAGGTGAGAGATCATGAATTTGTGAAAGCACCACTGTATAGAAATATATGATTTTCCCCAACAGCAGCAAGTGTAAACTCTTAAGATGTGAATTTTTTCTGGAGTGGAGTTTTTCCAGGAGAATGTGATAGGAGGACAGTGGGGTAAGGAGGTTGAAGGGTCTGACAGTGATAGATGAAGCCATGCATTGCCACATCTAGGCTGGATGGGGAAGAAAGTGAAGAAAGGGTGTAGCTAAGGGATTGAGGAAAAGTAGAGCATTCAAGGAGCTTTAGGTTCCAGTGAGGTCAAAGAAGAGAAATAACTCAAGCTGGGAAGGATTTAGTGACTGAATTTCACTAAATTTTCTGATTCAGTGACTGAAGAGCTAGAGACAGTGGGCACGATCACAAAGTGCAGAGGGTAACCATAGATGGCACCCTAAAACGGAGGGCAGATGAAGTTACTGGGCATGGGAAGGTAACACTGAGAGGGTGGGGCACTGGAAGACTCATGGCATGGGAAGTTAACACTGAGAGGGTGGGGCACTGGAAGACTCATACCCTGGGTACAGGAGGTCTGAGCAGAAAGGGAGACTATAAAACCTAAGAGAAATTTTCTCTGTGTCCCAGCTTTTTCGTGAGCCTAACATGCTCTCTGCCATAGGGAAGGTGTGAAGGGCCAAGGAGACAAGGTATAAGAAGGTGACTTGCAAGTGCTTAATTGCCAGGCAGATTTAGATTATTTTCCTACATATAGCCCATGGTTTAAGTGCTCACCTTCTGCTAGAGTCAGAATACCTGGTTTATAGTCTCATTCCATCACTTTTTAACTGTCTTTCCTTAGGCAAGTTACTCAATCTCTCTATAAGTCATTTTCTTGTCTGTGAATGGGGATAATAATACCTACCCTCCAAGGATATTGTGAGGATGACATGAAACAATATATACAAAGCATCTGGAAGAGTGATTAGCATACACGAAGGGCTCCATGAAGTGTAAATACAAGAAGTATTTAAAATGATCATAGAAAATACTTATTATAAAAAAAACCTTGAATTTTAATTTTTTTGCATCAAAATAAACTCATACTAACTGGTTATGAAACTTCTGAACAGGATCTAGTTTGAGGCACTAAGAACAATAAGAAATTTTGAAAAAAACCTTTAACAGAGCAACACAAATTCTGGTAAAATAGAAGCAAGAACAAACATCAAATTTATGTTGAAGCTTGGGTGGAAAATGGTGAAATCACTGACGCTTTACAAAAAGTTTATGAGAACAATGCCCTAAAGAAATCAGTAGTTTACAAATGAATAACTGAATTTAAGAAAAGAGGAGACAATGTTGAAGACGAAGCCCAGGGCAGGATATTCACACCAATTTGTTATGAAAAAATTCATCTTTTTTGTGTCCTAATTGAAGAGACTGATGATTAACAGCAGAAACAATAGCAAATGCCATAGTCTTCTCAATTAGTTCAGCTTACCAAATTCTGACTTAAAACATTAATATTGAGCAAGCTTTCCCCTCAATGGGTGCCAAACCTCTAGCACCCACATAAGCTACAGACAAAAGCAGAGCTTTCAATGGAAGTTTTGAAGAAGTGGGAGCAAGATCCTGAAGCATTTTTTTGAAGAATTGAAACAAGGCTTTGCCAGTATGATTCCAAAAACAAGGCACAATCAAAGCAATGGCTACCAAGACAAAGTGGAGGTGCTCCAGTGAAAGCCAAAGTGCACCAGTCAAGAGCAAGGTTCATGGTAACAGTTTCTTGGGATCCTCAGAGCATCCTGCTTGTTGAATTTCTGGAGGACAAAACAATGATATCATCTGCTTATTATGAGAGTGTTTTGAGAAAGTCAAAGCTTTAGCAGAAAAGCACCTGGGAAAGCTTCAGCAGAAAGTCTTTCTCTACCGCTACAACACTCCTGCTCATTCCTCTCATCAAACAAGGGCAATTTTGTAAGAGTTTCAATGGGAAATCATTAGGCATCCCTCTTACAGTCTTGATTTGGCTGTTTCTGGCTTCTTTTTGTTTCCAAATCTTAAAAAAAAAAAATCTTTAAAGGGGACCCATTTTTCTTCAGTTAATAATGCAAAAAAGACTGCATTGACAGAGTTAAATTCCTGATAGAGGCAGGAGACAGCCAAATGCCTAGGCAAATAGGCAAGTGTCCTCAGAGAACCTCTGACCCACACAAGTCATTGCGCATAGGGGGCTTGCCTAAACATGCCCATGGTGAAAAATTCTATCCCTTAGCACATGCCCTGTAAAGGAAATAAATCAATGTGGACTGGCTCAGACCAAGGGCCCACATGCGCACTGGAGGAATTGGGTAGAGCCACCAGGAATGTGTGCCTTATGCTGGGGAAGAGCGTGGCTTCTTCCACTCGTATGTGGTGGCCTGGTATTCAGTGTGTGAGGGGGAAACCTGCATGCAGGACCCCTTTTTTTGTTGACAGCTTTCTTTTCACTTAATAAAAATTCTGCCCTCCTCACCTTTCAGTGTGTCCATGTACCTAATTTTTCCTGGTTGTGAGATAAGAACCTGGATTCAGCTGAACTAAGGAGCAAAAAATCCTGCATCATTTTGGTGGCCAGTATGGGGACATGAGGAAGGGTGAGTAAAATGTGAACCCAAAAATATCTTTCCCTTTCATTTCTGAGCTTTCTCATCCTCAGACTTTTTCTGAGAGCAGGGGAAGCTTCCCCACCTCCCCCCCCCCCCCCCCCCCACTCACTCTCAGGGGTCGGGAATGTTGGCCTCAATCCAACCCTGTATTTTCTATGGTATTTTCCTTCCTTTTATTGGTACTGTAACAGCATTTATCTTTTCTTTTACAATATTGGGGGTGTTCCATCACCATCCCAATGGCCACAGGTGTGCATGTGGGATGTACGGGTGAGTGGTGGCTCCCTGCCCCACTTCCCTCTTGGCTGGGGTGCATGGCTGTGTCCACTGCATGTCTATGTGGCATCCAATGGCCACGCAGGATGGGAATGAGCCACAGCCACTGCCGGGGACCCAAGGGGGCCTCAGGGACCTGGGCCCTATGCAGCCGGCTGGCCAGCATTTCCCACTATGCATCCACATCCACAGAGTCTTCTCTTCCCCTGGGCAATTAATCCAACTCGATCTGACAGCAATCAAAAGTTTCTCTCCCTGTTGGAGAAACCCATTTGCAAAGGAACAAAAGGTTCTTCCCCCAGGTTTTCTTGGCCCAGCACTTAAGCTTTTTTTTTCCCTTTGCTCCACCCTGTCAGGAGTTAACTTTTATGTGAGAGGTTTTTCTTTCTTGAAAGGCATCTTATTAGACCAGGACCACAATTCACAGGACACCCTTTTCCCCTTCCTTGTTTGAGAAGGACCCTATTCCACAGCTATACCTTAGCACTGGGCTTACAATAAGGAGGTAGCAGCCAGTCTGGTGTGGGTCACTGGGGGACTGATGAGACCAGGCACCTCCTTGAGGCAGTTCCTTTGTCCCAAACTCAATTCCAAGCCTTGGGTTCAACCCCTAGGAAAGAAAACTGGATATGAGGGATCCAGAGGCAGATGACAACAGAAGTTAAAAGGCACAATGTAGGTGAGCATGACTAATTCTTGCTGATTAAGCCAAGCCTCCTGTTTCGTGGATAAAGGTCATGCTAGTATCCATGGCATAAATGAGGTCTAGGAAACTCAAAGGCTACTGACAGCAGAGGGAAAGGCAGTACGTGGGCAAAAGTGGATAACCCTACCCTCTAGGCCTCCCCTTAGCATGGGTGAAAGCCACACTGACAGCCATGGGTGGCACCCTATCAAGGTCACTGGGACTTGGGAATATAAGGACAGAAGAAGGAAAAAGGACGTTTTTTTCTTTTCTCCCTCACATATCCTGGGTATTCCCTAGGAAGAGAAAGGAACCAGGGATGCAGGGCTCCCCTCTTTCTAGGTGAGCAGCCATTCATCTTCAGTCTGCTTTCCTTTTGAATGCATCCTGAACCCCTGAGGCTCCTTTGGAAGAAGAAAGCCTTCTTTTTTACTCCTCTGTCCCCTCTTTACAGATGGGTAACTGTGTCCCTGTACTATAGGACACTCCCCTCAGATGCATCCTCCAGACTGAGAAAAGTTAATTTCCAAAACCTGACACTGGTTGGCTTAGAATTGAGCTCAGGGGAAGAGAACCCAGAAGCCTGACACACTGACAAAAGGGTAAAATATTTTTTACTTGTTGGACTTTTGGCCCCTCTCTCCCTGTGCAAACCAGTAAAAGGAATGATAAGGATCACTGTTTACATTTACTGTAAAGTTTTGATTAATGAAAAAGAATATATGAGACTGGGCTTAAGCTGTAGCTAATCTGGTGTGCTTTTAGCGTCTTAATTGAGGCTTGTTGGTTTCACCTGTGAAGTCACGTTTGGTAAAGTTCAAAAGCCAGAAACATTGGACACATGGTGTGGCTAACATCGGGTAATAAGGGACTTAAAAGGACTTTCTTAAACAGCACTCAGCTTAATTAAAAGGGGGTATCCAAGTTATAGGTATATTTAAAAGGCCTTTATGTTTTTCTCTTCTTGGATCTTGTTTTGCTGGAGAAAAGTTTTTTTTTCCTCAATCGACTGAATTACCCTTCTCCACCTTGTCTTGCCACTATTTTTTTTTTTTTTTTTTGACATGGAGTCTTGCTCTGTCATCCAAGCTGGAGTGCAGTGGCATGATCTCGGCTCACTGCAAGCTCCGCCTCCTGGGTTCATGTCATTTTCCTGCCTCAGCCTCCCAAGTAGCTGGGACTACAGGCGCCCACCACCATGCCCAGCTAATTTTTTGTATTTTTAGTAGAGACGGGGTTTCACCATATTAGCCAGGATGGTCTTGATCTCCTGACCTCGTGATCCACCCACCTCGGCCTCCCAAAGTGCTGGGATTACAGGCGTGAGCCACCGTGCCCGGCCTTGTCTTGCCACTCTTAATGCATGTATGAAAGGCCCTAAGATAACTTCTGATGCTCTGAGACTCCTTGGGAAAAACAGAAAAGGCACCATGGATTCCATTTTGAAAGAGACCTCTGCTTTCCTCTTGGAACCCCCAGAAAATAGAGGCAGATAAATCCCTCTCAAAATATGTTTTGTCTTCCAGCTGTGTCTGTTTATCAGGGCCTACAAACAGCATGCTTTCCTAACCCTGCTGTTAAAGGGCACCACCCAGAGACCAATAATCCAATTAGGAGATTGGCAAATGAAATATCTTGTAACAACTGAATCTTCTTCTGTCTGTGTAGTTATATATGTGATGTGCATGATATCTATAAAAAAGAGCTCTAATTAATTAGTCTAAAGAAAAATAAGTGCTTAACTGAAATATTTTTGAAGGCAAAATAAAAGCTTTAATGCCTTTTAATTCATGTGACTTTAATCTTTGAGAAATAAAAACAGTCTTAAAGATTACTGGTAAAATGCAAATGTTGTTAAAATGTAAATAGGTGGTCTAAATTATACGGGTCAGATACTAGGTTTGCTAAATGTTTTAAGGTTATAAACTGCTTCTTTAGCTGTTGAGAACTGCTCCACTTGCCTGCTTCACAATTGTTAAGGCCTGGGGACATATGGAATTAACCACACCCTTCACCATGCAAGAAGGAGTAAAACTTTATTGGCACCTACTGCATAATTAAAACAATCTACCAGATTTTATGTTAAAGTTAAAAATTGCTAAGAAGTACCATTATAACATGTAATTGAGACCACTGAAAATAAATTTACATGCAAGGTGTATAAGAACAGTAAAATGTGTCTTTAGTAAAAGATTATAAGAAGGCATGAAAATGTACATTTTTGCCTTGGGATAAAATATTGCTTTAAATTAGATAAGATAAAGACAAAGGTTTAAACAAGTTATAGAAGGTTTCTAAAAATTAATCTTGCAAATGAAATTCTGTGTGCGAACATTGACTAAACTCTGTAAATTGAGCATTGAAATAAAAGCACAAAGGTTTTCTTAAGGCACTAATCCACTCATTAGCAAAATTTGTAAAGGGTTATAAAAGATTTACAAGAATCTCAGCTCATGGTCAAGCTGGTTAAGATTGCATAGAATTTTCTATACGGTTTCATTTAATAAATTGGGGTTGACATCAATAGTAAACTAATGCAAGGGTAAAATTTGGCTTTCTCTCCCTGGTACAAGATTTTCATGTAATAATAAAAGATAATGAAATATTTTTGTTTGCCTCATGCATAGACTACCAAGGAAAAGAAAGAAAGACAGGAGACATTTTTTGGAAAGCTAAGTATTTCCTCTTAATGAGTAAAGGTTTTTGTCTTTCTAAAAAAAATTTCAAGTTATCATTTTGGCAAAATAAATAACTTATGGTAATCTGAAATTCTAGTTCATAACATCAAGAGTTTTAAACCTCTACCATATTTAACAGGCTTCCCAAAATCAAATTTCAGCTTCAAGGTTGTCTTTCTTGAACTCTCTCTTTTGGATGCCATGGAGGGTCCCTGAGGCATCCAGATGAGAGGTGAACAGGATTATCTGACATGTTTAGGTACATGGAATTAACAAAATGTGTTTAATCTTCTTCAGGTTATATTTTAGTAAATAATATTAGTATATGTCACAAAATTGTATGAGATTTCTAAAATCCTAATGTCTGAGTATATGCTATCAATCATAATTAAGGGTGTTAAGTATTATAAACCACAAAGATAACCAAATTTCTTTGTCAATCATGTTTTTGATTGTAGCAACCCTGTACATATTCTTATTCATAGACAATTGTTGTCTTGTTTTTATCCCCTTCAAAAGATGGTTTATAATCAGCTAAATGAATTTGACAGGTGCTGTCAAATGCAGTTTTCTGATAATTTTGAAAATTGTGACATTGGAATAAAGGAAAAACATACAGGACTTATGAAGAGCTGAAAATTTCACGAATATCAAGCAGAACAAGAGTCATCTGAATAGACTGAAGTAATAGAAAACTGAAGTAATCTTTTTTTTTAACTTTTGCTTAAAATATTGCTAATTTTTTTTTTCTGAGTCAAGGGCACTTTTATTTTGAACTATTTAAAGTCTTTAATAATTGAGTAAGGTAGACTCCTGTGAAAAAATTTGGAGCACATTTGTTTCTCTCTGCCTGGATCCTCTAGAGTTTGAAAACTATCTGTGAGTATTCTTATCTTATGGCAATATGGTTATTTGCATCAGTGCAATAAGCATCCATTTTCTTTTGCAAGAGGATGCAATTGGAGACACTGGTTCTTTTGCTAAGGGTTTGACTGTAAGGGTATGCTTCCATTTAAGGAATCAAGCTCAACTTGCAGAGCCAATAAAAGCCCCCTGGGGATATTGGCCTCATACCTTGTCTACACAGTCCCCTTACAGGGTTCCTCACCTGTGGTGAGTAAAGAATGTCACTTTCTTACAGGCCCAGGAACTCCATATTCTTGTGACTTCAAGAAGAGAGGAATTCACCCAACTCATAGGTATATTTGAGGATAGAAACCCATGGCTAGGTTCAACTTTAAAAAGTCCTATCTGACATTCCTTGTGGAACAAACTTCCCTCAAAGCCAATTTTAAAAGCCTATGTAAAAATAATTATTCTTGCTGTACTTTATGCAAATAATCAGGCCAAGTATAAAACTAAAGTTTATTTTGCAAACAACTCAGTCCGATCACTATTTGTTTTTAACAAAAATAAGGACTGGAGAGAGAAATTCTGTTTCAAAGCTAACCATACACTTGTCATTAAATTCTAGACTCATTCATTGTTTTTAAGTTTTTCATCTACATTTTAAACTAATCCTGCTCATTCCTCTGAAGTAAACAGTGATGTCTGGCTGCAACTCAGAAGAAACAAAAAGGGATGGGTAATATAAAAATCTGAATCAATATTCCAGTTCTGGGCAATTATCCTGCAAATCCTGCCAGGTGATGGGAGTAATAGAGTGCCCATAACCTGGAGGTTTCTTTTTTGGGAAAATCAAGACCAAGAGAGCTAAACACAAACCAAGGCCCATGCACCCAAATCTTAGCAGAAATAACTATAGCCACCGGTTATCTGAGCCTGCCAGCAGCCTCAGCATTTTTGAGCCGTCCTTACCCTCGCTTTTGTTTCATTTTGGTACATGTCTTCTAATAACCCGGTTTGTCCTTTCTTGGCTTCAGGCTATCAAACTCCAAACGGTCATGCAACCAGAGCCTTGAACAATGGCCCCATTTTACCAGGGACCCTTAGGCCTCTGACTGCCATTTTCCCCAAACAGTGCCCCCTGTCAGCAGGATCAGTTAAGATCAGTCTTCATCCTTGTCCTTATTCTAACAGCAGTTATATGTACTTCTTTACATGGGGGAATCATAGAGGGAGGAGACAGCCAAATGCCTAAGCAAATAGGGAGGAGTCTCCAGAGAACCTCTGACCTGCCCAAGTCATTGTGCAGAGGGGGCTTGCCTAATCATGCCCATGATGGAAAATTCTGTCCCTTAACACATGCCCAGTAAGGAAAATAAATCAATGTGGAGTACGCATTGATTTTTTAGAAGACTAAGGACCTGCATGCATACCGGGGGAATGGAGTGGAGCCACCAGGAATTCATGCCTTATGCTGGGAGGAGCCTTGCCTCTTCAACTCATGAATGGTGGCTTGGTATTCAATTTGTGAGGGGGAAACCTGAATGCAGGATCTCTCTTTTTGTTGAGAGCTTTCCTTTCACTTAATAAATTCCACCCTCCTCACCTTTCAATGTGTCCGTGTGCCTAATTTTTCCTGGTCATGAAACAAGAACTGGATTTAGCTGAACTAAGGGGGGAAAATTCTGCATCATTCCCAGGACCATCAATTCTTTAGGGATGGATTAAATGGCTAGGATCACCACCTACAAAAGTGTTTTAACCTTGATGAAGCTTTTTTTGAGAAATGAAGGGGTTTTTTTTTTTATATTTTAATTCCATTTTTCCATGAATTTTTGAAGTCCTCTCATAATATAGTTGCTTTTCATATTCTCTGTGCCAGCAATTGCATTATTTTAATCACTATATATATATAAATATATATATGAGTATGTGTGTGTGTGTGTGTGTGTGTGTGTGTGGCGTGAATATATGCATATATATATTTAGTCTTGCTATATTGCCCAGGCTAGATTTGAACTCCTAGGCTCAAGTGATCCTCCTGCCGCAACCCTCCAAGTAGCTGGTTCACACACTACTTTGAAAGCTATTACTTCATACAAGTGTTAGTAGATTTAAAGAGCCAGTCTGGCTTTTATCTTTTTTTTTTTTTTTTAGATGGAGTCTCGCTCTGTCGCCCAGGCTGGAGTGCAATCTCGGCTCACTGCAAGCTCCACCTCCCGGGTTCACGCCATTCTCCTGCCTCAGCCTCCCAAGTAGCTGGGACTACAGGTGCCCGCCACCATGCCTGGCTAATTTTTTGTATTTTTAGTAGAGACGGGGTTTCACCGTGTTAGCCAGGATGGTCTCGATCTCCTGACCTTGTGATCCACCCACCTCAGCCTCCCAAAGTGCTGGGATTACAGGCGCGAGCCACTGCGCCTGGCCAATCACTCTGGCTTTTGAAGATGTATTGTCCATCCTCTCGGGATAGGAAAAAAGGTCTTACTACAAGATGTCAATGTACATCACTACTGGAACCCACAATCAGGTACTGTTTAGTTATTAGGGAATTAAAGGAAAATGAAGTAGTCTTGGGTTATTGTTTCTGTAGTGTAATATGTATACATAAGTATGCATGTGTGTTTGATTTCCACATGACAAATTTCTAATTATCCATTCTCATTTCCAAGTCTCACCATTTCCTGCACCAGTCTAATTCCTATGCAGCTCCAAGGCCCAGATGAAGTCTTACCTTCCAGGATATTCTCAGTGACAGTGAACTCTTCCTCATTTGAGGGACTACAGCATTTACAGCCTGTGGCAAATCCCTTAGCATCTATGTGCTTATTCTTTTATATACTTATCTTACTTCCTTTACACGAAACTTCTCCCTTCAACTAAGTTATGTAGTCCTCAAAACTGGGTAGAGGATGGGACCTTGCCCTAAACTTTTACATTTTTACTGTATCTAGCACTGGACTGGGTACATATCAGGAACACAGGTGCTGCTGTTTAATCAATTACCTTCATTCCCACTTGCCATCAGCTACCCAACTATTAGATCTCCATGCAACCTCTCAGAAAAGCATCATATGAAACAAGCACATTTCACAGTTTTTTTAGATTAAAATCCAAACCAGCAACTATTAACAATAGAAGATATTCCATGGAGATGCATTTAACAAGCTCTCAGGTTAAGTAAGAACCTGCAGGGACTGTCCAGCACTCATACAGAACAGGTCACTGAAGCTTAAAGGGCTTCCCAGAGCCCAAGGGAATACAGATATGAAATGTAGGTAAAAGGTAAATGGCCAAATGGCTAGAATCACCAGTAGGGCTGACAGTCTCTGTGCCCAGCCATTTTATCATGGTGCCCAGTAGTAGCCAAAGTTGCCCGTTAGTCTGGAGAATGAAGCTGCCTTTGTCAAGCAAAGCTGTCTACCCGTGGCTGCTGGGGATTTTGTGCAAATGCTCAAACCCAGTGATGATCTTTTTGGCATGGAGTTTTGGTACTAAGATAAGCCCTGTCTGCTCTTTGAAAAGCAGCCCAGCTGAGTGGGCCATGTGGGCACAGCTGGTGGATGCCTGCTGCAGTGACTGCACATTTAGTCACTTGGCAAATTAAAAGATGTCCTACACAGGCTGTAAGCTCACTTTCAGTTGCTTACTCAATGGGAGGGCCAGGGGGCATTGATTTTTTTTTCAGCATTCTTTCATGATAAAACTTACCTGAGTTTCATAATGACTCTTCAGGATGAGGCTCTGAAAGTTTAAAATTTGGGGGCTATGAATTTAATATAGGAACTGGAATGCAGAAACTCTTCACATTTATCATACCCACACTTAACACCAAAACCCTGTACCATGTATATTTTTCTCCACCAAATCCATATTTATTTTTTATTAAATTAGAGCCCATGAGAAAATGTCATATTTCGAAATTTAAAAAATCAACTACAGAATTACAAGAGATGGAACACTGCCCTACGAACAGTTCAAGCAAAGGAAAACTTATATTAGGTGATATTAACTCCAGATGAACAAAAAGGTGTGATGTGGCTTCCCAAAAGTTAATGGATTATGCAATCATATTAATAGTATAAAATACAAAACAAAAGAGAGCAAGGTCCTACTTCATACTGGACAGACCCCATCCAGAACATTGTGTACAGTTTTAGTGTCAGGAACATGCAACCAGGTTACGTTCACAATTGTCATCAAGAATGTGAAGGTCTGCCATGCAAAAGAGGAGTTAGCCTAACTCTATTTTAGAAAAAATGGGCATACTTTGTAAAACAGGAGATTTTGACACATAAAGAGAAAATATGGAAAACTCCAAGTTACCAATAAAAATGGCTGCACCAGGAGATAGGGACTTTTTCCATCACTGGAACAAGGATAGCATCAACATCATCCTTAACAACGATGGTAACAGGAGCAACTGGAAATGAAAGCACCCTTTGGCAAGCATTAAAGAACTTTCTTTGGGCGCTAGAGTTTATAGGTGTTGATGCTAGAATTCAAACCCAGGTTGCCTGATTCTAAATCTTAAACTTGTGTCCACTAAGTTTTACTAACTCCACATCTACCTCACAGCATTCTGATAAGGATTATGAGAGATGGATGTTGCATACAAAGAGTGTAGAAAAGCAGCTGGAAATATAGGCGGCCTCCATGAGTGTCGGCTACTGATTAGTATCATTATTTTCATTATTATGTGTCACAAATCTCATTGGGTGGGAGGATGGGCTAGAGAATGTCTAAGTCTAAGGTTTGCTGGTTCTGTAACAGAAGCACAGGCCCTGAACCACATTGCTTGTCTTCCGTGGGCTCGCGCTCACCAAGCATTGCTCCAGCCACTGGGTCGACCCCATGATGTTGTCGGTCCTCCTAGGATGCAAGGGTCAAGTGTGCATCTCTGCAAAGTCAGGTCAGACGCTCTTGAGGTTCTGCATTTAATCCTAAAGTTGGACTTCTCCTTATTGAAATCCCATTCAGAATTGGCAAAATTCCATTTGCTGATTCAAAAAGGGGAAAGAGGTTTTGAAAAGGCTTATAACAAAGGCTCATAAGCCTTACAGATCAAACGGCTCTTAAAGAACAACATTTTGATGAGTTAAGTGTAAAAGAACCAGAAACATACGGATTACATTCCCCTTGAAATTTGAATGCATTTAAAAATTAAAGGGAAAAGCACTTGGCAGAATGCATTGGGGTCCTCTGCTGAATCTAAAACATTTAGAAAAATGGCTAGAGACATCTTGCCCAAATGAAGCAGCTCCCAGTTTCTATCTGGCTTACTTTAAGTGCTGCTTTTTTTCATGTCTCTTAGGAGATTATTTCAGACTCCCAGTTCCCCTCCGTTTCTTCTCCCTTAACGGCTAATTGCTAATTAGCAAGATATTTGTGTGCTGGAAGAAGCAGTTCATTTTCTGAAATGGCCAGAGCCTACTGCTAGTGTCATCGGTGGCACTCACCCAGGTACCCCAGTGCTAAGTGTGCTGTAGCAGCCTGAGCCACACCGAGGGAAACTAAGTCTGACTCTAGGCAATATGCTAACCCTGTGCTACCAATTTGCTGAGGTTCGAAGCCGCACATCCGTGAGTGTGTCAGTTCCAGCAGCTTGCACTAGCCTCACCAGGCCAAGCAGTCCTCATTTGGAATCCTTGAGAAACTAGGCTATGTAGGCAAGGCTAAACAGAGATTAAACTGACTTTACTGGGGAAAACAAATACTGTTAGACCTGATGTGTCCATTTGGTTTAGTGTCATGGTGTTCAAAGTAGACACTGAGAAGCAAGTGATGATCCCCTCGTGTGGGGCAAGAAAATATGAGTTTTTCCATGTATATTTATTTTTAGTGCATCCTTTTATACATTTCTATTTTTCAAGTGTTTGATTATTTGTTCAATATACATTAGTATAATGGTATAAGGATTTAACTTGCCAATAAATATATGTATATTATGAGTGATACTCAAAAGTTTTTTGTTGGATAGGTGTGGGAGTTCACAACTGTAATCCCAGCCCTTCCAGAGGCTGAGGCAAGAGGATTGCTTGAGGCGAGGAGTTTGAGACCAGCATGGGCAACAAAGGGAGACCCTTTCTCTACCAAAAAATAAAGTTTGTTCTTGTTGCTTGTTTGATTTTTCATGCTTTGTTCTTCTATTGTTGGCTATAAGCAATCAAAAACATTTTGAGACCACTGTCTGGTAAACACACCATTGGCTATGGATCAGGCAGGTCTGGGCTTGAATTTTGCCTCTGCCCCTTATCAGTCAGACAGCTTTGAGAAGACACTTAGTCTCTCTGAGTCTCCACTTCCTCCTGTGGAAAAGGAGAATTTTACTCCTTTGAAGGTTGTGATGGGGGTTAGATAGTGGGGGTTTAGGAAAAGTTGAATCCAACACACCTCCCAGTTCCTGGCTTCTAAGGGCTCAGCAAAAGACAGCTGCTGGTATTTTCCCTCTTGCCCTTTCCATTCTGTAGGTATGAATTTCTTACAAGACCCAAACTTTTATTGAGATCTTCCTCCAGTAAGTGGAAACACAGTAGTAGACATTTCAGTCGTCATTTTGAATCAAGGAAAGAATTGAAGACAAGAAGGTTTAATTATCTAAGTTTGTCACTCATCACTGTTATCAATAGATGTCTTTCTAAGGCTTCCAATATGCAAGAGCAAATTGTAAGTCTTTTCACACTCTTCATCTGAAGGTGTGGACCAGCTCACCCTGTGTCTTCGCATGTGTCACCAACAAGTCCATAGGGTTGGCTGGCGGCAATGACTGATATTCTAGTAGGGTAAGGTAAAGTGTGAATATTAAACACTGATTTCTCAAGTCAGCTTAATGTGAAGAAAGCAGTTTCAACTTGTCAATGACTTAGAGAAATCCTCTTCTAGGGAATATGAAGGAAAGAATTGCAGTTCACACAATCCCGTTTAAAGATTCTGTTATGTTTTGGAAAAAAAGACTTCAAAGAAAACATGAGACACAATGAAGAGCTGGGTAATAAAAATGATGACAAGACCAATATTGATAAGATATAATAAATTTGTAATTGGCTTTGCTGTTTTACAGAAGACCTTTCATAAAGCTTATCTGATCTTCAATGTAGCCCTATGCAATAAGTATTGATATTAATTATTTTATAAATAGAAAAAATGAGGTTGAACATTTCCTTAGAAAAATGTTGGTGTGGGACTCAAAAACATGGATGCATGTTCAAACTCCCATATTACCCCCTACAAATTATGTCCTCTTAAGTCTTAAGTCGTTCTTTACCAAATCATCTTCTCTTCCCATAGAACTTAGTGTCAACTGAAATTATTTTGCTGACTTATTAGATTTGATTTTTAAATTTCCCCACTCTCCAAGAGAATGTTAGCTCCAGAAAAGCAGGAAACTTGCCCAGCTTGTCCACCACACTGTTAAACCATGCCTTCTCCATAGTTGGCCTCAACAAATCATGATGTTGATTTTGCTTCTTTCTCCAACCTTGGAACACAATGGGGATCAGCTAATGCAGCCCGTGGTCCAAGTCCCAACCACCTGCAGATCTGGTAAGTGAATTTTTATTGGGATGCCATGCTTATTCTATTGCATGGCTGAGTTGAGTTGTTGCAGCAGTAATAGCGTAGTCCACAGAGTCTACAATATTTACTAATTGTCCCTTGACAGAAAAAGTTTGCTGACCCCTGGTTCACAAGAATCAAGTAGAAGCTACAGATTAAAAAAAGAAGTATTTGGCAAGCAGGATTCTTGCTAAAAACAGGTTACAGTTGGAAGACAGCTATTTCAACAACACATACTCATTAAGTCAGATTAATATAGCTATTTAGCATGAAATGTATGGAGTAATCAATACTATTGTGTCTGTTGTTTAAAAAAAATGATGAAAGTATGCTATTGATTACATACCCACCAATGCTGTCGACATTTACCTTAGTTCAGGTAAATGCCACCAACAAAAAGGTTACCTATTGCATAAGAAGAATTAGATTTTCAGCCAATTTTCAATAATTCTGAGAGATAGATTAAGACCTTTACTGTACTTTCTTTTCTGCCTTTAGGCTGTTTCACATTTTCTTCAGAAATTTAGAGTGGAATGGTAGGGAGAGAAAAGAATTATCCTTTAATCTAAGCACTTGTAAACCTTTCTGGGAAGAGGCTACGTGCTAAAAGAATTCTTTAGAAAAATGAATAAACAGTTTATTTTTAGATTTCTGTGTAGACTGCAATTATCTATACTCTCCAGGCTAATAATAGCTCGAAAAATCCAGAGCTGTTTGGAAATGACAAGAGCTGTGTATGAACCTGAGATCATCAGAAATTTTCTTGCTACTTAGGTATACATATGTATAAAACAACCAATAAAAGACAAAATGCTTTGCTAACCTTAGAAATGAAAAATCAACTTGGAATCCCATCTTGGAATAGGATTCTAGAGCAAATGTATGTAGGACTTTTAATGGTGAGTCACCAAAAATATTGTTGCACCTTAGTTTTATAAAATATGTTTTCATATTTTAATATGTATTGATTAAAATTTTATTTTATGGCAGCAAGAACACTTACCATGAGCTCTACCCTCTTAACCAAATTTTCAGTGTATAATACCAAATTTTCAGTGTATAACCAGAGGTACAATGTTGTACAGGAGACTTCCAGAACTTACACATCTTGCGTAACTGAAACTCTATGCTCATTCCCCTCTCATTCCAGCCCCTGGTGACCATCATTCCACTCTTTGATTCTATGAATTTGCTTATTTTAGATATCTCACATCAGTGGAATCATGGAGTACTTGTCCTTTCTAACTGGTTTATTTCATTCAGCATAATGTCCTCAAGGTCCATCCATGATGTCACATATTGCAGCATTCCCTGTATGCATTTTTATATACTCTTAAAAAATGGACACTTAATAATTGTACATGTTTATACGGTACATAGTGATTTTTCAATACATACAACTTACGGTGATCAGATTAGGGTAATTCATATATCCATCATCTCAAGCATTTACCATTTCTTTGCATTAGGAACATTCAATATCCTCCTTCTAACTATCTGAAACTACATACTGTATTATTTTTATAGTCATCCCACAGTGGTATACAACACCAGAACTTATCCATACTGTGTAGCTGTAAGTTTCTATTCTTTAACAAATTTCTCCACTGTATGTAAATTCCACATTTTCTTTATCCATTTATCCAGCAGTGGACATTTAGTGTTTCCATATCTTGGTTGTTGCGAATAGTGTTGCAATGTTTCTGAAATAGAAATTTATCTTCTAATCTGTATGTATGTTGAACATGGTGCCCATTTTTCTATTTCTCTTAATCCTAAAAAAAAAGCTGTTATTAAATCAACAAGCAGCTAACTGTCAATGATACCTTCAAATCAAGCAAATATATTTTTCCTGGGAAACTGAGAGTAGGGAAGAATGCATTTTTTTTATGAAATATCTTCTCTAAAATTAATCCTTGCTGCTGATATAAAAGGATCCAGATATCAATTCCCATATTTCTTTATAAGCCAAACTTCTGAGGCAGGTTTCCCCACCCACCTGTGTGCTGAGTCCCCACAAGAATGGTGATGGACCCTGAGAAACTGACTCAGCCAAATCCCTCACAAGCAACGCCTGGTGTTCCCAGTGTCCAATGGCCCGTAAGTCAGTCAAGAGTTTCCTTGCCATCAGCCATTTTGCTTCAAATAGCCTACCAAGTTCATTCCAACACAGAAAGGCATCTGAGAACTGCGTATTGTCTTCCAAACAACCCATTATCTGGTGGCCTACTGCAAAATTAGTTGAGGGAGAATCTGTGCTGAGAGATAAATCTTTCTGTGACATTTCAAGACTCATCCTCAGCCAATGAGAACTGCCACTGTGAGAGCAGCCTGTTAGCACACATTCCAACCACGTTAACCCCAGAAGTTCTGAAAGAAGCCCCTTAGCAGACCTACAGTGTCCTCTGCATTCTGGGAACTGATGGGGAAGCATGTGCATGTGTTGACTTACGGTGGAGCAAACCCCAAACAGGTTTGTGGCCAGAAATGAGATAGAACTAAAGAATCAAAGAATTGAATTGAGAAATTGCTGACATTAAAAAAAGCTATTTCTAGAAGGAGTGGCTCTTTAGCGACAGGATTTACTCTGACTTCCGAATGCAACCTTGGGCCACACAGGAACCTGGACTCCTGGACAGATGAATTAGGGTGCTTTATTTCAAAATGAAATTGACCATAATGGTTAGTTTGGTGAGTTTCCTGGTGGAGTTTTGGCCTGAGGTTTTAAAAACTGCTCCAGGTCAAGGCACTCTGAACCTCTTTCTATGCTATTTAACTGTCCCTATATTCCTCAGTTATCTTTTTGGAAAGAAGGTGGAGCCATATGTCCTTTTAATAGTACTCATAGCTTGCCATTTACAAAGGTTACCTTTACCAGGGGAGCTAGGTACTTTGCAAACATACAACTAACATCATGCACTGCTGGGGACATTTACACCACCAAATCATTACATAAATATTGCTTCATTAAGTCACAGAACATTCCTAAAGATAACTAGGTACCTCTGCTCCCATTTTTCTAGTTGGATAAACTGAGGTCCAGAGCAGACAATTCCTATACTCAAAGTCACCAAAATAAAACAGTTTATTTTCACTGGATCCCCTTCACAAATAGAAAAGTCCCCATTTTGGCTCCTCATTGTTAATACAGAGGACACTTAGTTTGGAAACCCTTAGCCTAGAGAACTGCCAAATCCTGTTTTCTGATGCCAGTGACACAAAGCCCCAGCAGCCCACAGGACAGAAGGAGCTAGCACATCTCCAAGCTGAGGGACTCTGTGGCTGCAGGCTGTGTGCAAATGGACCCAGCTCATAAGCCAGCCTCATTTTTCACAAATGACACCATCTTTGGATCTGCACGCATCTGGCCATAGAGTAACTTTCAAAGAGTGTTTGTCAAAAGCTTATTCTCTCAGAAGAGTTCCCAGGAGAAAACCCCTATTCCTCTCAGCAGTCAAATCAAAAGGCCCCTCTCCCTGAAACCCCACACACAGGCACCACAGTGAGGAGGAATCACAACCATAAAATAAAGAGCCAGAGCCCCGCAGAGGCCCCTGTGCCTCTCTCCTGGGGAGGTGGCAGGGATATCTGTGTACACGGCACTCTCCAACTGAACTGGGCCTCCTGTCTTGAGTAAAACTAAAAATAAGGGTGATAACAAGAAAGATTTATCTGAGACTGAAAGGAAGTTCTGACATTACCATAATGGCATCTCTCCAGAAAGTCTGTTCTTTCCTTTCCATTCACATCTCCACTTAGTATTTTTCTGAAAATATAGCTAAAGGCAACTATTCTTTCCCCATGGTTCACAACTATCAGATTGCCCAAGCTTGCACAGACTGCCCCCAAAACATGGTTAGTTAATTACTCACCAACAGAAATACCAAAAGCAACAAATCAGTTGCACACATATGTGTTTGAGAACCCTTATTGTTCTAAGAGACGCCTAATTACACATTTCCTCTGGTATCTACCCCTACCCCTCCCTACTTCCCTACGGGAGTCTGAGTAACACAATCAAAGAAGATTCTAAAGAGGCTTGTCATATCCTGGGGTTTACAAGACATGGTATTCAAAAGGCAATGATGTTAATATTGTTTTACAGTATGCTGGCTGCTTGGGGGGTTTGCAGCCATCTGTGTGCATTAACCCCTTTCTAAGTCAGGGGAAGGGCTGGGTTTGGCTCATTCACAGAGTTTTGCTGCCTGCCTCATCACTCACTTCCTCTATCGAGTCATTGACTTGGGGGCATCAGGCATGATTTATTAGTAGGAAACATACCAGTAGACTTTGGTACAACAAGCATCTCCTAATTTTGCCCTAGCCAATCCCTATAAGAACCACTATCTGTATTACCTCTGAGTTCTCCAAGAGCTGATTCTAGAATATCCAGGTAGGTGTGAGTTATGAGCACAGAAGATTTTATTAGATCCACCGTCAAGGACTCCTAATACAGGCCTATTGCTACTGATGGATGACCTGGTTACCATATATATGAGGTAGTTACATTTATAATACAATGCACTTTTTTGTGTGAATCTGATAAAAGCTATGAACTCTAATTCCAGAAAAAAAAAATGTTCTTTCTCTCTTTCACACAAAAACGCACACCCCATATAATTCTGGGAGGTTCATGACCCACTGAAGCTCATCTGGGTCCACCAGCCCCAGCTGAGGAGATCTCATTTCATTAGAAGTTTAGCTTATTCTAAATATTTAGCATGCCCTTCCCCATATTCCCATTATAATCATGGCTAATGTATTTTCATGATCTTTAATTTTTCCCACATTTGAATCAAATGATCTCCTCACTGATATGAAGGGAACATTCTACTGTCATAGTATTTCATTTTAACAGATACACAGGCATCAAGGACTTAATACAGGCAAGCACGGTGGTGGTCAGTGTGACGTGTTAACTTGGCTGTGTGACGTGTTAACTAACCTGTGATGGTCAGTTTGACGTGTTAACTTGGCTGTGTGACGTGTTAACTAACCTGTGATGGTCAGTTTGACGTGTTAACTTGTCTGTGTGACGTGTTAACTAACCTGTGATGGTCAGTTTGACGTGTTAACTTGGCTGTGTGACATGTTAACTAACCTGTGATGGTCAGTTTGACGTGTTAACTTGGCTGTGTGACGTGTTAACTAACCTGTGATGGTCAGTTTGACGTGTTAACTTGGCTAGGCTGCAATGCCCAGTTAGTCAATCAAATACTAATCTCGTAAATGCTGTGAAGCCATTTTTGTAGATGAGATTAACATTCAAAAATAAAATTGGTTTTAAATAAAAGAGATTATCCTGGATAATCTGGGTGAGTCTCACCCAATCAGCTGAAAGGCCCTAAAGGCAGAACTGAGGTTTCTGGAAAGAAATCCCACTTGTGGACAGCAGCTTCAGCCTGTGCCAGAAAGCTCCAGCTGCCATTCCTGATGGCCTGCTTTACAGATTTCAGACTTGCCTAGCCAGCACCCATCATCTTGTGAGCCAACTCCCTGCAATGCACCCCTTTTGATGTCTCTTACTAGTTCTGTGTCTCTGGTTTAACCCTGACTGATGCAGATTTTGCTACAAGGAAGTGAGTTATTGCTAGAAGAAATACACTTTAAAAATGTGCAGCTGGCTTTGGAATTGGACAATGAGTAGAGGCTCAAAGAACTTGTAAGTGCATGATAGAAAAAGCCCAGATTGTCTTCACCAGCTAATCCATAGAAGCCCTTCTGGTGAGGTCTCAGAAAAAAATTAGAAGCATGTTGTTGGAAACGAGAAGAAAGGCAATTTTTGTTATATAGAAGCAGAAATTTAGCTGAATTGTTTTACAGTTAGTGTAAAGCAAAACTTATAAGCCATTAATGTGGACATTTAGCTGATGAGACTTCCAAGCAAAGTACTCAAGGTGCAGCCTGGTTTCTTCTTTCTGCTTGTGGTAAAATGTGAGCAAAAATAGATTAATTGAGGAAAGAAGTGTTACGCAAAAAAAGACCCTTGATTTAGAAATTAACAGCTTGTTTAAATTGCAAAATATGCTAAAATTAGAAGATCCACTGTTAACAAAATGTCCTCTGGAGAGAAGGCCAAGTATATGACTGAACACCCTGTTGCTAGAACCGAAGGGAATGGGTATGTGACCCTTGGATATGCATGGATATCAGCATAGGTCAGAAAGAAAGATGAGATTATCTAAGAAATTCTGTGGAGGACCCTTTTGTCTAATAATATGAATCCCTATGACACATACAGGAGAATCACCAGGTTTTTGAGAATATTACATCAGTAGAAACATGTCCAGCTTAGACTGAAAGGATCGAGGACATGACTAAATGAAAGAAGGTTGTTAGACTCCCAAAATTCCATAGAAAGAAAATAAGCTCATAAAACTACAAAGTTGCAAACATGTGCTACCCTTCATGAAAAAAGGAAAGATGACTGTGAGGGCTGAGCTTTGGAACCAGAGCCCAGAATTGCAAGGCCAGAAGGCAGAGCTACGGGCCCAGAGGGCAGTGAAATTAGCCTCAGGAGATTATTCCCAGGCCTTGCATGTAATGGAATTTGCCCTACTGGATTTGGAAGGTGCCTGGGTCTGGGTAACGTTTTCTTCCTTCCATTTTCTCCCCTTTGGAACAGGAGTGTCTACAACTGTTATTCTATGCTTATTCTGCCATTAAATTTTAGAAGCAGATAACCCGTCTTCTAGTTTCACAGGTCAACAAGTGAACAGAAATTTTACCTTGGGGTGGACCATATCCATAGTACCACCCATACCTGATCTAGATGCTGAGTTTGGGACTTTTGGGGCTGATGACACTTAGGTAAGATTTTGGATGTGAGTTGATGCTGTAACAGGCTGAAATTTGGCAGTATGTTGGTATGGGGAAAATGTATTTTGCATGTGGGAAAGACAAGAATCTTTGGAAGCCAAAGGTTGGGCACACTGTGAGAGGCTAAAAAATATTCCACAAAAGCTGGCTGGGTACAGTGGTTCATGCCTGGTCATCCCAGGACTTTGGGAGCAAGCAGACTGCTTGAGCTCAGGAGCTTAAGACCAGCATGGGCAACATGGTGAAAGCCTATAAAATACAAAAATTAGCCAAATTAGCTGAGTGTGGTGGCACATGCCTATGGTTCCAGCTACTTAAGAAGCCGAGGTAGGAGGATCTCTTGAGCCTAGGAGGTCAAGGCTGCAGTGAGCTGTTATTGTGCCACTGCACTCCTGCCTGGGAGACAGAGCAAGACCCTGTCTCAAAAGAAAAAAAAAAATGTTTCACAAAAGCCATGCACATCCTAATCCCTGGAATCTGTGGACATGAGCTTATATGGTGTGTGTTTGGTGGAGGAGGTTGGGGTGGGGGTAATTTACAGATAAAATTAAGTTAAGGATCCATAGATGGGAAGATTACTCTGGAGTATCTGAGTGGGTCCTAAATGCAACGCAATTAATTCATAACAGAGCAAGAAAGAAGCAAATTTGAACATATATAGAAGAGAAAGCAATGTGAATATGCATCAGAGAGAAATTTGAAAATGTTGGCCTTGAAGAATGAGATAATGTATCAATCCAAAGAATACCGGAAGCCACTGGAAGAAAGAAGAGATGAGAAATAGATTCTCCCCTATGCTCCTGCAGGGACTGCAGCTCTGCCAATGTCTTGATGTGGGGCCAGTGAAGTTGAGTTTGGACTTCTGGGCTCCAGAACTGTGAGAGAATACACTTCTGGTTGTTTTAAGTCACCCAGTTTGTGGTAATTTGTTACAGCAAGCATGGGAAACTAACACAGATCCTACAGAAATCTAAAATGAGAAAGTCATCAGTCTCCATCATAAAAATTTATAAATCAACCTATAGAAGGGTCCAGATGAATATCCAGCTAGCTCTAATACAGGGATGGCTGACAACAATAAAGACGTAAGCAAAATGCAAAAGCCTTGGAACAGTTCCTCAGGTGGAGGAGACTGAGAAAGATTCACAGAGAGCAGAGCATGTGGAAGAAGTAGAGGCACAGAAATGACCAGCACATTCTGAGAAGAAGACACTGTTCAAATGGAGGAACCATGAGATTCATGGTGCTGAAAAGGGTTGGAAGGGGGATGATAATGACAAAGAGATAAAATTAGAATGTTAGAGTAGGCATCATTTTGGAGGTATTCTAGTGATTTTCAAATTGTGCTTCATGGGAGACATGGAGAACTAAAAATATTGAATACAACTGGTCTCGTCTACACTCCCCACAACCCCAATTTACATTGGAAAAAAAAGTAAAGACTTACCAAGGATGCACAGGCATACACAAAGAAAGGCTGTATAGCATGGCTATTGGCATCAGATGGATGTGAATTCAAATGAAGCAAGTCCACGTGCTCACAGATAAGTTTCTGTACCTTTCTGAGTTTAATGTAAGCAATAAAGATAAGAGCACCTGCTTCACCCAATTGTTACGATGAACTAATGTATGTCACATGCCTACACAGTTCTTTAAACTTAACCAAGTACACAATAACAGAAAGTAAGCAAGTAGGAAAAGTCAGGATTAGAACCCATGATTTATCATCTTTGATTTTTCCACTACCAGGCTAGAAAAGTTAGGTTCCAATCAGAATTTAAATTCTTGAATGGCATGTCAAGGGTTTCTAACTTTATGATATGAGTTTTAATTCACAGAATAATTATAAAATACAAGATACTGTAACCTAGATCTGTTTTCTAAACAACATCATTATCTAGTGGTAGAAAGATATGAACAATCATATGAACAAGATATGAAGTGAGAAGAGAGACAGTGTGGAATCTGGTGCAGGAGATTCTAGTAATGAGATGAGGAAGCCTTGGTTAACTCTGCTATAAGAAGCATATTCTACACGCTGTGCCTTTTTGCCCTGAGACGATGTTTGAGGAGGCAGAAAACTAGCCAAGCACAAATGATTACTCAACAACAGGAAAATGTTGCATGTATGTGGTGAGGAGTTGGGGGCAGCCTAATTATGCACGGATGTTCCAGAAAGGACATCTACACTTGGCATCTCTTCTGAGAGAGCTGGTCATGAAATGTCACAATGTTCAATGTCTGGAAATGCATGCAATGTTTACAAAGCCTGCTTTCATGATTCCTGGTGATCCGGACAGCCAGCTGTAGGAGTTTCCCCAAGAGTCACATGCCCTGCACTCCTGTGCACAGACAAACCAGTGGAATATGCCATTCCCCTAACCTCTTCCTGTGAGAGCAGAGGCAAATGTGATCTTTGAATCTTAGCATACACACACATCCTTGTCAGTGTGACAATAAATCCATAATATTGCGCTGGATTTTTAAACAGAAATGAGGAAACACGGGTAAAATGAATCATGTTCTGGAAAACCAATGAAATGCAGTGGTTGTTTGAAATGTTTATTCATTTAAAATAGTGAGGTATGATGTTCTGACCCATAACCCCAGGCCATGGTCACTAACACTGCCTCCCCTATGGAAAGTGAAGTTGTTAGCCTGAAGAACAATTAAATGGACTGGAACCATGGGGTTCAAAGAGTAGAGATCAGTTAGTCTTCTCTGCCTGCTACTCTGGCTATTTTCAGGTTTGTTTCCTGCACTGTGTGATCCAGGGCTTTAGTGAGGCTCATTTTAAATCATCCGAAATCCCATGGCTTCAAATCCCTTCTCTTAAAGAAGTCACTGCATTGTAGGAGGCCTCACTATTAACTCTTCATTGCTGACAGTCACCTTGAATGTGTCTTTGCTCAATTCTTTCCCATTATTCACTCTTGTACCTTTTTGGATAATGAGAGATTGTGTTTGACATATATTCCATATTTCAATGCATGTAACATGTACCTAACTTCATGGCAATTTAACAATTATATACACACTGACACACAAATACACATATATGTATGTAACTTTGCTAAATTGCAGTTGTTAGGATAGATAGATAGGTAGATAGATAGATTAGATCTCCTTACCCAAGTCTATATATGGGCTTCTGAACCCCAAATTATTTGCAATATGTGATCCTATGCATTTTGTTTTCCAGAGAAAGAAAGAATTTTTATCAGATTCTTAAAGAGAGTGTGCAACCCACAAAAGACTCACTCTTACCTTTCTTCCTTTCTCTCCTTTCTTTCTCTCTCATCTCCCCTTCTTGTGCTTTTCTGCCTCCTCCTCTCTTCCTCACACTGCTTTTCCAACATGATGTCCCTCCTCACTTTCCCTTGTTGAGTTAGCTTTTAGACGGAATGGTGTGGTGCCCACGTGCTAAAGTACACAGCACCCTGCTCCTTAACTTTGTGTTGCTTTGTGGGTCATGCTAAGTGTGTTTTAACAGATTCTGACTCTCTGGAGAGTTGACTAAAAGCTTAGAGAGGGTGAAGATGGTGAGAGGAGCTGGCTTATCACAAGTGCTATGTCTGCCTCTTTTTGTAGAGGAGATGAAGTGGAGACAGACTCACATACCAGGATTCCTAATTGTGTTCCCTCTCCAGGCAGGGGAAAGAAGGACACGTCTGTCCATTCCTTACTGCTCTTGAGCCAAAGAACAAAGAGAATCTGGACAAAGAGCAATTCCACCTCAGTCCTTCCACATCAGTATTAAAACTTGTAAAATGATTGAAGTCTAAGTCTGAAATAACTGCACAATTAGGGCACTGGAGGGTGGGGAGACACACGATTCCAGTAGCTTTTCAGGCTCTGCTGGCTCAGTGCATCTCTGAACAGGGTACTGTAAAATTGGAATCCACCACTATTTTGATTATTCCTTATCTATATTGCCCTCTGGCCTTCCACCCTCTCATTAATAGATGGAGAAGTCACACCAGCTGATTTTTCAGGGCCTTCCCATTTCCAGCTTTGTGGGATTATCACACTTCTGGAAGAACCCAGCTTCCAAAATGACCTTCTCCATGGCTGTCCATTAATCTGACTTTGCTATTCCTACTGCCATAGGCTAAATGTTTGTGTCCCCAAATTCATGCATTGAAATTTAATCTCCAATGCAAGGGTATTTGGAGGTGGAGCATTTCGGAGGTAATTAGGTAAGGAGAGTAGAGACTTCCCAGAGCCTCCCAAAAGGGAGAGGAGAGTCCCCTTGCCCGTTCTACCACATGAGGACACAGGAGAAGACAGCCATCTGCAAACCAAGAGGAGGGCCCTCACCAGACACAGAACCTGATGAGACATTGATCTTGAACTTCATAGCTTCCAGAGCTGTGAAAAAGAGATGTCTGTTGTTTTAACCTACCCAGTCTATGGTATTTTGCTCTAGGAGCCCAAAAAGTCTATAACACTGACCTTTCTCCCAAGCCCCTGAGCTTTCCTTTTGAAAGCCCAACCCATCCTGCCTGGTATCCACTCCCACAAACACACAAGAGACTGAGAACCCTGGCCTTCCATTTCTTTGTATAATTCACTCCATGGAGTTTTTCCTATTCAATAAAGGACTTCATTTCTATTGACTTGCAAAGACCACACATTTCAAGTGCAGCCAAAACAAATCAATGTCATATGAGCCGAACACATTCCTCTAACTATTCCAAAGAGCTAATGATTCTGAAGTCTTCTCACTGTGTATATTTTGGTTAGGGCTGGCTACATCCTGTCTGATTACAAGAATATCTACAATCCTAAATAGCTATGCATAATGTTTATGGCCCAACATACTTTTATTTTTTTTAGAGTGAAGTCTTGTTGAAAGATTCCCTTCCTTGCAAATATTCCCAATTTCACTCCTTACTACTCAAATAAAAAAAAAAGCCTATCTCTTCCATCATATTCTTGAGCAACTTGATGCTTAGTCAAAGTTCCTTTTATAAAATCTCAATTAGTTAGACACTCTGAACTGGACCATTAAAGCAGTGCTGTAGAATGAGCTTCAGGAGTTTTCACTTTGCTGTCTGGAACTAGCTGGGTCAGCACCTGCCAAATCTATTCTTGGCTCTGGTTTGCATGATTAGCCCCCTCACTTTCCCAAGCTTGAAAATATAAAAACAAACAGAAATTACTATGTCACATCACTCCTCTTCCATACTCAGCTGGAACATCTTTGAGGCAGGTTTACTGTTACTGACCTCAGGGTAAATTTTTTGCACCTGGGGTGGTAAATTACTTCCAAGTGAGGCAAAACCAGATGGCCTCAACTTTCCTGGAGTTGATTAGAGTGACTGTACCTGCTTCAGAAGTCTACCAATCACACAGCAGAGTTTGATTTACCATGGTAACGCCTCAGCCAGTGGCTTCTGCATGGTTAGTGGAAGATGTTGAATCTACCAATTAAAACTAGCAAATGATACCCCCTATCTGATCCACACACACACACACACTCACATCACTTGTTCCTAAGGGCCCGCACACAGCCAGCTGCTGCTGAACAAAAGAAAATTTTTTAAAAAATCTTTAAAAAATGGAGCTCCTGCTTGGTGACATACAGAATAATAAAGCAGGTTTGTGACCCTTCCGGCACAATTTCCTGCCACACAAATACAGAAGATGCTTGAACTGTATAACTGCCTGAGGTCTCCTGTGACATTCATCTCCACTTGGCAAGGATGCCCAGGAACATAGGAGAAGGGCAATTTTCCCACTCAAGAGTTATCAAATATCTCCTAAGTTAGGCGTGTAAATTCAGTGTTCTGTTATTATCAGATGCTATTAGATCACCATGCATTATCCCTCTCCGGTTTATCATTCAATACAATTCATTTCTGTTCAATTCAATTTGATTCAATCTAACTCAATTTAATTTAACACATTCATTAGCCACACACTCTATTAGGTATAAGCTGGTATGAAAATTAATAGTTAAACACAACTCTTCTTCACAAGAAACCTAAAATAATTTATCAGCCAGGGTTTGAGGGACCTTTATAATTGCAATATGAAAGATGCTAAACATCAGTGAGTGTAATACCTAAGGTGTTGATAAAGACATTTAGATGACTTTGATTTATTGGCCATTCTATTAGAACGTACACAAAAAATATGCCAATGCTAAGCAAAATGTTATTTATGTATGACACAAAACAGCTGATAACTGCTATGAGATGCTTTACTTTACATTTCTTTACTTCTTAGATAGTGAACTTATCTTAATGTGTGACTATCTTGATTTTTGAACAAAAATTGCAACTAGAATGGGTATTTTTTGAAGGACAAAGGAAAAGAAGAAATAGAAAAAAAATTGTGCTGCAGCACTACTATATCTTCAATGCAGCATTAACAGTAAAACAAATAAAAATCTAGCAGCATTTTAGCATGCATTCACAAAATGCCATCTTAAAATCACTTAGATCTTCATTATTTTTTCAACATAGCAAAAGTGTTTGCTTTTGCAGATGCTCTAACACAAACATTCACATTCTAGACCAATAAAAATCGCAATCGTTTGCAGTTATGACCACTAACACCATTTGTAGACATATAAAATCAAAAAAGATTAATCACACTATATGAAGCAGGAAATACACTGATTTCTGAATCATTCTGCAAACTCAGGTCTAGCCCCTCATGAAAAGATAACACAAGCAGAGCCTGCAACTGCACAGAGATTGCAAATCCTAAAGAAACTCCAGGTAGTATACTATTTCTGTGACTGCAAGTCAAAGTCTGTGTTTGATTTTCTATGAGTGGTTTCCACCAATAATATGTGACAGAGTCGAAAGTTTTTTGCATGGCTCCATATTTCTGTATTTATTGTAGGTGTTTACCAACAGCAAAATGTTATTTACAACCTCCTTTCATCAGCGGAGGACAGCAGTTCCAATATTCCAGTTTCTCTCACTGCTCTGTTCCATTAAATATGGATACAACCTCTGTTCATAGCGCAGTAACAATAAAAATTTAGGAAGACTTTACTCTAGGGCAGACTTGCTTTAAAAAAAAGGATTTTGGAGGATAATGTCTCCTTGTCTTCAGCCTCGAATGCACCAGGTAAACGGAGCACCCCTTGCCTATACAATTTCATTGCCCATTCCCTAAACAGGAAAGAGACTTGTAATAAGACACTTAAGTGTTGAAAGAATCTAGAACGAAGCCCAGGGGGTGGATGTATTGTAACTTTGGGAAGACGTTTAATGCCAAAGTGTGGTCTTCGTGTTGAGGCAGCACGCCTGGGTTTTGGCCTGAAGAGGCAGTTCTGCTGCTCAGCCTGGGGCCTATGTCTCATGTGGAGGGAAGAACCCCCTCCTGGATGCACACTGCTTGAGATATGAGCCTGTCCAGAGCAAGCTGGGGGATCCTGGAGAGCTACAGGTATCTAGAGGACAGGGGGGTCTCTAATCTGGAAGAAATAGGCACCTCCCTCAAAATGCTGCAGGAGGGGCTCCAGAGAACCCATTGCAGGAGAGGAGTCCATGAGGCACTGTGTAGCTTGGTGTGTGGCTGAGGAATGGAGCTGGGAATCAGTGGGGAAAGAACTGCATAACAAATTTGGGAATCCTTGACATAAATACCCTGAAGAAACAAACCAGGCTCTGAGGCTGATGCAGAGCTCACGGCAGGGGGTGATGGGGGGTGGTGTGGGGCGGGGGAGGATTCGAAGGGCTCTGAAGTGGAGTCCATGGGAACTGGTCACAAAGGACCTACCCCAGGGCATACTTGGATGTTTGGTTTGGGGTAGACATCAGCTTGGCTTGAGTAGTGAGGTTCTGTTTCTCAATTTACAGGACTGCTAACCTAGGATCTGAACTTGAGTTCAGCCGGTACCACACACTTACTGGGAAAGTCACTTGACGGGTTTAGGGTCAGTTTCTTCATTTCAAAATACAAAGAATGTGTCCATCGGTCAACAGACAGTCCCTAAGGCCTCGCCCTGCTCTCCAGTTCTATGACTTGAGGAAAGGTAAACACCTGAAGCACTGTTACTTGGAGGCAGCAAATGCGTCTCTACACTTCATCTTCCTTTGTGGAGGCCAGACTCTTAGAGGCAGCCCTGAGCTGGGCTGGCCATGAGGAGAGGAGGATCAGGAGGATCCAGGTTGCTGGGATGCTGAACCACCTGGCCCGTGAATCCCATGTGTCCGACAAGCTCCTCTCTACAAAGAGGCAAGTGTTGGACTAGGGTCAGGGGACAACCAAAAGGGAAGGTGGAGGCCCGGAGGCTGCTTCTAGGCTATGAGGAAGAAGGGATGGTCAAGGCAGGAATGGAAGAAGGGAGAAAGCACCAGAGTGGGGTTTCTTTTCTGTCTATATTGGTTTTTTAAGCTAGAAAGGATAATCTCAAAACTTTTGTGAAAGGAGTTCTTAAACAGAGTTTGCACGCTTGATACCACCAGCACACTGAATTCCCTCTCCCTCCTCCTCTACTTCACATTTTCACAATATCTATCACACACATTGTGGGAAACACTGGCTTAATTTCATTCAATATAGAGCAAGTACCCACTGTGCACCCTGCTTCCTACGTGTGAAATGCACAGGTTGTGCATCTCCAACAAGGTTCAAACAAGAGGATTCAGGCCCTGTGCTGTGATCCTATTGGTTTCGTGATGTTCTGGAAGTCAGTATGTCTCAGACTCAGCGAAGAAGGCAACTTCCTGTTTTAGGTGGCTTGCTAAATAAAATCTTCTCTTCCTTTCTGAACTCCCTGCCCCAGCCAAACCCACACAAAATAAGGGAAGAGAAACATACTAAGAATAGGAACTTGAATAATCCCTGAATGATAGCAAGCAGAGAGAACCAACCATGGCAAGTGCCCATGTCAAGAGGGGGATGAAAGTCTCGAGATGGTTGGAAGCAACACAGCATTAGTCATCTCATTGCAGTGGGAGAAGTCAGAAAGGCTAAATCTCTACACCAAACAGAAGGACATGGAGTGCATGGCTTAAGGCTAGGAAGGAGATTTAATCCGCTTTGCAGGGCATAGTTCTCAAGGCAGGTGACATTGGGAGGATCAAGGACTCACCACAGCCAGGACCAGAGCACTGCCCCATAGCACATCCCACGCCTTCCCCATTTTTACCGAAACCAGCACACATTCCAGCAGCAGCACCTCCCGCCCACTTCCTCCATCAGAATGCAAGGACAGGCAACAAGCAGACAAATGGTCATTCAGCGTTACAGAGATGGGTTCAATCCAGAATCACCAAACATTTCACAAAGAACGCCACCATGAACATCAAATAAAGAAACAAAATAAAAGAGGCTCAACAGACAGAACAACTCAAATCAGAGGGATCAGAGCTAACAGGGAAAGGAGAATAGGACTGTATATGTAGGTTTCATGTCCACAGAGAGAGAAAAAAATATTTCAGTCATGAACAAGGCTAGGAGTTATGAGACAAGCACAGACTTGTGAAAAAAGACCCAAGTAGAGATCTTGGAAATGAGAAGCCACTGGGCAATGGTCTTAGGTCAAAATGATCATGAAATGAGGTAGAGGAAGCTGATGAGGCACAAACAAACCAAAAAACAACCAACAGCACCAGTGAGAGAAGCCCCTGGCTGCAGGATATTTTGAGTAAGGGAAAAAAAGATGTTGAGAAAAAAACATGCGGAGTCTAGGCCCACTTCAAAATCCAACTAAAATGTTTCTTTAGGGTCTACTATGTTTGTGTGATTCCCCTTACAAATTAAGCATCCGCAGTGTCCCCTCCAGAGACCATGAAGGAGAAGACAGGATTCAAGAGAAAACACTAAGGATGCAGAAGTACAGAGGAAAGGAAGGGGCAGCACAGCGCAGAGGAACATGAAGTGTTTGGCGAAAGGGGATTCATGGTGGACACTCATGTTGGGAGGAGTAGGAAAAATTGCAAGTATTTATTTTCAAAGATGTTTTCTTAAAAACTAGGCAACTGAAAGGACATTACTACAATTCTTGAAAATATAAACACACAGTTGAATCTGTTTGACAAAGTAGGACAAGAAAATCAGGGAAGAAGTTTTTGCACTACCACATCACATTGCTAAAACATGCCTGAGAGTGAAAACGAACTAGATTTATATCTGCATTTCTAGAAACCTAAAAAAAAAAAATTCCAAAATACACCATATATTTTAGACTTAATCTCTGACAATATTTACTGCATTGTGTCTGTTCTCTTTCTTTTCTTCTTTTCCTTTACAGCTGAGCACACAATCAGATAGCTCAAGTATGATAAGCGCCCGATTGAGGCTAAACATTTGCTCTTTTTTGCACTCCAAATGATTTCCATCTTTGCCTCAATTGTGTTAAGTTTATGAAACCTATGTTTCTTATCACTGGTATCAGCACTTTCATTTTTCTGTGGGGGAAGAATGCAGTGAGGTATTCAAACAATCGTACTAACACTGCTATACGAGAAAGCAGGCGGCGCCCCTGGAACCAAGAAGCTGTCTGGTGGGCAGCACAGCTGATGGTGACTCATTCATCAAGGTGACACACAAGGCCAGGCTTGGCATTTGCAAAGTGGTTTCCGTGGAGTGCACTGGGGAATTGTGGACTGTGCAAAAGTTGAACATACAAAGGTTGAGGATCATCTGTGTGGGTGTAAGAATTTGGCTAACAGTGAAATAGGGGCAGGCTAAATGAAGAAATGACAGAGTTTGACAATGTAACAAACTGTCAGGCAAGGTGGGTTGAGAAGAGCAAGAAAAGACAGAAACATAATTTTAGTGTTCAAAGATATAAGATTCCCTGAGTCCAAGAGAGTCTGATTCTCCTTGTCTCTCCATTCATTGATTAATTCATTCATTGACGTATTCATTCATGTATTCATTGCCTCATCCTAAATATCAAAGATTACCTCCTATATGCATTATTAATCTCTGCCTTCAGGGAGCTTACATTTTAGTGGAGAAGATGAAATATCAGGTGATATGGCAGATGATCTATGCTAGGTGCTATCAAGCTATTTTTAGGTATTGGACATCTCTCTGCCAATGAACTGCTACATTGAAAATTTATCAATGTATACAAGTGGAGCTGCTATTTTGGGGATAGGGGATGACATGTAGGAACTCACGATGTAGTCTTGTGCTCTTTCTCACAGCCATTCTCTCTGTCTCCTCCCTTCACCCTCCTTCTCTCTTCCCTTTTTAAATCATCAAAGTTTGGAATACAAGTATACTACAGTCATGGTTTGGTATTTATTGAATAAAAATAAACACTTTTAATTCTTAATGTTACAATGGGAGGAGTTTGTCATTTCCAATTCATCTGCCTACTGCAAAAATGAATTATTTCTCAACTGAAACCTGCTCATGAGAATTTCCCACTGTCCCACACCTCATACTTTTCCACCTGAACACACAGCTGCCTTCCTCCTCAGGGACCATGGAAAACTTGGAATATTCTAACATAGAACTACAGTGAGGAGTGGCATTTATCCAGCAGCTTCTGAGTGCCGAGTTCTGTGCTAGATGCTTAAAACAGCTCATGTCATATGATCTTCACTTACAAGCCTGCCAAGGACAGATTATAAGAGAATTGTGTGGAGACAGAAGCTCAGAGAGGTACAGGGCCACCCAAGGCCACCCAATTCCTGAAAGAGACGGGATTCAAACCCACATCCTCCTAGGTCTTATGTGCACACTACCACTGCCTCCTGGCCTTAGTACTGCTTTGATGGTTCTCTCTCTCTCTGTGTCTCTCTCTCTCTCTCACTCTCGCTCTCTCTCTCTCACACACACACATGCACATGCACACACACACATGCACACATGCACACACACCTCTTTGCTTGGAAATACCCTCTCCTGATGTTAAGCACTTTCAAACTGCACGTTTACTGTCTCCTCCTCCCTGCATGTCGTCCCAGGCTGCAGCTGCCACTCCTGATGCCACAGGGTTAATGTGCCAAAAAGCTGTTTTTCCTCTACTCTAATAAACATGTTTCTATTCATTTGCAAGTTGGTGTGTTTGTTTATTTGATGGGCTCATACTATTTGAGTATGCCCAGATAATGTGTTAACCCCTCTGACGCTAGGGCTCTCCAAGTGCCAGCCTCAGCCCTGGGCATGCCGGCCTCACCATGCTCAGAGCTAGTCCCAAGGGAGAGGCAGTGTCTTTGAGAGGTGAAACATGGAGGTGAGTGGGGTGAGCACCATAATTGGAACAGCTGCGTTCATTATCCTAAAACAAATTTAGTGCCAATAAAAGGTGTTCAAGTGAGAAGATTTAAGAATGAAGATTGACAGTCAAAGAAACAGCCACATATGATCCAACCTCAAGGCCAGCCCCATCCTTTGCAACCTGCCTCACTCCATTCCAAAGCTTAGCTGGAAACTCAGACCCTCTTGGATTTAATCCACTGGTCCTCCCAGCTTTTGTTCGTCCAACCCTTACATAGTGCTGACTACACTGTTTTAAGAGGTTTTCAAATATTAGTTCATTTACTCCTCATACCAACCCTATGGGGTACATACTAACATCACCCCCACCCCTTTCACAGATGAGGAAACTGAGGCACAGAGAGCTTAAATGACTAGATCAAGGTTTCACAGCTAGTCAGTGATGGATCCAGGGTATGAAGTCAGGGAGTTTACCACAATGCCATCCTGGCTATTGGCCCAAGTGTACTTCTTTACATATGTCTTCAGGCCTATAAACTAGTTAATAAAAATTTTAAATTCCTTTCTAATATGTTAATGAGGAAAGGCCTAACCTAGCAGCTGAGTACCCACACTCTGCAGTCAGTCACTTTTTTCTGTGTGACTTTGCATTAGTTACTGCATCTCTAAGAGTCTTGCCTTCCTTATCTACAAAACAGGGGTGATGACAGCACACGGTGATGGTAAAATGAGGTCATTCGGTTAAGGCCATTGACACAGTGACAAGTGCCCTGCAATGCACAGTAAGTGTCACCTGTGTTATTATTGTTATTGTTAATGGCCATCACTGAGTGTGCAATACCCTTGACAAGACCTTTCAGAGGATTGAGGAAACCCAACTAAACAAAACAAAAATAAACACACACAACATACTCATTCAGTGTGGATTCCAGCTATTGAAAACCACTGTTACATCTGCATTGCCAGCAGAAAGCTGAATGCCTACATGTCCACAGCAGTGATGTCCCTGGAAGGTGCACCACCTGACCATGGGCAGAGCACCATGAATACCCTGCTGCTACCTTCCAGCCCTGTGGGGTCTCTGTGGGCCCTGCTTCTTGCCCACTCGCATCCTGTCACTTCCTACTGCAACCTCACACCAAGCCCTTGGAATGCCTCACCAGTGCCATCGTTTCCTCCCTTGACCCCTCCCTTAACCACAGATAATTCATTCTGAGCTACACTCCAGGCAGGAAGGGTATCTGATCATTTTCCATGTCCTCCATCTCAATTCCATCATCTAAGGGAATTATGCGCCTAGATTTGCTATAAACTAGATGGATACCTGGGTTAGCTTTTGGAATGCCACCAGTACTCCCTCAAGAGATTCACTTTTTCAATTCAAGATTGATAATGCTTATAAATCTCAAGTTCATAAGTTAGTATATCCCCTGCTGCCCTTCCTTTCTCTTTCTTTGGGTCTAGATTGACTGTATTCTATATTTAGAATATGGAATACACTCTATTCTACCAGCTACCAGTATAGTCAAGAAGATGCTGACATTCCTCTAACTCATTGCGAGCTAACTCTGCCTCCATCCATCTGCCTCTCCCTAACATGGGAATTTGCTCTGGGCTCTTCAGAAGAAGGATTTCACATTAAAGTGTATTCACAATGATTTGGCTATTTTCACTGAATAGGACTACAAATCAGAATCCACTGTGCCCATCCAGTAGTAAGTGCAGACAAATGGCATTATAGCTAAATCTACAGCTTCGTTTAAAGAAGAAAACCCAGTCAAGACTCTAAGGTGCTAATCCTGAGCCTCCTGTGGAGTCCACACAGCTTGGCTATATAGCAAATCTCAGGCCCTTTTGAGACAGCAGGCTAAAATGCACTGTGGAAACAATATTTTGATTTATTTCGTTTGTTTTTCTTTGAGACAGTCTCACTCTTTTGCCCAGGCTGGAGTACCGTGGCATAATCTTGACTCACTGCAACCTCTACCTCTCAGGCTCAAGTGATTCTCCTGCCTCAGCCTCTGGAGTAGCTGGGACTATAGATGCGTGTCACCACATCTGGCAAATTTTGTATTTTTAGTATAGATGAGATTTCACCACGCTGATCAGGCTGGTCTTGAACTCCTGGGCTCAAGAGATCCACCCACCCTGGCCTCCCAAAGTGCCGGGATTACAGTTGTCAGCCACCGCACCCAGCGACTTTTTTATTGGGTGACCACTACATCTGCTACTGTAAATAGACCCTAAGGTCCAGTGATGCTACTCTAGTGGAGAATTGGCTGCTGATCCTGGAAGGAAACCCACCAATTAGGGTAATCAGCACAAAAAAATAAAGAACATACATTAAGTGCCTTCTGCTTTAGAAAACACCTGGATTCATCAAACAAGATGGAACAAACAAGATAAATCCTCTATTTGAGTATTTGAAGCAAGAATTCACTTAATTTTGCAAGAAATTTATTTGAGAGGTTGGGTAGTAGATGAAGAAAGAGTAGTTCATCCTCATTTCTTCATGTTATTTCACCCTGATAAGGTCTGCCTCCTGTCCTCATTAATCCCTCTACATTCCCCAATCCAAGGAAAACACCTATCAGCTTGGTATAGAATTCCAGAACTCTTTTCCTTTGCATTATGAAAGAGACTAGAGAGTCTCTGTAGCATGAGTTTGTTTGGTGACTAGATGCTCTTTTTTCCTAGCCTTGGCAAGGTAAGAAGAGCAGCTGTGAGCATTAACAAGACCAGAGTTCTGTGCCTGGATCTGTTCTTCATGTATGGGTGACTTCAGAAGTCCTCTGCCTCAATTCTGTCACTGAAAGAACGACCATTTTACCTGGTCAGGCCCTGGCATCAGGTAAGCCTCGGATCAAATCTCATCTCCATCACTTGTCAGGTGGGTGACCTTGGACACATTACTCAATCTCTCTAAGCCTGTGTCTTCATTGGTAAAGGAGGACAATGACAGCTACCCCCTGATAAGGCCATTGCAAGCATTATGCTGAATCATGCATGCCCAGGGCTGAGATGCTCATTATTTTTGCTGTGATTGGTATACCACAGCAACTAGTGAGGTTGATGAAATGCAAGGAAAATGCAGTGGAAAGCTATCAAACACTGTACAAATAAGATGGGTAGCACAACAAAAGCAGTATTTTGTTGTTGTTGTTTCATTATTGTTATTCTACCTCTTAGTTTAGGTCCATTTTAGAGTGACAAGAGACACCATGAGAAAAAAAATCCAGGGATTCCTTCTTTTACTTATGGGGAGCTTTGACATAATTGAGAAATACGTGTTTGTTAAACATTACTAAAAGGTTAAATGAGCATTTACACACACACACACACACACACACACACACACACACACAGTGAGCCTGGAAAATATGATTGTGAAGAGATAATTAATTCTACTACTCCACTTGCCCCCTAGAAAAAAGAAAGGGAGAATGAGGGAATCCCCAAATCAAATAACATTCCCTTCAAATACAAAACTTGGAGCGAATAAGCAATTGACTTTCCCATTTGGTGCCTTAATTCCCGTCTGTTAGATTTCCTGCTGTTTCTTGCCGGAAAATGTTACTATCTATCACTCTTCTGGAATGAACAGGGTGGAGTACATCTCTCTGAATCTCACTCTCCCTCTCCCTTGCCCTGATAAGCATGGCAGAGCTGGGGGCTGTTGACAGGATTCACATTTTCAACTGATAAAGTGCATATTTACACTATGAATGCCAAAAGAGTGGTGGGTAGCAGTACTCAAACATCACTGTCTAAGGGGGGAAATAGACCAGGACTCCCAAACTTAGAGAGAATGCCGGAATGCCGGTGTCCGAGAACATAAAAAGGAGGAAGGGAAAAAGGGAGAGTTCCAATTAGCATTCATGTCAGTTATTCCTGGTGAAATTGTGGGATCACAGCTTTGTGGATTAAGGATTAAGAGCAAATTTGGCTTTGTAAATCTCCCTCCTTGGGATAAATATCTGTTGAGGATTTTCTAAACCAGTCACATATTTCTTTAACACCCCAATATTTTTACTTTCCTTTAACAATTAGCTTCTATATAAAAGGCCTGTTTGCAATTTTTTTTGCCCTACATTTTAGAGGTAAAATGTCCACTGCCAATTTAATTAGTTCTCTTGCCTCCCACCTGTCTCTGACCTGGCAGATGAGCACTGGACCAACTAGTAACATCCCTCAGTGAGCTCACTGGTCAGTCTGGGCCCATTATTCTGCCAGCTTCCACAGAACTGAATCCAATCTTCAGGGATCATGCTGCAATAAGCAACTAGCTTTGATGCATTCTCCACAGTCTTTTCTGAAATAGACTCAGCACTTGATAAAGCTCACATATGGCTTTGTTCCTCACATTCCGGATCAGAACTGTAGACGGAGTAGTTAGATGAGCAGTGAGGAGTGGCCAGGGCTTAGCCAGCATTCTACCGACACTGCTGTCTAATGGGTCCTCCTGGGGAGAAGGGGGCTCTTGGCATCCTGCGCCAGTCCTGCCAGCAGCTTGTCAGCCTGACCATCATGAGGGGCTATTGGTCCAGGCAGTCGGAGCCTGGGGGACTGGAGACACAGGAAAATATTAAGTGATATGCCAAGAAGGATAAGGCTCCCTGTGGCCAAAAATCTTACTTCCTTCCCTCCTGGTCACTGTAGACACTTGGTATCCCAGCAATTCCAGAACCCACACGGAGTGAAAATATAAGAAAAATATAAGCAGTTGAGACTGCAGATTCAAGATCCAGATTCCATCATTCCGAACCCTGACTTTTACACAGAGTAGCCGTGTCATAATCTCTCAGGGCCTCAGTTTTCTCATTTATGAAATCAGGATAATAATGGTACCTGCTTCACAGGGTTATTAAGGATTAAATGAGCTAATATCTGTGAAGCAGTTAGAACGGTGTCTGGCATAAAAAAAAATCATCGTCATATGTTACAAATAAATAAAGGTAGGCACTATCTGTATTTTTCCACCAGCGTGACTGAGACTTAGAGAGATTAAGTTACTCGACCAAAGTCACAGGGTTACAATTCAAACTGACATGTATCTGACTCCACAGGGAAAATCCTTAACCAAGGAGCAAGGCATCTGTCTTGACCAAGGTCAGCCAACCCACTGGCACCAAGACATCCTTTCCACCACCCCCGACATGCTGCAGGGCTCAGATTTCATCAAGTCCTCTTTATCAAGTTCCTATTACAAGGCAGGCATAGTTATGCAGAAGAAGAACCAGACAAGGCTGGAGGCAATACATGTAAGTATGAAAAGAAAACTGCCAGAAGCAGGCAAATAAGGCCAAAAGAGAAGAGACACCAGCCAGCCCTGCAAGCTCCGCCTCTGCCTCTGCTCTCGACACACTGGCCCTGCAGGTGTCTGTGTGCCCCACATCTGGCATCTGGTGGCCTGGGCACCTTTTGCTCACAGGCAGTTCTCTATCTTGTCCTTCCCTAGCTGCCTCCTTTTCATCCTCAGGGAGCTTCCAGATGCCCCAATCTAGGCTTTGCCCCCATAAACCCTCTCAGAGCACGCACCTCTCCTTGGAAGCACAGATCTCAATTGGAAGCCATTATTTGTGTAATTGCATGTTTTCGCCTGTCTCCCCACTTCATGGTAAGATCTATGAAGGCAGGGGCAGTTTCTCTCTTTCCCCACAGTGAACACAGTGCCTGCTATACAAAAAAATCATTTGCCCAGCCCCTTTCCCGCCATCTTTGTTAGGAATCAATTTCAGGAATTTCCAGAGCAAGAAAATCCTCGTAGGGGTGGGCTGGTTCACAGGGCTCTGAGGACCAGCCATGGAAGGTTCTGCTGCTGCAGGACAGAGCTGTGCTCACAGGCTGCTCTCAGGGCCCTGGCTGTGAATTTCTCTAACTTCCCTCTCCAGCTGCTTGACCCTGGCTGGGTAACTATTAGCTTGCCTTTGAGCAATGCATAGCAATACGAGAAAGAGAAACTCATCCCTCCCCCCAACCCACCCTTCTCCCTTCCCCAGTCCCCTGCCAGCATTTTCTCTCTAAACCCTAAAGTCACCCAACTGTGTCATGCTGCCAGTGGCCTCAGTTAGGTAAATGCCACTGAGCAAATTTCCGACTGCCTTTTGGGATAGCCTAAGTCTGAAATTCAGTAAAGGTCAGTGGGAAAGCTGGGAGAGAGACACTGCATCTTTCAGAATCACCTGCTCAAGAGGCTGCAGATCTTTGTGTATCAAAAACTGTTGGAAGGGCCCCCCACCCAGCAAAGGAGACTCTCAAAAATGAGACATCAGTTTTCCCTAGAAAGCGGCTCCTCCTCCATCAAATCAGAGACATGTCTGACCGGCAAAAACCTTGGTGGCCATCCTCATGACTGAGCTAGACTGAAATGTCCCCCTTGCTTTGTCTTTTCCCCCGTCAGGTTTTCCCACCCTGCACCCCTGGCTGAACGCAGCATTGGTCCTCTTCCCCAGAGGTGTCACGTCCCACCAGTCACGCTGCCATTGAGACAGGCAAAACCTGGTCCCAGGTGAGGGTGATGGAGCAATGTGCATCTCATCTCCAGCCATGCTGATAACTCCCAGCTCACAGCCAAGGGCGCTCACCTCTCACTGACAACCCCTGCAAGAGACCCCAGAGCCAGTGTGTGTTGGAGGAGCTGATCCTCTGCTCACTAGAAGGGCTGCCTCCTGGCTGCTCTTCAGCCTCACAACTGCACCCCTGCCCCAGCCTAGCCTCGCTTCCAGGGAGGAGACTGGCATGGATGAAGGGGTGTGGCTCCCTCCTCAGGTGCGGCCAGCCCCATAGCATGAAGGGGGAATGTGCCCTTGCCTTTCTCCTAGGAAGTGTGCCCTGTAGATGTGAGTCTCACAGTCTCCATGCCTGGGCCCCCTGGGGGTGTCTTCCTCCAGGGGTCACTTGGAGGAAGTGTTGTTGTTGTTGCTGTTTTCAGACATACTTTATGCTCTATCCGTCTCACTTTTGTCAGATGTGTCTGATTTGCTCTTTTGTGTCTTGTCCTCAGGTATGTGAGGTGTGTGGCCTCAAAGTCAGGAGGCTACATCTCCCTCCAATTATATTTCCCTTCAATTGCATTTCCTATGACCTGGTCATATCTGAAAAATCGAAATTCCCTTTTTCTGGGCTCATAATTAACAGAAAAATAAAAACAAAAATCCTGAGCAGCAATGCAGAAGTCCTTCTCTCTCAGGTCAGTCAGCCTTGAATCTCCTACAGGGTAAGGGCTGACTCTTCAGAAGCCCCCGATCCAGCACCCTGCACAAATAGGTGCAGAAGGAAAGAGTCCACGGTTTTCATGTAATAGCTGCTATAAAAAAAAAAAAAAAAAGAAAAAAGAAAAGAAAAACAGCTCTGTAGTTCTGGTGTTTTTGTTAGTTTTGTGTTCTTGTCGATATTTCTGGGTTTTGGTTGGGGGTGTCTGTCTGTTTTGAGGATGTCAGAATGAGAATGCTGAGACCAGGCTGACCTGTGCTGGGATTCTCAACTTGTGGGTCCCTGAGCCACTGTGGTTGTATCTTGACACAAACATCAACCGTGTTCACACTACTTTCTCACACAAGGCTTCAGATAGACTCCAGAATTATGACAAGAAATGCAGAACCCTTTGCACTCTGAAGGGTGAGAAGAATCTGTTATTTTCCTGTTTCCAGAGGTGAACACAAGAAAAGCTTCAGTGGCTGTCATGGTTGTCCTGTTAGTCCCCAGGAAGTACTGGCCCCTCTATTCTTGGTGCTAAAGAATGACTTAACAATTCCCCACACAGGGACCAGAAATGTATTGATCGTGTGGACCCAGAGATTTTTACAAACTACAAAATATAATCTGTCTTCTCTCTTTGCAGGAGGCTCTTGGGCTCTGCTTTGCAGCTGAAGGGAGGGAGGAGGTGGCGGCATGGGGGGTATTGTTGTCTAACAATGTGTTCCTTCACATTTGGCAGCAGAGAGGATCCCCAGGGATTGGTCAGGCAGCAGTGTGATCTGAAGTTCTTCTATACACCCCTAGATTTTGAGCTCATCCAAAAGACACATAAAGAAGGAATGGTCTCTTCTTTCTAACAATTTAAACATAGCTAAGCAGAGCAGGCATGCAAGCATGAGCCCATGTACACATGCAGACATACTCAGCTATAAAAAAAAAAAAAGTTAATAGGAACTAATTACAAGTGAAATGCTAAGTTGGGTAGAAAGTGAGGGTATTAGGGATTGAAGGGCAATCCAGCTCCACACTGAGATGTCAAGCGGGTCGTCCACCCAACTTTGACCTCAACAGGAGGTCTCACACAGGTCAAGGATGTAATATGATATGTAAGACAGAAAATTCTGGCTTTCCTAAATGAGGACCCTACTCTTGATTTAGAGAAAACCAGTTTTCTTCTCTCAGACTCAGAAAAGTTATGTGGAAAAACAGTGGGGCCTAAGAGGAAGGAGGCCTGTGGAGGGCATGTGTCTGTAGCTAAGCTTGTAAACTGCCCTCCCTGCCTGGTCACCGGGTCAAGAACAGAGCTATGGCTAGGAGGCTGCTATCTGCTCAGAATGCCAGTGATGACCAGGCTCTAGCTGACTCCCCTGCCTCGCAGACCAGGAATCCCAGTTTTGAAAATGTGGAGCTTTTGCTTCAAAATAAATAAGAGGTGCTGAGATCAAGCCTTTGAAGAAAACTGGCATTTGAATTGGAAGCACAGCTGACCAAAGGCTTAGAGACAATGTATTCGAGAGAGATACTCAGGAGTCAGCATCAGGCTGGCCTGGAGCCTTTGCTTGAAATTTGACCTCAACACTGAAAGACTATTTAGTTAATAGGACAAAATATTCATAAGGGATATTCAGAATTCAGCATCAGGCTGGCCTGGAGACTTTGTGTGAAATTTGACCTCAACATTGAAAGAGTATTTAGTTAAAAGGATAAACTTCCCTTCTGGAGCATTCAGTGTCAGAATCCTGCTCATTCTTCTTAGAATGAATGATACGTATGTCAGATCCCAGCCCATGGGGGCACAGAAGACTGGATGGAGGCAAAGAAGGATAAGGAAACACTTGGGAAATAGACAGACCTACATTCCAATTCCAGATCTGTGTTTCAGTCACCATATGACCATGAACAGGAAATGATCTCTGAGCCCAGGGTTCCATGGGTAAAACGGAGATTAACTTTGAAATTCCTAGGGCTGCTATGAGGACTGAATAAGATCTTAATGTAATTCCTGACACAGAGTAAATACTCAATATGAGAGAATAACCAGGTGATAGATAGATAACAGATAGATTGATGATTTATAAATAGATGATAGATATATGGTAGATAGATAAACAGTAGATAAATAGATAGTTAGATAGATATACAGACAGATAGATAGATAGAGTAAGTCAGTGCTCAGCTGTGCTCTCTGTTCCTCACCACAAAGACCCCTTGCCTTTCTCTAAAGAGTGCCTTGTATCCATCTTACATGGTGCCCAGGAAGACATGAGGCACACAGGGGAGTGTCGCCTGGGAATGATCTATTATCTGTACTCAGCACATTCCCGGAAACCTGTTGTCCCCAGGAGAACAGGTGAAAGCCTGACACTGTCAAAAAAGTGGGGGAAGCTTGCTGCTTAATTTTTTATTAATGGCATTAAAATTTCTTTGCATAAGCCATTAATCATTAGGTCATATGAAAGGCTTATGTTTATTCAGAGAGTATAATAACTCACAGCAGTAAAGATGTATGATTTCTCCATTGGCCAGGAGAAGTGCTGTGTTGTTATGTAAAGGGGTGGGTTTTTTTTTTCTTTTCCTTTTTCTTATTTATTTTTACTTAAAACAGTTAGTTCAATTTAACAAATATCTATTGAATGCCTTCAACAAAAAATAAACACAATATGGTTTGTCTTGTGGAAGAGCTCAGGATGATAGCAATAATGACAAAATAGCATGAACTGTCAGCATTAGCTGTGCACACACTAGTCCAGTCTGTGCTGAGCACTTCACGCATATTATTTTACTTATCTTATTTAATCCTCATTACCATCCTAGGAAGTAAGCACTATTATTATCCCCATTTTGCAGAAATTGAGGCTTGAATATGTTGAGTAACTCACTTGAGGTCATACAGTTTGGATGGTTATAGTCTAAAAGGGGAAGGGATGACACAGAAATGCACAGATAAAATTCCATTTTGGAGTCTTTATATAAGCAACTCTATTTTTACACACAACCTATGCAGAACGAGAATAGCAGTATTCACTCATTGTTTACTTTCCCATCCAAAACAACACTGCTCCAGATCCTCGGACAGATTTCCGGAGATGGAAGAAGCTCAGAAAGAGCTCAGAGAAAAGGGTCACCAGTTCCAGGGTCTCTAAGAAAGTCAGCCAGGAACACCGACATATGTGGCTGCCATGTCCCACGTGCTGTGCCGTGGGAAAAAGGAAGAGTCCAGAAAGGAAAACCTCAACCCCGCTGCTATTGACTGATGCTGA